>NC_064870.1:2111323-2412941 GCF_943734695.1 Anopheles maculipalpis | reverse complement strand
CTGAGTCCCACGTAGCTGTATACCGCTGTTTAGTAAACAAACTTGCTAAACGAACGAACTTAAGACTCTTCCCACTCGGCAGTGGTGCCTGTTTCTATACACGCAATCATCTCTACTCAATCATCCCTTCAAGCAGCACTAATTGCAGGAAGATACTGTATCGTTGCATCTCGCTTTCGTTTTACCATCCAATCCATCCACCGGAAGGTTTTACTCCAACGGCTAAGGTACGCCAATACAGGCCCCCGGCCATACATCCAGCGTACGATTTGTCACTCTGCGCGACGATGACGAATCCCTTCGATTGTTTCCCGTACGTTTGATTGAATGATGACGGTCAGCAAATGGACCGAAACTCGTGGCACGGTCCATGGTGCGCGCGTGCTCCTATCACTCGCAGCCTGAAAACCTGAAGCAGCAAAACGCAGCAACCCTCCCGAACCAGGGTGGAAAGCAAAAGGTAACAAAACGCACATCCTGCCGAAGATCTCTGCAATGGTAGGCAAACAACGGCACCGAGCAGGGAGTTTGTGGAAGGGAAAGCAACCTTTGGGCGGGCGGTAAAATCATCTAACAATTTATCATAACGCATCATCGTCATCTCCGGCTTCCTCTTCCGCGCCGGCACGTGCCGGGCGGCCGAGTGTCACACACGCGCGTGTGTCTGTGCGCCGCTGCCTTTTTGGCCTTTGATTATTCGGCTTTTGATTTTTGCTTTGATTTTTCGCATCCGTTTGCCACAGCCCCCAGCACGGGTTGGATGAGTCATGCCATCAGCGCTTACCTTTGTAACCGTTTGTATTGTCGGTTGTTGTGTGTCACCCTAGCGAATCGTTGTGACTGTCCCTTCTGTGTATGTGTGTGTGTGTGTGTGTGTGTGGAGTTTTTTTTCCTTCATCCTAGTCTTGTGACGTGCACGCAGGAGTTTTTGTTTGCATCGGTGAGTGCTCATTTTCATCAAATCGACCATACACCTAAGCCTAAGGGTGGCCTTCCCGCGTATCGGCGTTGGCGTTTATCCACGCTGTGACGCTGGCGTGCACGTCTACGATGCTCGTATAGTATCTTTCGGCCGGTATTGTTCTTCTGCTCTCATGCGTTTTTGCACGTGCACGCGTATGTGTGTGTGTGTGTGTTTATCTTCCTTTACACCCACCACACGCCGCATCTGGTGCTGAATTTCGCAAGGACACTTACCGTCGCTACGCTTCGCCTTATTTCGCTTTTGGTTATTCAGTAAGGTGGTGAGAGAGACTTCGAATGTATGATTTATGGCTGGCACTTTACCGGCTGGCACGGCCAGCGGAAAGACGAGCAAACACACCGGCCGTACGTGGCTGAGTGAGTCTATTTGCGTTTTCTTCCCGTTGTGATTTAATGCATTCGCTCGTTATAGGTGGAGAATATTGATTAGAATAAAGGGAAAGAGGGAGAAAAAATGGGGGCAAAGATCTAGCGGAATCTGACGGCATTACAGAAAACTAGTTTTGATGAAAATTTGGAGTTCATTTGTACCTAAGAGTGCTTCACCTGAGTTGTTTGTGCAGTGTGTGCTGGACTAATTGCCTAACTTTAGGCGCTCGCAACTAAGAACATTCTACTAAGCTCTTTAGCCAGGGGTCGGGCATTTCATGTAAAGTTGAAACCGCGAGGAAGCGAGGTAGGCGCTTCAAATCGAGATCGAGTTATCCAGCAAAATAAAACACACTTGATTTTAACATTGATTCACAGGGAAATTTTTGTGTCATCTTGGAGGCGATATTTTGTATGCTCTGAGCAAGTCTTGGCTTGCTGGTTGTGCAATAGAACCGTATTTTTACTACCAGAAGTAATACAAAAATCGGATGAAATATTTCAACGAAAAAATCGCATCCAAAGTGTGCTGATTCGTCAAAGGCTCTCGTATGAATGTGTTGCTCAGCTCGTCCAAAAACGCTACCAACAAAACGGTCCTACCTGATCCTCTGAATTTAACCCTTTTTCTTTCTTCCTCTCTCTCTCTCTCTCCCACTCTGAGTGCGTGTGTGTACTTTTCGTCCCTTTCCAACTTTCCATCAAATGCTCAAAGATGAATGTTTGTTTTTCACATGCAAATGTTTTAATTACAGTTTCGCATACTCGCCTATAATATCCGCCCGTGAGGTTGTTCTCTTTATTTGGCCTTCTTTATGGTGCTCCATCATTTTTGCAGCCGAAGCCCCATTCTTTTGTAAGTGCTGGCAGAATCTTTTTTAATATCTTGCTTAGGACTCTAATAGCGGCGAGTTGGTTGAAAAAGAAAAAAAACAAAAAAAAGCTGAGCGCCCGCAAAAGCAAATGAACATCAATGTCCTGAATGCTGGGGATACGGTTGAGCAGGACTAACACGCAACATCAGGAAAGAATGGTACCAACACGACTGACTGTGTGCCATTCTAGTATGTGTTGAGTGTATGTGGGGGAGCGGGGGGAGATTAATCCATTCAAAGCAGTTAAAAAAAAAGCCACATGTGAACCCTTCGGTGCGTCACATTCGTGTACCGGTGCTGACGTGGACCTGTTCGTGGTTGATGATTTGATGCGGTGGTTTTTGATGCTTCCCGAGGACATCAGCAAAAGCAAAAAAGGGGAAAAAAAGAAGCACAAAAAACACACACACACACACGTGAAATAGAAACAAAAATCACACTCCACCTTCTTTGTCACGCGTTGGTTATTTGATCTCGCCCTTGCCTGTTTTCTTTCTCCATCCTCTTTCAGGCCATGTTTTTTTGTTTTGTTTTTTGGTTGCTGTTGGTGGGTACCATCAAAGTAAATAACGGCTGTGGTTGTTTGACCACGAGCTATCCCTCAAAAAACGCCTAAGTGGATGACTGGCCACATGACCGCGATCACCAAACAGTATCACCAAGGGTTGTCCATTAATTGCGCAACGCCAAAAGTAGAAAAGTAGAGATATGTAAGGCGTTTTGCATACATTTAGGTGTTTGAGTTTTTTTTATAGCAACTGCTTCAAAGTAGGAGAGGCTTTGGGGATTGACAAGCACTGATACTTATAATCAATCCTTTCCGAGTGGTCTTTTATAAAGTCGTTATTAAAACTTGACGATTTATTGATCTCGAAACAGAGCCTGAGTTGGCCAAAGACTTATTCAGAGTAATTGTCACAAGGACAGCTCTGTGTTATACATCGAAGGCAGGTTTACAACGTACAGCTAGTCCAGGATAATCTGCTTAGACCTTTACCTCGACGTTTCAGTATGCTCCAAAGCATTTTCAACGGAACTTATGATAAGTTTTGCAATTTCAAACTGGTTGGAGCAATGAGAAAGTCATACCACAAGGTTCTAGGTTCTTCTAGCGTAGGATAATAAATTCAGCATAATGAAATGTACAAACTTTAACACTAATACGTATTTTATGGACGTTTCCCTACGAAGGATGAGTATGCGTTAGTAGATCAGCACAAACAAAAATGGCGGTGAAGAAATCAAACCTTTACCGAGATCACAAATAACATACAAAAAACAACAGACAACGCCATGGCACGGTAAGTCTCTCGGGAGCAAAATTAATGTGGTCAGTCGACACTGGCCCCCGGGCGCCAGCTGCCAATGTAGCAGAGAAATCAAACGGACTCCGAAATCTACAGAAATGGAAACGTTTGCTGCCCACACTCACCTCATATTCTCATGACAAACACAAATCAAAATAAAACAAAACAAAACCAAAAAGTAGAGAAAATCCAACGCATTCGGATGGGGAAAACTATATGACCACCTGGCGCACGGGCGCATTTTCTTGTATTGTTTTTGCTTTTTCCCGCCTGCCACTTCTGCTCAGCTTCCCTCTTTCTTTCTCTTGCCCCATCCATATTTATGTTTATTTTGGGTTTCGTTTTTCGGGAGTTTTTTTTATTCTTGTCCCGTTTCGGCCTTTCCACGCTACGCATCTTGCTTCAACCCCCGTGTTTGTTTGCAGTCGAGTAGCTGCTAGAATTTTCATTTATGACTTTCCGATACAAAACGGGACTAACAAAAAAAAAAAAGCAAAACAAAAATGTTGATGCCCTAAGGGAAGGTAAAGCAATGCACCTGCCCTCAACCGTACTCATTAGATTCACCCTCGTGTAGAATGGTTGGTAGAAAGTGAGGGATGAAATTGCGACGAACCCTCAAAGAAAAGGAATCTTAATTAAACGATTTTTGGCTAACCTTTTAAAACGCATACACACACACACACTTCCAGCAAAGTCGCTGAGGGCGAAGGATTACAAAAACGAACGATAAGTCTGTAAGTATATAATGCGTGCTTTTGGTGCGTGCATGTCAGTATGAGGAAGTGTTCGATGTAATATCCCGAGGACGAATATCGAGAGCCTCCAATATTCCTATAAATGCTGTAAGCGAAGCAGAAGAGGGAGGGAAAAAAAACGTCTCAATTGCACAATAAAAATTCATGTTTTCTCTCCCACCCTCGCTCGCTGGCACCAAAAACAGCCTATCATCGTTCTTTTATGTGACGCAGTAGCCGTGGGGAAAAATGGAGTAAAACATACCTAAACGTACTTCTAATCTTGTAAATCGAACCTCATAAAGCCCCTGAGTTACCTTGATCGAACAGATAAGAGAGCGAGCGATGGGAGAGTGAGAGCTGAACTGAAACGGCAGCAAAATGTGCTTCGTGGCAATGTTCTGTTGGAGCTTAGGTTTCCCTTTCCTCACTTATTACTTAGGCATTTAGCGATGTTTTTCTTAAAGATTGCATAAAACAGTGTTGTCAAACTCATGATTGGCACAAGGCTCTGGAACAGCTTGCTCGATTCTTGAGTAAACCTAAAACGAATGATGTCTGTGTCGTCAGTGTACATCAGAAGGTGGATTATGGATTTGAGGAACTGTCTCCAAAACAATCGCAACAAAGGCAGAAATTAATCGACAATATAAAAAAACTGAGAATTTTTTTCTCCGCGATCCTTGTTGGGCGGCCTGCCAGGCATGTCTGCCTTAAAATATTCTTAATGAAGTAATTGCATACTTTTAGGGGGGGGGGGGGGGGGGTGCCTTTCTCGAGCGTGCGTTGCATACCCAAATCGCCACAATACGAGAGCAAAATTAAAATCAGCTCCTACAGTTATGCAAATTGCATTACAATCTTTCCTTGTTACGATCTTGTCAATCACTTGTTTCTCACCGTTTGCCGAGCAACATGCGATCTGGGATTTTATTCAATGTTTACAACTCATTTTTTCGTGTGTATGTGTGTGTGCGTGCATGTGTGCATTTCGACTCACCCAAGCAGCTCTGTCTTTCGGGGTGGTTCTTTGAACGCATCGTTGGATTTTGATTGCATTGTCGTGCATTGTCGGGTTTGGGGGCGAAAAAGATGACAGCAAAAAGCAAGAGGAAGATGAAAAAACACACACACACATCAGGGGAAGATATAATCGGGCTACGGTTCGACCCTCATTGGAAGATTTTATGAGCGATGCAATCGCAAAAAGGCCCATCGCCACGACGGCGTGGCGGTTGCTGTTGGGCAAGCAAAATGTGCCACGCTCGGGTGGCTGTGCTCTGTTGGTATGGGACGGGATGGCATAAATTGAGCATAAGAAAACCTAGCAGATAGGGTGGGAGGGGTGGGGAGGGGGTGGACGAACGAAGAGTAAGGAAACATTTTGCGCAAACTAAATGGGGAAACAAAAGCGTGCCATGAAACCGGAGCGGAAAAAGCTAAGGTGAAAAGGTAGGCACCTTCCAACATCTTGGTGAGAAGAGTGAGTGGGAATGGAAGGGGAGGAGGGTAAGATGAAAAAGCATCAAGAAAATCGAACTAAATCGGGCCAACCATCGTAAACAGTTATGACACGACACCAGTGTACACGTGTGTGTATTTGTTTTCCACTACGCTTCGTTGGAAAAAGAACCAATTTTTGTTGTTGCTTCTTCTTCCCACACACAAATGTTGACAATGTTCTTCCGATTTTTATGTTGGCGCTTTTCCGCCACCTTTCCGAGCAAACCTATCGGTTATGGTTTGGTTTTTTTTTTTTCGGGCGGTTTTTCTCTTGTTTGTTCGTCCCGTGCCCGTAACTTCCGAAAGCAGGAGATTCTAATGATGCGTTCAGGGATCATTTGCATCCAGCTCCCCTCGAAAAGGCTCGATATCCTGGGCGCCCTATTGCGAATGGTCTGGAACGGCAATCGGTGTACGTCATGACATGAAAATCGATTGCGTGAATCGATGCACCGTGCAGTGAAACATCTATTAGGATGTCTTTTTTCTTGCGTTCTTGCGTTGTTGTCAATGTCGATCTTTATGAGGATCTGAAGGGGAGGACTAAAGGTTGGGAGGGGGTTGGGGGGGGGGGGTGCAGTTACAAGGACGAAAAAAGGAAGAAGACGCAATTCCCTCCTCAGAAAAGGTGTCATAAATACCGCCCAAAAGTGACGATGAAAAGCGAACAGATAGGCGATTATCGATCGGAACATATCGGTAGGAAAAGGGGAGGGGAAGCTGGGCAGCTGCAACGGTTGGTGGGGATGCCCCGAAATGTCAAAATGAAAAATTGAAAATCTAATTATCGGTCCCGTGGCGGGCAACACCTTGCTTTTGCGAGATGCGAAACTTTCTGCAAGCCTGTCGCCGGGCACCAGCACAAGAGCACGTACGACATACACACACACACACACAAAAACCAGCATCCCCTCCCACCCATTTCCCTCAAAGCGATGATGGATGATGCACGTGCTTGGGCGAGCAAATATCGAGAGTCCCTTGGCGGTTTCTTGATTGAACCGAGCGCGCGAGCATCACTTTCAAAAATCCATCATCGTAAAAATCACTCCAGGGATGCTGGTTTTTACCGCTAAAGCAAGCGTAAGAGCAAGGGGGGGGGGAGGGGAGTTTGAGATGGATGGTAGGGAATTAAAAGGAAGAAACACATACACACATACTGCATACGCTAGCAAGCACGCACACCTCTATATTCCCAGGTGGACCATCCATGCTGCAGGGCACTTTTGGCGCCTAAAAGTAGGCACTTCTGCTCGCATCTTGTCCACCTGCATACAATGGACAACGTGCCGGAACTGCTACTGTACAAACGTGCACACCCCAACCCCTTTTGCTCATCCTCTTCTACATCTTCTTCTCTCCCCTCCCCTCCCCTCTTCTCTTACCTTTCACTCCCTCTCCCCTCATACGTATCGATAGGGAAAAGGAAATTCGACAAAACGCTTTAATGGCCGTAAAAAGGGCGATAGTGGCAAGGGCAAAAGACAAAGAGTAGTTTCCCTCCATACTAACAAAAGCAACAGAGTTGCTGTGAGTGGGAGTGTACGGGGAAGCGAGGTAAAAGAAAGCTGGGAAAAAGAAGCAATCGCTTAAAGGAAAACGACGCTCCGAGTGGCATGCACGTACTTTTCTCTCATCACCTTTCCAAGCCATACACAAAAACACACACATACACAGATCTCCCTAGTGTCCAAATACAGTTGAGAGGGGGGAAGAGGGGGGGGGGGGAATAGGTGGTGTTGTCGTCTTTCTGGATCTCTACAAATCCTCGCTTTCGCGAACAACACGTTATGAGTAGCATTTTCCGCTTCCACTTCGTCAAACACGCACACACACACACACACATACAAGGAGGGGAGAAATTTTTCGAAAAAGATGCGGAAAATGTGGCAAGCGCCAGTTTGGTTGCGGCTTGTCAAAAGCACTAAACGTGCATGGACGGTACAGACGGCAGTTTCTTGCTGTTTGCTTATGTATGTATGTGTGTCGAAAGGGGGGGAGGGGGAGGGAAGGGGGGGGGGGTTTGATTTTTTTCTTTTGTCCAGTAACGAGCCCATTATAAGATGAAGTGCAATTGGAAGGTAGAAAATGGGTTGGGTAGAGGCTTAACGTTCCTTTGCTCCGACAAACCGACAACATTATTGAGTCCTTTTCTTAACATCGTCTGCTTCCTATTGTATTGTGTGATGGCCTTTCAATTTCCACCCAATTTTGCTGTCAAAAGGTGCAGCAAAAAATCGTTCCCTGTTTCACATCTCTCCACGCGTTTCCAAGTCACCGTTTGGTGGAGAGAGTTCAAGAATGAGACAACCTTGCGGAGTGGCATAATCACGTGCAGACGGGGTGGGGCGGCAAAGAAGGTTGATTTTACAGGTGCCGTACCGCCGTCTCGCACCGGTAATGCAGCGCTCTCGATAGTTGTTTGCCACCAGTTTTTCCTTCCACCTTAAACTCCCCAAACCGTCGCTCCGCAGATGAGTTAAGTGGTGGATTGGTTGTCATCGGTTGACCAGTTGTGAGGAAGATTTACAACACCATCCTCCTGGGCAACATGCTTCCCCTCCCTTCGCCCAATCACAAATGGTGACCCCAAAATCGTGGAACCGGATGGTCGTGATAGTCGGTGTGCGCTGCTCGGGCAAAACCGCATCGTAAACCATGGTACAATTTATTATAAAATTGTCATCCCGCATTACCCACAAATCCCGACCCGTGATGGAGGTGTAAGGGAAGGGCAGGGTGACGGTTAAGTGACAGGACGAAGTGTGCAGGGCGAGCAGTGAGCGGAGAAGGTGAAAAGCAGCAGTGGTAAAATGATTCAAATAAAAGACAGACGATGAAGGACACACGGACAGTACGGGGATGTTCCTTATTTTATTTTTATCCCATGATGTCCTTTTTTTGAGCACAGCCTCCCCCCGTGCTATGCACGCTGCGCACCGGGGCACCGGGATACACAGCCTGGAACACACTGTCGTTGATCCTTCGTTTTCGGTGAACGATAATGTGATAATCCATTTTAAATTTTATGGTTTTTATTCGCAAAACGTGACATGAATTGATGCATAATTAAGAGTGTTCCTTCATTTGTTTGGTGCCAGCATCACCACTACTGTTACTACTACTGCTGCTGCTGCTGCTGCTGCTGATGATGATGATCATGTTCTGCCCTGTGCTCACATCCCTTCGCTTCATTAAGGGATGAAGAACGGACCGGGTGCATTCTTTCCCTTGCTTGTCTTGCTTTTTTTTTTTTGGTTGGGTTTTTTTTCCTTCACTCATATCCTTCCGTTTGACAAGCGCTTCTTAAGAAGGTGATTAGTTGAAGAAGAGGAGACAACAAAAAAAATACTCGGAGCTGGATAAAAAAAAGGGATTTGGTTGGAAGGGATATCCCGCTGCTACCTTTTCGGCGTTTAACTCAATGAAGCTCTCAAGACATGCTTGATGACAGGTTTCTTACACAGTGAAGGGTACCAATAAGCAGGAAGTTCAGGCTATCAAAATTAATGGAGAGCAAAACGAGAATTTAAGGGAAGTTCCATCACCGATAAAACATGATAATTTTGTTATGCGAATTGCATAATTTTAGGCGCTTCGATTCAAACACGTGCATTTTCGCTTTCGTTGCTGCGGATGCCACACAAGCCGTCGTGCCTTAAGTAATGCATTCTGCATTAATGATATTACCTTTCGCTTAACCTTCCAGCATTAGTTTGCGAGCTGAGGGGCAAAGGAAAGAAACTAGAAAAGTAAGAAGCTTCAACTTCGCACATTGCGACGAAGAACTAACAAGAATGCTGCTGCTGTGTGAGTGGACGTTTCGCTGTGGGTAGATGCGTTTGTATATAATATCGTTGCCAACGGTAATAAATCACCTTAATTGTGCTCGATCGAACTTGATATTTTCCGCAACACACACAAATATAAACACAATAAGACTACTGCTACTAAAAAGGAAGTGCACCACAAAGAACCCACCGACAAGACAATTGAACGATTTCGCCAGGAACCAATAGAAAAGAACTGGGTCTGAGTTTCTCCACCACCTTTTTCCGGCCCTTGCAAAGGGCAGGAGGAACAAAATAGTTTATTTATATCATCCCGCAGTTTTGCTCTTTTTTTGTTTTTGCTTTTGCTTTTGCTTTTCCATTTCTTCTCCGATCCAATCGCTCGTATGCATGCTGTTAAAGGAAGGAATCGTCGGATCCCCTGTATGAAGAAGGTTGCCATTTTTTTTCCTTCTTATCGTACGTAGCCGTGGGAGAAAAGGCCAAGAAGTTGAGTCAATGTTTGAACAAGGTAAATTTATCAAACCCCGGTTCGACCCTCCTCTTCAACCGCTTTCCCATCGCGCCTCCTGTTAAGCAGCTGTTCTATTCCAGCTTGTGTATTTTGCGCTTGTGTGTGTGTGTGTGTGTGTGTGTGTGTGTGTGTGTGTGTGTGTGTGTGTGTGTGTGTGTGTGTGTGTGTGTGTGTGTGTGTGTGTGTGTGTGTGTGTGAGAGAGAGAGAACCTGGAAGGTAGTATTGGAGATTTCCTTAGTACAGTGAGCAATTGTAGGAAGACGAATCTGGCGTTAACTTAAGCTTAAGAAGTTCTAGCATTTTTTAATAAAAAGAAAACTCTACAAAACTGGGTCAATATCGCTGAATATGCTGAATATCTCTTCGTAATGGTCTTAATGGTATACCTCATTTTACAAACGTATTCCTTGTGAAGATTTCTGGCCACATAGTAAGGCAACACCGGGCTCGAATGTTATTTGCGCTACATATTTTAGGCTGTATTTTAATTAACTTTAAATCATAAAATACCAGGCGTCTCCATTATTGACCAAAACAGTTTTTAAATGCATTTAAATTACAAAAATGGCATTTTGCTAGACACTTAGCAAACCATATTCACACCGAAAATCAATTCTTATACAATCTGAAGAATCCTTTAGCCAATTTATATACATTTTGATTGAACTATGGTCCACTGTGCTAATGCTGTGGTCAACAAAGTAGAGGAGATAAAAAATGAACAATGTAAAAACAACGTGAGAGAAAGATGCAGAGAGAGAGAGAGAGAGAGAGAGAGAGAGAGAGAGAGTGGGAGAGCCGACAGAAAAAAAGTGGCAACAAAATAATGTGAGCTAAACGTGATGTGCTGTCCGATGGGTAATGCGTCGAATGCGCACCCGTGTGTGTTTCATAACGTGTGTCCCTTCAGAAGCCTTACTCCCTATCCTTTCCCATTTCCCACCCTCACTTTCCCTTCCCTTCACCTTCAAGCTGCGACAAATGGGTGGAAAATGCGTTCGAAAAGGCGGAAAATAGCCCCCCGGCAACCTGAAACGTTTATCTGGCCAGCACACTTCACAACGCAGTACCACATTTCCGGCACCAACGAAAATTGTCCTTTTGCCCCACAGCACAACCCATCGCCTCACCCGCTCCATCCACCGCCTTCCATCCTGCGCTAAGAAAAACAATCCATCAGTCTCACCTTTCGACGACCCGTGGACGAATCTTTCGCTGCCCGACGAAAAGCGGAGAAGCCGGTCCCGAAATGCGAGAGAAAATGCAAGTCTCCACCCCCCCCCCCCCCCCCTTCCCCCCACATCACCACCACTGATGTATTTCTTGCCGTTCGTCTTGCTGAAGGTGGTCTCTTCCCTCACCCTTCGCTCTTTTATCCCCTTTCCATCTGTGTTACCTCGTTTGTGGCGTGCGTTTCGTACTTTCGACGGCGCCGACGACAACGGAATGAACGTCGGAATGAATCGTTCGGTAAATATAAACATTTATCATTTTCCCCAGCTTTCTTATCGTCCATTCCTTCGAGCATCTTTTTTTTTTAACTCCTCATCCGCTTCCTCTGCTTCTTCTGCTTCTTTTGCTTTCAACCCCTCGAAGGAGAGGGAAAAACGGACTAAACAAGGATGAGTAGTCACCCTGACAGGAAACGAAGTTCATTTTACCAAGCAGTTCGTCTTGCATTTCCTTCGTGCCGTTTGTGGGGTGGAAACTTGGCGCGGTACAAGCCCAAGAGGGAAGCATTCGATGTGGAACAACACACGCCCTAAAAGGGTGCCTGTGGAAATGCTGGCAGGGAGAAACCGTTTTCACGAATGCAATATTTGTGGACTTCATTTATTTTCATCTCACATTTCCAACTGGCCAGCGGTGCCTCCCACCACCGGGCACACCGCTCGCAACAGGACAGTTTCTGTTTCCCTTCCTTTGCTTTTCTCTTCACCAGTGTTGTCTTTTCTTGGCGACTTGGAAAATGTCCTTTCGGCTTTGGGAAAGGAAGATCGACGTCTCATGCTTACCTCTTGGCCAACTGGTTAGGCTTTTTTTGGTTTTCTGCACCACCAGGAAGAACAAAATAAACGCCAGGTAACGCTAGGAAAAGTGAACTTTCCTTTCCCCGTTTTCCTCTTTTCGAATTGGTAATAGAAACAATGCGTGGTGCGGTGCTGGTTTTTCTTTCAACCACCCTCTTCCCACCCTTACTTAGATAGCATTTTCCGGTCGAACTGATTCGTTTCGTTTTTCTTCTGCCTTTTTTTTATTTAGCGGGCCCGGGGGGGGGGGGGGGGGCGGTGGCGAACTCGGGCACCAAAGTTTTTCCCAACCGTTCTTTATTGCTTTACTGATTGGACGTCAAGAGGGTGGGTGGAGGTGGTAGGTAAAGGTTTCAAAGGGGGTAACAAAATGGATAGCATTTTTCCGGTAAATTTCATTCGAGACAACTTACGGCACGCTGGCCCAAGCAGTCCCGTATCACAAAGTTGATTTTCCCAAATCGAACCTGAATTGGTGGAGTAGAAATTACCATGCTCTTGGGTGGAAAATGAGTCTTGTTTGAGGCTTTGGGAAAAAAGTCCGATAGGGGGGTTCATCACCAGTACGTTATGCATGTAACTGTACATGAGTGAAAACTCGCGTGAAATCACTTCAAACGCCGGTGTACGAAGGGAAACCCCACGCACCGTGAACGCACCTGTCACACCTGCATAAGCAGCGGTAATGGGGAGGATGTGGGAGGAGGGGGAGGGGCTTAACGGACGGATATTTGAGACGCCAGAATAGACACGCACAGGCATAGCAAAAAAAAAAAAAATGGAAACAAAACACCAAAAACAAAGTGTAAAGACGGGAAAACTGAAATAGCTATGGGTGGTTTCGCCAGTGGGAAAACAGGGAGCGGGGGGAAGGGGTTCCCGTCGACTAAAATTAAACAAACCTGACACTTTTACCCATCGGAAAACCAGTGTGGGGTGCGTGAGCTACAAAGAAGATGCGAGCGAGAGATCAAGAAAGCTAGTGAGAGAAAGAAGGAGGGCCAATAAGTAGACACCAGGATGGATGGATGGATTGAATTATGTACGGCAGGTGCACGGACGTACCTGGACATACATATTTCGGTACATACGATCGGTGCCATATTCTGCAGCAGAAGAAGGGGAGCAAAGATTGGGGCAGGGAAAAGTGGGGTAAGGCGAGCACCGAATGTCACCGGGTGGCATAACCTGTTCGACTTTCCCAACGCTCGCTTCGGCCTACCACCACCATTTCCAATTATTCAACAAACATGGGGGACTGGGGGAGGGGGTGAAACCCTCCCAACCCCGGGAGTAGAAAAGCGAAGATCGCGTTTCGATCGCGCGACCCAACCGCACAAGGTGTTACCGTCGGCCACCGCCACCACCACCACCACCACCACCAACGGTCCGACATGGTTGAGCGCGATTCCTCGTAGGTAATGGGTGGCGTTGCGTTATTATTGCCGAAGATGTTACTCGCCGCCACACGCAAAGCGCTCGCAAGAGACGCATACAGGAGAAGGGAGATGAAAATGGAGGGATGGAGAGGGGGAGAGGGGGGGGGGGGAGCGAGAGTAAATGCGTTGATGCGTTACCACCAATTGGCAACCTCACCTTACACCTAGCAGATTTGTTGGCGGCTGCCTTAACCTCACATTTCGGTCTCATTTCACACAGCGTGTGTTGAACGTGTGTCTATGGCGCACCACAGTGATGGGCACATAAATGTGCGTTTATTGCTGCAAACAAACGAGTTTAGTAGCGAGTGTTTAGATTTATTTGGTAATTTAAAGACAATTGTGGTCAAAAATAAGAAATTGGACTTGGAATTTGATAGGCTTGAAGATATTTCTGGGACAAAAAAAAAATCAAGATAAAGATCTGTCTTATCGTATCACGGTGAGATTCGAGATCTAATCCTTTACTTTTGCATGGTGTTCCATCGTTCGGTCTGATCTAAGGGTATCGTTGGCCGCCTTGAACAGCCTTCAAGGCTCTAGTCGAGGAATACAGGGGCCAGAGATGCCGGAGACCCTACATCACAGTTAAGTTGTTGGCGGTCGTTGTGCTGCTTGACAAGCCAGGAGGCCTAAACCTAGTCATATTTAGGATTTTCTGTACTTAACATACATTTAGCTCAATGCTGCGCAGCTGGGAGAACTAGAAATCTCCAAAACGAACTGTTGCAATGCGGATTGCCTGCTTGCAGGAGCCTGTTTTGATTGAAACTTTTACTACTAATTGGACAACAATTTTAACCCCTGCTTGCAACATACACTCACCGCACACACTGTACGGCGACCCGCTCCATCCCGCCCGCATGTCATCGGGGTCACGTAGAGGTGTAAATTGTTTCGCTCAGCGTTTTCCGACTGATCTTTTGCATGCCCTACCGTTTAATTGCATCTATTTAGAATCCCGCACTAGGTCCCGAGGTAGGCTGCTGTAGCAATTTGCATAACTGCAGTTGCAAACTGCAGTACGATCACACTGGCAAGGGGAGAGAGAGATAGAGAGAGGATGGGTGCGCAAAAACAAGCAAAAACAAACACCATCGAAATGACATCGCACTCGGCAAACACGCGAATGGAAATATTTGGAAGTAATGGTCGCCCTCGCGCAACTGCTCGGTTGCGTGGTTTCGTGAAAACGGTTAACAATGTTTCCGGAATGGACGGTGACAGTTGATGAGGGGTAGAGGGGGGGGGGGGGGGGGATGGTAGGAGGTAGCGTGGGAAGGAAGTCGTGGATGGGGGAGAAGCGTGGGGTGTGATTCGACAGGACATGACAGGGATGATGGACGTTCGGTGTTTTGTTTTCCTGGGCGCTTGCCGAGGATTTGTGCTTACGCGATGTTCGACGTCTCGTTTTATGGCGCTTCTTTAACATTACCTCAGCCTCCTAATCACCCCATGCCCCCAAGGATGTCCCTTGATGGTGATGGTGGTGGTGCGAACAAATGAGCTACAATTTTTTAAACCCTTTCCTTGAAGACATCAAGCGACGGGAAACGAAGAAGAAAAGAAAAAAAAGACCGAACCGAGGGAGCGAAAAGCGATCATTCTTGTCCACTCCGTGTTCTTGTGACGCTTTCCCTTGCTTCGCTGACGGCCTTTGTGAAGCAGAAGAGGCATTCCGCTTCCGCTTTTCAACACTCATTTTCCCATTTTCTTTACCCACCATCACCACCAACCACTCAACAAATCATCATATTGGTCCAGTTTTCCAACTTTTTTTTTAGTTGTTTCGTTTGCTCGAGAGCCCGCGGAAGCCGCAGAAGACAGAAAAAAAGAAGACATTGAAAATACCGAAACTAATGGGCCAGCGTAACGCGAACGGTTTGGCGGCGGTACCGCGCAAGATGAGAAATAATTGAAAGCCGCACCGCGAGAAGGATGGCGCATTCATAAGTCACAAGTCAATGTTTTGAAGCGCCAAACGGGGTTGTTTTTTTTTCCTGCGCCAGGATAAGAACCGCCAGTGCACCCGCTGTTCGCCACCAAAGACAAATGAGCCGTTTTTTTTTCTGTGAGAAAGAAAGGAAAGGGGAAAAGGAAGAAAACTCTCCCCTACTACACAGTCATAGTCTTTGTGCAAAACCATTTGGCTTACAATATTCTTTCCACTTAATTAGACAAATTCTAACAAATTGCCTTCCTGGGGTATGCCCAGTTTTGTATATTTTTTTGTTGTTCTTGTCTTGCGTTCACTTGCCAGCCGTATGTCACTAGGTTTACTTTGCCGCATTTGGCTTTTTTGCTTCCATTCTCGGTCCATCATCGGTGCTTATTGAAGTGTATGCAGGCGCTCGGATGGGCATTTTCCAGATTTGCCATCATTAGTAGCTGCCTGAAAGCTGTTTTTACTTTAAAAGCTGCTTCAGAGGAAAGAGAGGCTAGAGTGTGGTGAGAGAAAAATTTTCAGAAAGAGTTAAAAAAAAAAACGCAAATACAGTGTAACGTTCTGGTAAATTCATTGAACTGTTTCTTGAGCATCCTTAGTCCTTAGATATTTCTAATGATTCGACTGTGGAACGCTGCTTATGAACGAGTGAATTTTATTCGCCTAAATTTATGCAACTCGATGCAATTTACGAAAAAATCGCCCAAATTTATGCAACACCACATAGCAAATGAACCACATTAACCTGTGTTTAAATTTTTACCATTATTTGAAAACTAAAAAGCACAACGCTTGCCAGACTAAAACGCCTGTCTGGCAAGCAGCAGAAAACCAGAACTCAGCGTGTCCTTCAATAAGAAAACTGTTTGATCGTTTTTGCTGACGTTTGCAAAATATTTATCTTCCTGCTAGAAGGGACCGGGATTGCGGGCGATGGACGGAACGGGGTTTTTCGGAAAATCGGTACATGCTTTCCAGCCTTCCATGTTGTATGCTCTTTCCCTTCCCTCACCTCCCACGCCCTTCTTCCTTTCTCCCTTTGTCCACGCTTCACATCATGGTAAGGCTCAATACTCGATAAATGGACACCTTCCAGCAGGATCCGGGTGAGACAGATCCGTCCGGCCTTGCTTCATAATTGCTGACAATAAGGTGCCACACTCTCTTCATACTTCCCTTCTCCCCCTGCCCCTCCCTATGTACCCTTTCCGTACCATCCCTTTCTTACCCCTTGTTTTGTTAATGCACTGCAGCATCCACCCGTTCTTCGACTGCTCACTCACTCGCTCACTTTTATGAAACCAGGTGTAGCTGTGGGTTGTGGGTTGGGGGTTTCGGAGTTTTGGGTGGGTGGTTTTTGTTTGGCTTGCAGATTTACCATTTTGATGGTGCTGGTTCGGAAGGGGGCGGGGAGGGGGGGGGGGGAATCACTACACACCAAACCGTTGTTAGGTGTTAGTGGTTGAAATTGTTGTCGTTTCGTACCAAAGTGAGCCGCAATGTTCTCAAGCGTGGGGGGGGGGGGGGGCGGGTTTTGAGTGGTCGGGCAATCGGGAGGGGGTGGTGGAGGGGACAAAACAGAGAGAACCGATTCGGATGAGTTGTAGTTGCAACATGCCCCCACGTAGCTGGAAACCCCATTCTTCTACCAGCCACCAGATATCCGAGGACCCTAACCCAACGGTAGGAAGGTAGATACAAATTTGATCTATCGTGTACATCCTATCTAATCAAACTGACAGAAACAGTTGTGCTGACATAAATCAAATTGCAGGATTACCGCTACCTTCCCCCTCCCCCCCCCCTCCCCCCACACCAAACTCCTCCGCTATCCTCCCCTTTTTTTGCGCTTGGAGCTCGGAGGGATCAAGGATCATGGGCATACACGGGCACACGCATACACCAAAGTCACACCGTGTCCGTTTGGTGTTGTTATCCCATTTTGACTTCCCGCTTCCAGAATTGTGACTGTGGAATTTGTTGGATGGGAAATAGACAATGGTTGGTGTGGTTGGGGAGGAAGCTTGGAGGGATGCCGCCTTCCCACAATATGTTTCACGCTTGTCTCGTACCGTTGCCGCCCTCTCACGCACCGCCCGTCGCACAGACGAGAATTCGCGACGACTTTGACAGAACATTCCCGAGGGTGGATTAATACTCTTTGGTCGCGCGTGATCCTTCCCAGTTTCCTCCCGCTAAAGCGAGTGAGTTGAGGCGAGGAAGCAGCGCAGGAGAAGTAAGGGGGAACAGGATTAAAGACGCATCCGTAACGCGGCACACTCAGGGCACCGGATTTGCCCGATTGACTCGCAAGGGCAAGGGGCCAATTATTGCCGTGTTTCCGTGTATGCCGTGCAGTTGGAATGCGTTTTCCCGGCCCGGGCCGTGCTACTGACTGCCGAGCTGAGCGCTCTGCACCCGACAGCATGTCCGGATCATTCATTCCGGATCACGAAACATGGGCAAGGGTGCCGAGAACACATCAGGAAGAACACACAACGAAAGCACTTTTGCAGCACTGGCTTGCTGTTGAAATTCTGCTGCAACTCGGCAAAACCTCTGCCATCAAGGACACACTCCGACTTTCCGGAGGCTTTCGGATCTCTTTCGCACTGGTTTTGCGAGTGACAGTGCATCTCCCCGGTTGGGTATTTTTTATGTTTTGTTTTTGTTTTCACTCTGCCCCCACTGGCAGGCTTGAACGGTAAGCTGCAACTGGCAATGCAATTAATGCAAGCATCAGCAGAAAACAATCCCTTTTGCGGGTACGTATGTCTGAACTCCCTTCCTCTCGGGGAAAGCTCTCTCTCTCTCTCTCTCTCTCTCTCTCTCTCTCTCTCTCTCTCTCTCTCTCGCTCGAGGTGATGTAACTACCTGAAGGCGACGTTTCTGGACACGCAGAAATAAGGCCTTACTGCGACGACCGCTTTTGTTCAACGTTTCGTTCCGTTGGAAGATGCAACATGCCACCCCTCTGTATTCGGGATGTCATCGTACCGACCTTCCGATGCGTACTTGCGTACAATTTTGCTCGATAGCACGATTGATTTATTGCGAAAGTAGCAAGTGCATTCTCCGTTCCGCTCGTCCCGACCACCGGTGGAGGAAAGGATATCTGGACGTAGCTCCATCACAGCGCTGGACGATTGCGACTTTTCAAAAACTCGCATCGCTCGGAAAGTCGTTTTACTCTGACATCGGTACTTTGGGGCTGCTGGGTGGAGGGGCTTTGGAGAGGGGAAAATGCTTCAGTGAAGGTTGTAAATGAAAGCAACGATGCGTGAGGAATATGATTTGAAAATAAGGGGCAAGTTTACGGGCGATTCATTGTCGTAAAGAGTTGTTTCAAAATTGTGTTGGATTTATCGTAGTTTGAGTGTTTTTTTCTTATAATAAAGAAAAAATAAGTTAAAAGGAAAATAAAGAAAAGGAAAAACGGAAGTGTACGCCTAAAACTATGCAATTTATAGATTTTATAATCTTCGAATTTATATTTTATTATCTTTATTAGATTTTATAATCTTCGATCGAATAGGTTACTAAAGCTAGATAGGACCATAGTAAGATAGGCAGTCTTCACTGCGGGTGAACCGCTTTAAAGCCCGGATGGGATTTAAAGCACGATCCTGCCGTGTGAAGGCCGGCGCCGTTGTCACCTACACCACCGGGCGCCTAAATCTATGCAATTGATGTATTTTCATCTTCAGAAGGTGTGCATCTCACTGAGTAGAGGCAATAGAAGGAAAATAACAAAAAAATCATCAAAAACAAAGCGAAAGAAACAAAATACCAAACAACCACTAGTTAAGTGCCTTTTTTCACGGTAAGCGAATGAGCAGGAGCGACGAAGCAGAAGCAAACAAAACAGAAACGCTCGATGCCCAAGCAACCGTAAAAGCCAGAACCACAAAAAGTGTGCATCGATGTGTGTGTGTGTGTGTGTGTGTGCATGTAAGTATGTTCACTGAAGATGCAAGAAGATGCTGTACAGAACAAAGCAAACAAAGCAGTGAAAAGTCGAAAAGCAAAGAGGGAAAAATGCATAAATTCCAACGCAACGCACACAAACACACACTTGTGAAAAGCAAAAAAAGAAGAGAAAGAAATTGTAGGAAAAGAAACACTAAAAGTGTTGGCCAACCGAAGGAAGGTGCAAAGATGCACGATCGATCAACGATGGAGTGCCAGTGTTTCTGTCGGTGTGGGTGTGAGACCGCGCGTTTGTGCATTTGGGTCCGACGATCGTTGGTCCGCAATCCAGATGGAATTGATATTTAGCGGGGTGGCTGGGTGCATTTCCGAAGGGTGAGGGGTTGACGAGGGTGGGATTTTGGAAGATTACAATGATTGTTATTATTATTGTTATTGCCACATCGAATGATGAACGATCGTGAGCGTCTTATGTTTTCGTTTTCGTTCGCTGCTGCTACTGCTCTTCTACTGGGTTTTGTGCGTGTGGTTGTGTGTTATTAATTGCTGCAAAGGAGAAGAAAAAAAAAAGAAGGTGCATGGGAAACGAACCGACAGCAAACGAATGAAGTGGAAGCAAAAGATGATTCAACGCGATATGCGAGGTGCCTGTCGAGTGCAATGGCTTGACTATGTGGCGGCCATTACGGTGGCTCACACACACACATGCACGGCTATGGCGATGGTTTTGCTGGTTTCTGTTCATTCACTTTGTCTGCAAATGTTTGTTTTTTTCTTTTAAGTTCAAATAATTTCAATCTTTTTGTATAAAAATAATTTAAAACTATTCGTCGCTTAAGAAAAATAATTTTATTTCAGTTTTCATGTTGACTTTTTTTCTTCTTTGAAATCTTACATTTCTTTTCCAACCGAGCATGCCCGTGATGAATAAGTTGTTTGATCTGGTCGTCTTCTTTTCACTTCACTTAAGCTATCGCACATTTTTGAGACACAATTTAATTTTTCTTCATCTTCCTCCTACTGGCCTTACGCGCTAGCAGATCACGCTGGAACAGTCCGGATGCGATTTTTATCCCGGTCCTCTCGTGTGACGATCGGACCGTCTATTTCTCGAATCGATTAAATTTAAACACAGCGAAAAAACGCTTCAACATTTTTATCACAAGCCACGTTCTCACTGGCATAAAATAGTCGCTACTAACCTTTTCTACTGCAAAACGATCGAAACTTAAAACAAAGGACCTCAATGCGTATTTTAAAACATTAAAGCATTGTCTTCTTAAATCTCAACCTTTAAAAATAGATCATTAATCGTAATCGCGTCTCTGGTGGCACTGTTTGCTTGATTGTCTTCTGATCGATTATCCTCACAACGCTCATCTCACTGTGCCTGATACGCCCCCCCTCCTCCCCCCCCCCCCCCCCTCACTGTGATTACATAAATCGCTCAAACTGTCACCAATAGCTCGAGTTACGGCTCCGGTACACGCTTGCATGGGGTCGTACAAAACGAGCAAACGAAATTGATTTCTGTTTCTATCGAATGCAGCGAAGCCGTTTGCCTACCGTATCTTAAACAACCGTTGGGCTGGCACACACACACACGCACACACATACACCATACGGTCCAGCAACATTGACGTTAATGAAACATTAATAATAATTTAAATTTGTTAAGATGTTCAGCCTCCGGCAAAGACATTGTTGGTCACCAACGAACGCTGCACACCAAACCAGCTTAGCCAACAGCTAACAACGGGCTTAATTGTTGAGCAGGTTGCAGGCCGGGCTTTAGCATCAGTAGTTCGCCCCTTTCCCCCTCCCCCCCTCCCTCCACCCTTCCACCCACACATCATAAAAAAAAACCCCATGACGCAGCATCCGAACTATTGCCAGGAGTTTTCTTCCGCTTTCTTTACCCCTTCGTCCATCCAGGCCCCCTCCCCCCCCCACGCCATCCCACCGTGCAGCTCGTTATTGATTTTCTCAAGAACGGTCTGCACGAAAAATCTGAATCGAAAAACCACTTAAAATTGTAGCACTTTGTTGCCATTTTTAACCATCAACTGTGAAGCTGAAATGATTAAAATGTAGCTTCGGCGTGCGCGGTCCGCGCGTGTGTGTGTGGGTTGCTGTATGCATTAGCTGGCTGTCGCTGTACGTTGTTGTCACACACTAAAAAGCCATCCCTTCGCGTACCACTTCCCCCAAACTCGCAGTTTGGTTTTTGGAGGAAAATCTTTACAAAAGAAAAAAAAGCAGAAAAAACAAATCACAGTTTAAGGTGGTTTTTTCCCTTTTTTGTGCTCTTGTTTCGCTTCTCAAGCGGCCTACTTACACACACACACACACACACAAACAACACAGGAGTAAAAATGAAAATGGAAAGGGGTAGCTCAAGTGGTCTTCTGTGTAATAGGCACACACGCACACAAACACTCGCGGTTTAGTTTGAATGAGATTCTTTGTGTTTCTTTGAGGTTTGGTGAATCAAGAAACACACAACGAAACAAATTGTTTTCAATAACTATTCCATTACTTCTTCCTTGTACGCCCTTCCTCCTTCACACGCCCTCTCCAATCTCCTTCTCTTTCCAATCTTCTTCTTCATCCTTTTGTCCTGAGGGTGTCCTTCTAATTTCAAAGTTAGAGTTTACGACTATTAATTTGTTTAGCCTTCAGTTGGAAGATTATAATCTAGTAAAAAATAAATATTAATTTATTTTTTTTCTTTTCTTCTTCTTCTTCAAAATACACACACACACACACGCGCGCGCATACACAATCAATTTTTTGTGTATATGGTTTTGAAAATTTGGTTTTTCAATGAAAAACACAAATGTAAGGCGTGTACGAGCCTTACTTTAACTACTTCACCCTCTCTTCCCCTTTCTTCCCCCCCCCCCCCCCACTCGTCTACCTTTTCCCTTCCCTCTCACAACTCTTTCTCCCAAAACCGAGGAAAAATCGGGGTTGAATGATGATTGAAGTTAAATTAACAGAACAAGCGTCAACAAGCGGTACAGCAAGACACTAAGTGCCGTATGTGGATGATACGAAGTGCCTACACACACACACAAACACATGCACGCACACCCCTATACACATGTTCTAATGCCCGTATTCACCTTCCATTTTTTGCTTGTGGAAAAATGATTGATTGATGATGATGGTGGTGGCTCCAGTGCCAGTGCCAGAGCGTTCATGGGGGGGAATTTTCTTTGTCTGCAGGCGTAGAATGGGAAAATTAAAAATCATCTGATCGTCCGCGTTCGGGTGGCGTGTGCTGGCTGGCTGGGGGGAAGTAATAGAAAGGTTTTTAGAAGTTTTGTAAATCGTAAAAAATAATAAATTAATATTTTTATTTGAAAATTTTAATTTTTTGTTTGAAATTTTTATATTTCTTTCGAATATGTTGCGTTTATTAAGCGTCGCTCTATGTGCGTAAGTGTATGTTTGCATATATTTTTTTTATTAAAGATGCAAAGCATCTTACGCTACCACACCACATTAACTTTAAGCGCCACTGTAAACGGGCGATTTGGTTTGCCGTTTGAAGCAAAGTTAAATCCATAGCTGAAGGATTTGCTTGCTATAGATGCGCCTTTGTATCGTAAACCTGCGAAGATATTGCGCACACACACCCACACCCACACACACACACACTACGAGCACGAGACAAGACACAAAAGAGCGGAACAGACTGTGCTGGCCACGCACCCAACAGTGAACGCAACCCATGTATCCCTGCACACAGCGGTCACGATAAATGAGCGTTCGGCACTCGCTCGCCGAACCGGATGAACGCTTTCCAACCGCTCACACACGAGCGCTGCATCCGCTTCGGGAGGGGATGCTCGCTAGCGGGAACTCACGCACTTCTCCGCTCCGTGCATTTTTTTTTGTGTGTGACGGGACTTTAACTGTGGCCGTCGTTCGATTGGGCGGAGCTAGCGAAGCGCGTACGAAGACGATGCCTTTGTTTTGTCGTCCATTCATCCTTCAACCTCATCCAAGCTGATCCACCACCAACCCTCGTTGACCGATGGGAAAAAAAAGGAAAAAAAAATCAACCCCACCTGGATCACGCACGGAGTCGTCAGATGAGTGCATCGGGTGAACCAGTGAGCGAGAAGGGAAAAAATCACTAGTAAAGCGAGAGAGAGAGATAGAGAAAGTGGTGGGTAGAAAAGGGGAAGAAGCGAAGAAGAAAGAAGGGACTGTGTGTGGGGGAGGCGAGCGGAAAAGCGGAAAAGTGGACAATCTGCGTCGCAGCTGTGTGATGCGACGCGTTCGGCACTTGCCTTCTGTCCGGCTTTTTCGTTATCGTTTACCTCACTGTGCATGGGTGTGTGTGTGTATTTGTGTGAATGAGATGCTACTGTTCTTTGTTCTTCACCCTACACTTCTCTCCCCCCCCCCTCCCCCCTTACAACAACATCGCCCACTAACGAAAGGGAGAGAGAGAAAATAAAAAAAGAGTATGTCAAGACGTCCGGACGCAACGTACACAACGGCACTAATACTTTACTGACCACGGGTGTTCTTCTATGATCTCGTTCGTCTCGTTGATTACTTCCATTTCCGGTTGCCACGTGAGTTTCCCTTCCCATATGCACACACACACACACAAACACCTTTTTAAAAGGCCAAGAAATCATGCACTTCTCGTGGTCTCGGCCGAACCAAAACTTTTGGTTCCATTCTTTGCCTTCTTTTTTTATTTTTTTATTTTTGCCTTTTAAGCTTCCGAGAAATCCAAACGATCGTCCATACATTCCACCCACTCCCACACACGGCACGTCCCATCCATGATCTTCGGTTGATCGGGGGTGTATGGGGCGCCGACATCATTCGGCATCGCAGAGCTCGTTCCCATCTGCGGCCCAACACAACCCGGTGTGCACGTGTTTATCTCACTTTGAGGAGCGGTTGAGGGCCTTGGGGAATTTTGTATTGTGTGTGCGAGTTTAATGTGTGTGTGTGTGTGTGTTTGTTATTATTTGCCTTCCTTTCTTGATGTGCGAGCGAATTATGTTTGAGCACATGCATTATTTAATTTTTCATCTTAGGGCAACTAAAAAAATATTTAAAAAAATATTTTTTTACCCTTTCTTACTTAATAATAAATAAATAAAATATCAGCATTGAAAGCAAGCAACTTTAAGAGCCAATTTTGATAATTATACACTGCTGCACAACACAAAAAGCAATTTTTCCATACGATATTGTTAATCTCTGGACCTCAAAACTTACAGTGCTTGACAAAAAAGTAAGGTTGCCTAACTATTCGACGCTGAAACTACTGTTTTCGATACTCATAAATGGTGCACAGATTTCAAAATAAGTGAAACAACATATTCTGCACCCAGCACAATTTTTGTTGGAGTGAGAATTTTCCGAATTATTTCACTATTAAAAATGTACGGACGGCTTTTTACAACAGAACGAATTGCAGGAGTGGCGACGAAAGACATAAACAATGAAGAGAAGTTGCTTAAAATTAAACGAAATAGAATTTATTCCGCTCCCAAGCACTCTTCGTAGTTCAACACCAAATTTACTCCTGATTTACGCAAAAGTTGCCAACGGTTTTGTTTTGCATTTATTACAAAAAGCGAATCGAACCAGCAGTTGCTATTTTACTAACAAATTAGTAATGTCTTCCTGAATCCGTACTAGCTGAAGCCCCAATTTTAAAGTAAGATGCTAAGGAAATTAACCCCAAAAAGAGTAGGAAATTAATGCAACATTAATTGCAACTAAAAATCCAGTGTAGAACCCAAAGCATAGAGAGCAGTAGGAGTAAAAAAAATACGGATATGAATTTAGTCTTATTTTATTGTCCATCACTGTAAATTTAATATTGATTTTATATTCTGTGTAGTGTATAAATAATGAGATAATTTCGTCAGATGTTAACAAGGCTAAAGTAAATAAAAAAACATACAAAACACTAAAGAAATATTAAAAATCTGTAATATCGCAAATAAAACAGTAAAATTACTGTATTTGCTATTTAAAAAATCTATTATTAAACACACACACACACACACACACACACACCAAATGTACCATTTATACATTTTCTCACCACGTACTGACCTTTGTCAATGTGTAAATCTTCTCCCAGGGCCTGCGTTCGTTTTGTAATAGAATTATTATTTTGTCTATACCACCCGCCAGTACCGCAGCAGAAGCAGAATGACACGGGATCCGAGGATTACAACACGTCTCCATTAGCGCGCCGCACGATTACAAATGCCCCGCAAACATTTTGTTTTCTTCGCTTCTTTCTGTGTTTTCCTTACATTTCTTTATGTGTAAATGAGTCCCGTAAGCCCGTAGATGGCCGGTATGATCTTGTAGGTTGTTAGGTCAAGAAACAGGGAAAGGGAGAGGTATGCAGAACAGAAGGATAATGGATAACTCGCGATACAACTCGCGGGCTCTATGAGCAATGCAAAGAATTCATTCATGTGTAGCGAATTCGGTTTCGGTAGGCTAGTCATGTCATGCAAATGGCACCGGACAGCCAAGTCCTTGAATTCTGTTTAGGCCGTCCACGATGAGCAGAAGAATTTTCGTGCATTTGTGCTCTTAAAAAGTGTAGGATTTTGGATTGGCAAACGTTGGTCGGAACCTTTTTTTTTTCAAAATATTAATAATTATTTCTATGGACTTTTCAAAGGATTTGCTTACCACTCTCTTAAACATTTTTTTCTTAAACTTATTTCGCATTTCCCGTTTGTGTGATCTCATCTGCCTTTTCGATACTTTGGCGTCATTTTTCACATTTAATTTTGAAACATGAAAAACAATTGAAGAATCCATTTAAATTGAGTGTTAATTATATATCAAACTCGTTACAAAAGGAAAGCCCGGGAGCACGAACATTAAACTTATTCACTCCACGCAAACTCATTTGCGGCAATAAATAAGATCTAATGCTGCCACTTACCTACTTCATTCGGTGCCGCGTTTCACGCTCCGTTCTTTCCCAGCTTTTCTTGTTTCTTAAACGATTTTCGCCTGATTTTACTTACTCCGGCAGCAAGCAAAAAACCATTCATTTTCCGATTTTCCGATTCGTTACAATTTCACTCGACCTGCTTGCACGGACACACACACACAAAAACCAGATTAATTCGTACGATTCTGCCCAAACCATAACGGGCTAATCGGTTTTGCCGGTGGCCCCCGAGAAAATGAGGAACCGTATCAACCACCACCTGACCCCGGGGGTGGCAAATGCGGGTGTGCCAAAAAGAAAACTCTCTAGAACGAACTTTGCGGAGCCAAGGGAACGAAAGGCTTTCACAATTTTGTTGTTGTTGTTGCGTTGCGTTGCTTTGGGAAAAAAACGGGTGAGCTTTATTGGCCAGCGTTGTTTTGTATTCACCATTTGTATCAAAAAATCCCTCACTCCCCCTGACATACTACATCTCGCCACCTCAAATCAGAGCCCCGTCCGGAGCAGTTAAAGGTTAATGGTAAACGATCGTTCCCTTCCTTTTCAAGCACGGAAAAAGGAAGAAAAATGGGTGGCAAACGCAGCAAACGAAAGGAAAAACCCTGTGCTAAATGTTTTCCCGTCAGCCCCACAAAAAAAAAACACACACACACACAAACCTCCCTAACTGTCGAATCGACCGCCCGGTCGGGAGGGAAGGAACAACCCGTTTAACTTTTCCATTCCACCCGGCGCGAGCATGATTTATGTTCGATTAAGCGGCGGTTAAGGTTAATCCTTGATGAGTGAGCGAACGCGTAAGCAAACCGATTTAAAATGGCGTAAAGGTGGGTGGGAAAAACTTCTTGAAGGTGGTAAAAGTAGCCCGCTTTTTTTTTCGTACGTGCTAACTTGTGTGCGGGAGTGTACAAAATAGCCACAAAACACGACGAAAGGAATCCGCTCAACCCATTTGCTTGCCCTTTTCCGCTGTACCATCCCACCGCACGGTAGCCATTAAAAAGGGGCGACCGATGGGCATTAAAAACGCATGCCATCGGAACGAATTAAAGTAAGGTAGCACGGCTGTGGTTAATTACCAGCGCGCTACACGCGCGCGCGGTATCCACACCACCGCCAGGAGGCGGCGTCCGTCCTCCGGTTGGACTTTGAATGTGCTGAAGAAACCCCGGGGGGAGTTTAACCCATTCGGGATGCCCATGAATCATGTAGCCTTTCGAAGATGTTTGTCCTTTCGGCCTGGGGTTTAAGAAAAAAAAAACACTCCCGAGGGCCGAGATTTTTAACACATTGCTACAACGCCTGCCCTGGTGACGATTAATAACGTAAGGAGAGGGAGGACTTGAGGAGGAGGAGGAGGAGGAGGAGGAGGAGGAGGAGGAGGAGAAGGAGGAAGAGGAGTAGGGCCAAAACGGAGGAAGGTAGCCATCACCGTGGGTCACACAAATGAGCCCCAATGGAATGGAAAATATGCCATTAGGGGAGCGTATTTAGCAGCGGTGACACGAAATACGGCCAAAAGGTCAAAGTTTGGTTCACTTTTTGTCTAGTTTTTTGTGGCCCTTCCTTCAAAGGTACTATACTCCATAACTGGTTAAATAAGATCATCGCACAAGCACAGCCAAAGCGTACACTTTTCGAACAATCCCAACCCATCGCACCGTCGTGAGCCATGAATTATTCGCGTCGCCCGGTGGTAAGACACTTTCAAAAGAAGTGTCCCGACTTTGTCTTGAGTTGCACGTGCTTAAACACACACACATATATCCCTTCTTGGCCATTTTCCGATCGGATTTATGCTACCCATTTAACCTCGCCCAATCCCCAAACTGGAGCGCCGGATGCGAATGCCCGTGAACCCATAACGCCCATAACTCATCATTTATATGACAGTAAGTATTGCGATTTTCGCCGTGCGTTTAGAAACCGTGGTCTACATGGATCACGAGCGAACGGTGTAAGAAAAACCCGAGACACCGTAACCACAATGTCGTACTTTTCCCTTCCAACTGTGTGTGCGCGATGGTGTAAAGGAAAATTGCACCCCCTCCCCCTCCCCCGCGAAACCAGCAAGCTCATACATAAATAAATAAAGATTGGTGAAGTGGTAAGATGGTCCTAGCGAGGGGGAAAGGGATGGGCAGGAAGGTGTCAAAAAGCATCCTTTCGTGACCGTGTTACGGGGCGGGCAGTACCGGAAATTGGAATGTGTCTCTGTGTGGTTTCTCACTAATAATGTCGTTTTTTTTTTCGCTCCACCAAATTGGACACATTTTCGTGTACTTCCTGATTGCCGTAACACCTTGCTTTTGTTGTGCCTGTGTGAAGGTTCGAATGCGTTTTTACTGTTGTTGTTTGCATCAATAGAACAAGAAGAAAAATAGCTGAGAGCAGAAGAAAAAATCCGGCAGCTCGCTCATTCCGGCAAGGAAATAGCGCGTGTATCCTAGTCACGGCACCAAAAAACGTCATCCACCAACACGCGACGAAGTCAGAAACTTCCTTTTTTTTCCCCCACAAGTGCCACTTGGGTGGGTGAAGAAGGATAATGGTTGAAAAAGATCTCTTCAACCTCCCCTTTGTATCCTCCACTCCCCATCCCCCCCCCCCTATTCCTCCCTCACCTTCTTTCTGGTTATTGGAAAAGTTCATTACACAGCGATAATCTTCTTGCGCTTTTGTCGATAATGCTTCAAACATTGAAACCAAATCCAAACAAGAACAAATACAGAAAAACCCCCCCCCTAGCTCCAATGTAGCAGATCGAACTTTTCGTAAAGGAAGGTACGGAAGATGCGTTTGCGTTGGTTAAAATCTAAATGATAAAAGAAAATCGAATCTTCGCCAGGGCGCACCCACCGCAAAGCGCAACTGAAGAGGACCTTCACTTATAAACTGACATCCGTTTCCGGACCACCGGATTCCGGATATATCGGGTTGAGTTTTCGTTTCGATTAAGTGAAAATATGCACTGCATTGCGCTCCCCAGACACACACACATACACACACACACGCATGGAAATTGCAAATTGTACTTAGTTGCTTTTATTGCAGAAGGTACGAAGAGACGCGTCGGCGGAAAGCATCGGTGGAAACATTTCGCCACTCCCAAACCCATGGATTTCACTGTTTTGCCGTTGACACTCTGGTGCGGGAACTCTTTTTGAAATGGATCCAAAAACCACCCAAAAACTCCGAATGTATGTAAGGAATGCTCTTTTTCGGTTGCTTCTAGCGGATGGGGTGTTGTAGGAGAGTCTTCAAAAGCTGTCCAGTTGGTGCTCGGTTACTCGGTTTGCAAATCCGCAAATATTCTTTCCACACACACACACACACACACGGTTTCTTCCGTTTGCACAAAGATGCGAGTCTCTGGAACTTGTGGTGCCACACTCTCAAGGACTAACTTTTCCATTTACTTGCAAAATTATCATTACAAAGCGTGTACGACGCGAAAAGGGAACGGGAAAGCGGGGGGAAGGTTTTCCAAACGGTTGTTTCTTACCGAGCGGACTTGGACGGCGAAGTTACGGCGAGCGTTTACATTCGTCAACGGAACTTGGGAATGTCCGCAGCGTACCGCAACGCCACAGTGGAACTTGATACTTCCCGCTCGAGGTTGAGGTTAGGGTTTGGGATAAAGGTTCACATTTCGGATGCAAAACCACCATTACAGCCCTGCAGGGAGCAAGATGTGCATTCGGTTAAGCAGTTGGACAAAGCAGGTTCTAATGCGAAGCAAAACGGTTTCTTGTGCCAGTCTGATTTTGGAGCGGTTCGTTTCGGCCAGGTTTGGCTGTGACGGATGCGATGCGCTGTGGCCATTACTGGCTCGCATCAGATCTGCCTGACTTCGATCAATTTGAAGCTGGCTGGTCGTAATCAATGCGTGCTTTTAAAACCGAACGTTCGTCGAGCGTATGAACCAATCGTCCCGCAACGTATCTGTATCTGCCGGGACCGTTGTTTCACGCTCGGTTTGCAATCTTCGACTTTTCCGTGCCGGAAACTTTTGCAGGAGGAATTAAAATTTACAACATTTCACCAAGAGTTTCTTGGTGATTTCGATCCCTTTCACCGCTTGGCATCGGGCACGGGACCGTACTAGAGCTCGCACCCGAGGACGTGGCAAAATGAAATGGATTGAGTTGCGTTCAGCAGCGAAACTCCACACCACAGAGAACGCTCCGTTCTACGAGCGTCGGAGGTTTCTTAGCCGTCCGAGGGCTGATGGGAAATGAGAGCAGAAAAGAACATCACTGTGTTGCAAGGAGGGAAAGGAAGAAAAGGTCACCACACGCGTACGCACGTAACGCCGAAAACCTTGTCTTAAACCTAGGGACCAGGGACACAAACACCTCCCTTGAAAACCTCAACATGAACTCCCGATCCAGAACCACTTCACAAAACTGTACTGTCTGTGTGCGTGTGAGCGAATACCTCAGAAAACTTTCTTCAACAGTTTTCACATTCATTGCGGATGTCTTCGCTTAAGATCTTGTCACAAGCGGCGGCAGTAGTGAGTAGGGAATGTATCCTTTTTGCGAAACTGGAGCGCCAGCAGCAAAAAGGACATCCCCGTGGACGGGAGTGGACTGTCTCGGATGGTAGGAGGGATCTTCGACACTCCTGTTTTGGGTGAAATCGATTTTTGTGAGGTTGTGGGCCTAACCCCGTCCAGGCACAGTGGACGTACGGACGTAGAGAGTACTTGGCGAAATGTTTTGAGTTAAAAAAAGCACAATATAAAGCGCTCTCGCGAGAGTATTGATGCTGTGAGGAAAACAGGTGCTAAGGTTCAATAGTGATCCATTGGAGTGAGTTCGAAGGAGTCCTAGAAAAGCGTGTATGGTTATTTATCGAAGTGTTATTCAGAAAAGTGGCCCTGCAGGACTTCACAAACATACTCTTTATTTTGGGACAGGATGCATTCTTCCAGATTCCGAAAGTATAAAGCGTTATAATCATTCAGCATCATTATTGGGAATCGTATCTTCTCGTCTTTCTAATAAGCTAGGAGACCTTGGAATAAATAGTTCCTGACAACAAATCGACTTCTTCAAACTGGTTCATCCTTCAAGATGGCACCACAAAGATCGCGCGAATTTCTCCTAGAAAAATACTGGACCTCTTCTGATGGAGACATAACACATAACCTCATTTCTATGGACTTCTTGCCCTATCACGTATCACACTGCGGAATGAACATTCATTTTGTCCTAGCGTTTGTCCTTAAAATCCCAATGTGTTGTGGATTAACTATCCAACCAGGTTTCGCAACCGTACAGCCTTTTCGATACGGCTAGAGCACCGTAAGTAAGCACGTCCTGACGGTTCATGCTAATGAAAATTAACGATTCGAAAGCTAATGTTGAAATGACTTCGGAGAAGACATCTTTTTTTCTCCCCCTTCTGCTAGATGGGTGGAGTGGAGATTCGTTGGTGTGTGAGAAGCCGTTAGGTACTTCATTCCACTGGAACAGTTTTGGATTTTCTTAACCTACCCACACACACACGCACGCACATCTATTCAAATGAACGTAAACTAGCGATGAGTACTTGCACGTTTCGTTTCGAGGATACAGCTTGTCTGGCTGAAAACGCGCCTCAGTCAACGTGTCATCCCCGATATCGCTTGCTGTGCGAGAGACAGAAGTGTAGGATTGCAAATCAATTAATCATTCCACAGTTCCCTCGATCACCATCACCTCTCCTCTATCCTTCCAGTTGGATTGAAAGCGTATCGAATGCGAAGTTACATCCTATTCCTTATAGGTGCGTCCTGTTGCATCATGTACAAGAAGACGCTCCACTCAAAAAATGGCACCCTTGGTCCCAGACTCCTAAACCGTAGCCACTGCGATCAGGAACATCTTTGTCTACAAATTCTACTTCCGCTTTCGCACACGGATCAGGATGGTTTTCCTGCTGGTGTTACCATAACCCGGGGCCCTGGGTCGTTTACTGAAAATATCTTGATGTGTTTTACCGGGACCTTGCCTGAACCTGGCTGCCTGCGCGAGATCGATGTTTCCCGTAGCCAAAGAGGTAACTAAGCCCAAACCCCGTGCAACCTTTGCATCCCCTGCTTCTTCGCCTACCAATAAACCACTCTCGAAAGGACGCGTGCCGTGTGGAAAGCGAAAAACCACCGATCATTAATCATTCGTCCTTTCGGGCCGGAGGACTTTGCCGTCGGAACACGGCTACCGGGCACTCTAAAACGCTTCCCTCCGAACCGATCTCCAATGCTAATAGAGCTAGATTGATTCGAAATCTGCTTACCTCCGGGTTTCAATTGGCTGGCGTCACCACCAGCTCCCTTCCCTTGCCATCCTCCCCCCACAAACTTGCACCATTCAAAGTGCCTCGCCGTTTTTTCGCCTAAAAGCGTCCTAGCCCAGAGGTGTATCATCGGGTGCTGAGCTGCTGCCCCACTGGCCCGCTTTCTTCCAAAAGGGGTACTCCTTGTCACCCCCCCCCCCTCCTCCACTTACAGCTCTCCCCTCCTCACCAAACTTCCATCAAACTCCGCTGCGTAAAGATAGGGACGTGGGAGGGGGGACCGTAGGACTTAAAGGTTTTAATTCCCGGCAATCAATCAACCGACCAAGCCGACTGTTTTCCCTATTTTTTGGTAAGCTTGTTGTTAGTTTTTTTTTCTCACTCTTCTTATGTGTGTGTGTGTGTTATTTCCTTTTTCTGTTTTAGCTTTTCATCTCGATTCTCGTGTTTCGAGCTACCGTTTTCTGCCCGTTCACTGGACTGCTGATTAAGCAAAGCGTTCCTTTAGCCGTTTCTTCTCTTTCGCACTATGTTTTAAATTGTTTTTTTTTTGTTTTGTTGCTTGGTTTCTTTGCACCAAAAACATGACTCAAGCCAGGCCAGCAGCCGCCATTGCGTCGCCAACAGAAGACTGCGAGCTGACAGGTTTGCTAACAGTATGAAAAGCAAGGTAAAACAAATTAGAAACGGGTTCTTACGATAAAAAAAACTTTCCACATCCAAAACGCCTAAATGTATGCAATTCATCTTAGCAAATTCACTGCATATTTGCCAACATTTGAATTTCCCTGTATTTATTAAAAACAATACACGAAAAATAATAATATCCTTCTACTAATCTAGACGTGTACGTGTGAAACGCACCTAATAAAACCTTCTGGCCCACCTCCCTGGCTCGGATTATTCGGCCTGTGCGTTAGCGACCAACCGTGTCACTAATAATGATCGTCCGCGACATTAAAGCGCCTTTAATAACCGACTATAAACGCATATTTCTCTTCCGTTTTTAACGGCCCCCTCTTTATCGCTCGCTCTTCATTAGACTTTGGTTTTGGGGAGCAGGCTAAAGACTCGTGTTCCAATTTCCTAGGAGCGATCTTCCTCTTCGAATGTCCTGTGCTTAGGTATAGGTTCCGATCCTTGCAGCATTAATTAACATCTCGGTTAGGAGATGCGCAAAGGAAAATCTTATTTAATTTTCCGGGATATCGTATCCGGAGGCATCGGCCTACACTTGGTTTCGGCCAAAATCGTGTCACGATTAACGACTCTCTGCAGTAGTTTATGAGCATCCGAAGGGGTTCGATTTTTCCCGTTTTCCCGCAACTAAAAGGACTAAAAATATATTTCCAACCATTGATTAGTTTCGCGTTTCTGTCACACACACACCACCACCTTTCAACTCCTTATAAAAAAAAACACACATACACACACAGACCTGATGGGTACAGTACTGGACACTGTTAGCTTGAGCCGCTTCACGATGAATCTAATTTTGTTTAATTAATTAATTTACGGAACCTCTCGATGGCTGTCGAGAAGCCATAAATCAATAATAACGTCTTCTCGTATTCTCGTGACTTGCGTTGATTAGACGGAAAAACTTGACGTTCGTTTTCCGGGGAGCGTAGGGGGAGACGAAGGTTGCAGAACGGGTTGACAGAAGGGACGAGCTCAAAACGGATTGAAACAGTATATCCTGCGCGATGTGTCTTTCCATGATTAGAAAGAAGCCCTCTCAACTGCTAATTTCACCCTTCATCGTTACACGTCCTCTTTCGAGCAGTCTCCATCCAACAGCGGGCAGGAAAAAAAAACACACACACAAAGCAAGGAGAATCCCTTATCCTTCCCACAGCCTACTGGAAAACAGAAACAAAACAAGGACTCATCCATAAAACGCATTCCATTTCCCGGGTTTTTCTCCGCCTCGCCGAAAGGACAAAAATAATCAAAAATCAGCAAAAATTTGTTTGGTCGTTGGAAATTGGGATTTGGGAAAAGCGAAGGCTTTTGGGAGTAAAAAAAAAGGGAATGAAGAAATTAACAAACAATCAAATCCACAATCGCTTACCTTTTTTTTTTCTCTCTCTCTCTCTCTCTCTCCTTCCTTTCACATCTGTCTTCGGCCAGAACGCGACAATCCCGCAAGGTTGCGATCGCATCATCACCACCGAACTGTTAACAGTGGAACAGTTAACGGTGGAAAAATTTATTTCCTTTTCCTCACTCCACCGCCTAAAATCCACCTTAACCTAGAACGGAAAAAAACGTAGGCGACACAGTTATAACAGAGCGAGAGAGGGAGAGAAATAGAGCGCGCCCGCGCTCGAAAAAAAGAATGAAAAATGATAATCAAAACGATCCTTTCCCATCACGTGCCTGCCGAACAATTATCGTTTGAAGGGTGAGATTGTTTTAATTTTGTTATTATTTGTGGGTTTTTTCTGTTTCTTTTTTCCGGCTACATCGCTACCACTCATCATCTTCAGCTGGCCCAGTGATTTGATGGCCAGTTTTTAGTGTCGATTTTTTGTTGTTGTCTTTCTTCCCCGTGTTCTTGTCGTGTTTGCTCTCGCGGGAGCAATTATTTTTCGGCGACTAGCTCAGCCCAACTCCACCTAACAGTCATTTGCCGAGGAAGGTATGAATGGGAAAACGGGGAGGGGGTTAGATAGGGCAATAAAGTCATTACACGGTAGGCAAAAAAGGTTTCGAGAGGCTTCACTGCACGGCGAAAGGAAGATCGGTCATTCAGAGGTGGTGACGAAAATAGCTTTTTTTTTGTAATTTTATGTCTTGATTGACTGCCTTGCTTAAGGGTTATAAAAAATTACCAAATAAGCACACACAGCGTTAAACTCACGGCACAAAACGAGGAACGAGGAGCGTATTGGTTGAGTCCTGCGAGCAGTGCCACAAGTTGCTCTGTGTCCAAGAGTCGAGGTCAAGTAGCGTGCACCGTCGGTCATAGTTTGCCTGGACTCCCCAGGGATTTGTGTTCCGGTTCGATCCTAGTGAAATAGTTTTGTTCCGATTCGTTTTTTTCTAAAACATAGTTTCAGTAGGAAATTAGAAAATCCACGGCAACGCTGCTGGCGGAATTTTCCATGAGTTTTTGGGCCCCTTATAGTGTCCACTGTGGAAAACCAGCGATAACTCGCTCAGTTTTGGCCGTTGGGCGCGTCTTTGGGCCACATACCTTTTTGTAGACCACTCCAACCCAATCCCTCCACCAGTTCGTCCAGTTATTGCGGAAAACAGCAGCATTCCCTTGGAAAATCAGCGTTAACTCGCTCAGTTGCGGTCCGATCGGGGCGTGCAGCAGTTGGGCGCGTCTTTGGGCCACGCACCCTTTCGTAGAACGCTGTCGAAGGCGAATTCTATTACTCGTACTCGTACTTATTCGTACTTCCAATCTTAAGCTGCGCCAAACAGCCTCATTCACGTGCTACGTTCCAACTGATTCGAAGTTAACGCACGTAACGCACCCACGATTTGAAGCACCGTCTCTCCAACACTACACAAACTGCAAATCCCACCTCCCAGTTGCTATCCCGAAGCATCAGTGGACTAACGCAGGTTTCCCAAGACGTTCAATTTCGGCCCCTGGAAGTGTATGGATTAATTCCACCGAGATAGATCGTTATCGGATGGGCAAACCAAATTCGAAACTAATTAATTTCAATTCACCTCTAACCGGACCGACATCGCGTGCCCTTACTCGGTAGACGGGAGACGGCAGTGGCAGAGTTTAGGTGACACCAAATAACGGGGACGACCCACCCGCCAGTAAGGAGCCCAAGATGAAGGAGCCAAAGATTTACTTCACAAGCGGGTTTGCGATACGGGTTGGCAGCATATTGGGCGCAACTAAGCTACCCAATTTAATAGTACATTAACCTTCCACCGACGGGAGGTTTTGGTTTTCCAGCCACCAAAAAACGTCTTCAAGTGTGTGTGTGTGTGTGTGTATTTTCTTTTTTTTCTCTCTTCCGCTCATCTGACGCCCACTTAAAACCCGGACAAAACCTGGGGTTTTAAGATCCCGGAGGTTAATCCTTTCTCGATCTTAAGCCCTTTTCCCAGTCTGTCCCGACTACACCTCCAAGAAAAACCTCCATTTTCCTGCCCTCCCCTCTTTCTGTACTCTCTTTTCATCTATTTGCTGGGGGAGCATAGCACTCGACCCATTAATTTACACTTGATCCAGTTTCAAAAAATAAAATCAACCTTCTCATCATCGGTCCGTGTAACTGCTTCGCTTGGTGCGAATATGTGCATTGGGCATTGGGGCTGAAGAAGTGAAAGCAAAACCGACGGGATGCCCAAAGTTCAACCGATTTTCCTCCAACCTCCAACCTTTGCTTTACCGTAAATAATCCCTTTACGGTCCGCTTTGCTGCCGTGCCATGGCAGAAGGCAGGGCCTCGACCTTTCTGTCCGAATCCTCCGGACTCCTTGACCGCACGCACCCGCAAAAACCGGGTACCGCTACTACTACTGTTGCCCCGTCTACTCGTGTCGCCTGTCATCTACGATTAACGTTCAAATTAATTAAAAATGAAGCCAAGCATTTATGGTTACCGTACCCGGGGGTTAGTCTCTTTCGAGCCGACCCCGACCACGAACAGGACATGGAACAGGGCACACACATACACATGTGAAGACCGGCGTCTTAAGTCTGGGATGGTAACGGGCAGATGAGGAGTGCGGCTGCTTGGGGGGGTGGGGAGGGGAAACCCCCCGGACACAGGACAGTTTGCCGTCCAACAGCCGCTACGGAAAATGGACGTCGAAATGCTTCATTTGTACGGGTCATTAAATAATAGGAAAAGACAAATAAAGTTTTCAACCCTCGCTTTCACTGTCGCTTTCACTTGCCGCACGGTACGCGGGTCTCCCTGCCTCTCCCCCCCCGCCGCCGCCGCCGCCGCCCCTCCTTCCCCTCTGGATCTTTGTTTTTCCGAGAGCCGGTCGGATCTCAGATTCAATTTCTGGTTTCATGTTACGATGTTGTGTTTTTTTCCGTCCTTCCTTTTTCGACGTCATTTTCCCATTCTGCGCACTCGGCCACAACATTTCATCTGATTGGCTTGACTTTTGCTCCAATGAAAGTGTACACGCGTGTGTGTGTGTGTGTGGGGGGGGGGGGGAGGGGGGACGCATTAAGGATGTGTAGATTTGATTTGATAAAAATAATTTACGCCGGTTTTTGGGCCTTTTTTTTGTTGCTCTCTCCGATGTTCTGCTGGCTTATCAAGCGATTCGTTGTTGGACGATTTATCTATCGCCGTTTTGGAATTGTGGTTTTGTCGGTTTTTGGTCTCGTTTGCGTATTCATCACACGCATAAATCTACGGGCGCTGGCTGATTGCTCTTTTGAGCTGTGAGTGTGTGGGTTTTATTAGGGTTGCTTCGACTAGATCTTTTACCCAGTAAGAAACTACGTTCAAAACTAGGTAATCTGCTGGTAAAAATGAGAGATAATAACGCATAAAGGTATGCAATTCGCTCAACATTGCTACGCTAGTTTCTAACAGAGCTAGCTTAACAGAAGATTTAGTCTTCAATTTTTTGGGATCTTGTTAGTTGCCAGTCAGATGTCCTATTGCCATGAATGCAGTATTTTGAGGACTGGCACTAGCAAATCAAGCTACAACCACCTAGCGATCTCCTCGTGTGTAAGTCAAGCCTAAGTCCTAAGTAGCAGAGGCTGAGCAAAGCTCATAATCGTACATTTAAGGCCCAAAACATCACCTGCCAGGGGTCAAATGACAGCCCCGGTATCAACATAGAGCTCATACAGCATCCTACAAACACCTGTTGCGATGAAGAGGTCTTGTACTGAACAAAACAGATTTGGAACCTCAAACTAGCCGCCATTTTGAGGAAGGATCGGATCAGACTCAAAGCCTATCCGGACCGGAATGTGTTACCAAGAAGTCTAGTAAGCGAATCAATGGCCGGCGTGACCTAGTTAGTAGGTCGTTGTTGAACTATTGTTAAAATGACACTCCAGTTCTAGTAAAAACACTTTCAAACATATCGTTTCCGGTTATTGGTTGGAAATTATTACGTCTTACGAGAACATTAGATCTCAAATATTATCGTTTAAAGGTTTACAGGTTTCTAACCATCAATTTAACATTCTCTCTCTCACACACACACACACACACACACACACACACACACTCTGTTCCCCTTTCTGTAAACAATGTTACACTAAAACGAGACAAAATACATCAATGTATAGTACTTCACACCATGTCCATTAAATGCCCATTTGCAATAGATTCCTTTATCCACTGCTTTAGTCCTTCTCCGTACACCTTCCATTCTCCTCCACTTTTATTGGTGTACATGATCAAATATTAAAATGTATTAAATCGTAATTCGGACACGCACGCATAACCACCTCAAGAGGGAAACCTAACCTAACCTTCCCATTTTTTTCGTCCGCTTATAGGTGAGCGGCGAATTCACTGCAAATTGAAACGTGACCACGAATTTAAATCCAAAAATTAGCCCACCTCCCCACACACACACACACACACACAAACGCACACTCCCAGTGGTAAAAAGAAAATCGACCACATACGACCGGAGAACGGATCTGACCTTTTTCCCAGCTCTTTTTTTCCCCCATTCCTATGAGCTGGCGCTCTATAAGGGCCCGACTCCTTATGCTCGAATTATGCAGCCAATATCGACGAAGCAGACACACACGCACGCGTGCGGTATTCTTGTTGTACGTATTTTTTCGCAGGAAGATTCGGAACATACCAAAAAACAATCGAGCAAAAGTCCATCGATGGGACGATTGAAAGAAAATTTACCGTAAACAATGTATTATCGCACACACACTCACGCATCTTACCGGGGAAAAAAAAGGGGAGGTCACCCCTTTTTTTAACCATAAACCCCCGCCAACCGGGAACGTGTCGTTTTGCTTTGATTTCCCATTTGCCAACCCTTGAATTTCGTCGCTGTGTTTGCGCAAGAAGAACAAGTGTGTTGACTTTTCCACGATTTTTCACTTTAACGACGCACAGTTTCCGAAGCCTCCACTTCCAAAACACCAACCATGTAAGTAAAATGTCCCAAAGTGGAAGTTTATTACACAATCTTCTGCAGTCCGGGGTGGAAAACAAGTTTGAGCATTGGAGGCTATGATGACTTAAGGCTGGAAGCTTGAAAAATAAAGCTAAGCCAGCTTCTGTGAAATGGTAAGCATATACCGCAAAGAGGCGAATGAGATCTCAAAGACCCAACCCTATCCGCTCCCGCTCCCCTATTTTTTATCTGTAGACCATCGACCAGATCTGAGCAAACCGAGTCTCTGTCGTCAAGGACCTCGGATGGCTGGATGCTGGTCTCACCTTCACCAACCATATCGACTTCCTTGATAGCTGGGAGTCCTGGTGCGTGTTACCTGAGATTTATCTGAGGCTCCTCTGCCTTATGGTATTATTCTACTAGGTTAATGAGGTCACTGTTGGAGTACTGCTCGGCACTCCCTTGTTGCTCGGCATGCAGTCCCTGGAATCACACCGATCCTCCTCCATTGCCTCTCTACTTCTCCAGGAATTTTCTGACATTATGCTCGGTTCTACCTTTTCCTTGCTTTTACTGGCTAGTTTTGACAGTCAGTTTGTACCGAGAGGAAGCATCAGCTGAGCCTCGAAACGTCAAATCACATGTGTATTTTTTCAAAAACTGGCTCAAGTCATCGTCATAGACCCCAATCGGTTGGGAAGAGCGTAAAATCCTAAAGCGTTAGATAAAAATCAACAATCATACTGCCGGTCCTACTTCCGTCCATCCTTCCCACTCTCTACCCGCACCACTCACAATAAAACCACTCACTTACCGCACAGCACACCATCATCCAAAATCATCCTAAATCAACCCTGTGAAACACGAATTCTTGCGAAGCGACCAGTTTTGCTCCGAAAGGGAATTTTAAATGAACGCACCATCGCGCACCATCCGCAAGCCGGTAAAAGCATAAGTTAAAAAAGCGACACAAACGAACTGGCATGCTGGAACTTTTCACTTACTAATCAATTATGAACGCAACCTCTTAATTATCTGGGCCGCGCATCGGTCGGAAGCCGTGTCTTATCGTTCCGCGGCGCTCCGTTCCCACCGAGTGAGAAAGGCAGGAATGGGGATGGTGGGTGGTTTTTGTCTCCATCCATCGCAGGTGGATTGTGGCGTGTGGCTGCGCGAACGCTCGCCCGTGGAAAATGGTAATCAAACAGATTAACATAAATTTTCCAACAGCAAACGCACGCTTTGTCGGGAAACATCCTCACCGCTCCTGATCGCTTCAGTACGGAGACTCCGGTGAAAAAAAAGGGAATTGCTCTAGGATTTGTGTACTTTGTGTGCTCTGTCTGGCACGCGCCTACGCCCTGGAGTCGCTACAAGGTGAACTTGAACGGTGAAGAAAGTTACCCTGATCGGGACATTTCTCTTTCATTTTTACAAACATCTTAACACACAGAAGGTGAATGAGGAGGGAGGCGGGGGGGGGGAGAGGGAAAGGGATGGAAAGTGACGAAAGGAAACAACAACAAAAAAAAGCTTCAACCATTCGTCTTTTTGCGCTTGATCAATTATTCTCTTTTTGCGTTCGTATTTTTTAAATTTTCTTCTGTAATGCCTAAACCACACAGCACGCCCGGGCGACACACCACTCTTCGGAGGTATCAGTTTCCGTTCTCGCTTTGAAGGGCTTTGGTGGAGGGGTTGGGATAAAGAAGGAGGGGGAAAAAAGGGACCGGCAGGGAAGTTGATTTCGTATCTGTAATGAGTTGTTTATTGTCGCTGGCTCGTTTTCGCGCGGTAAAGTTAAAATTAAAAATTTAAATCGCTTGCCTTTGCCGGATTAAAAGGTGGACCAAAAAAAAAAAAGAAAAGTGGGGCGGCATAGGGTAGACGGAGGAACGGGAGAAGGCACTACGTTGAGCAAGATTGAATTGTGGGTGAAATTTTAAGATCAAGTCTAATTTTGTACATCGCGCATTTCGCTTTGATTTAACAATCTTCCGTCAATTACCTTCCGGGGCCGGGCCGGGTGGCACCGTGGTAGTTTGGAAAAGCGAGATTTTTGTGTGTTTAAAAAGGGGATTTGAGGTGGTTCGGTGGTGTGGAAATCAAAGACACGCAAACGGAAACCACTTGAGGTGCGCGGTGAGTTTTCGCCTCTTCACGTAGGGCGCGCCGTGGAAATGATAATTTTTTAAGCAGTCACTTGTGGTGGATGTTCAACCGATGAGCACCGCGGGAATGTGGATGGGAAAAAGGGCGGTAAATAACCGTAGAGCAGTGTAGAAGGGGAGTTTTTGGAAAAAGTTTTTAACAGGATCCACTGGATCAGGATCAAAAGAACCGGGAAGGAAGGAAACGATTGCTTGATGCAGTGTGCTCGCGGTGTAGTTAAGGTGGAAGCCTTCAGCCGCGAAAGAATGTTTTCTTGGTGAGTTTACAACAACAACAAAAAATCAGTCAACCCTCCACCTCACCTCTCCTAGCTGGCAAAATGTAAAACCAGCTACACTCTTCGTGACCCAGCAGTACAAATATTGAATGCTAATGGAACGGATCAACTGAACATGAACTTCAAATGGATGGATTTCGCGTGCGTGTGTGTGTGTGTGTGTGTGTGTTGTTTTTTTTTGTGCTGGCTCGCAAACTTCTTTGCTGGAAAAGTTTAAAATGCTAGCCAATCGGATCTGTCCCATCCTCATCCCTCGTCTAGGCGGCTAATTGGATGAACTAATTTAGAGAGTTAGGTCCCGGGAGCCATCGTACACCAAGGATTACCAGCCCGTTCGATACACCTTCCCGGCCGGTGGTGGTGGTGAAGATATCGTTGGGCTGATAAACTTTTCCCCTCCCGAATGCTTTCGATTAGTTAAGGTGGAAGGTTTCGAAATACCAAAGGAGAAGGAAAAAGACGGAACCAATCTCAATCAACCATTCGCTAATGAAGTTCGACAGTGGGGAAAGGATTTTTGGTAGAGCATTTTTAATGGGGATTTTTTTAGAAACTGAAAGCTTGCAAATTGTTCAGCCGGGATAGGATATAATCAAACGCTAGTTTGCAGTGATTTTGCGTTCAAAAACTGAAGCGACTTTTTTAAAATAATTTTTACAAATACAGAAGCCAGCACGGCGTTTAAAAAATTTAAGCATAATTAATAATTTCAATAAAAAGGAAGCTTCAAAAATATTGGTAAACAGATTAATCAAGAAATTCCACTAAAGAACTCAAATAACAAACTATATAAAACATACGAAAACGTAATTTATTTCGTCCTTCTCTCGCACAAAACTCCTCTCTTATCGTCTATTAAGCACTGACCCCGGTTAGGGTTTCTTTTCCTGGCAATAATATTTGCCTCGTATGCTATATGTTCTTCAGGTTCAGGTCCATTGACTAGCGCTTCTTCTTTTTCTTCTTGGGTTAACGACCTCTCTAAAGTCACGCCCGGCCATTATGGCCAATTATGGCTTACTAGACTTGCCCGATAACAGGTAAGGTAGTGGGGATAGTCAGTCCTCACCCTACTGGGGGGACGGTTTGGATGGGATTTGAACCCCGGTCCTGTCGTGTAAAGACCAGCGCCGCTGTCGCTTACACCACCGGGCCGGCTCCGCTAGCGTTATCTTATACCAGCGTTTTACTGGCATCGTCATCGGTCAGTTCTCTCCTACTGGAAGGGGAAAAAAGTCCCAAAGCTCCCGCCATTTCGGACTCGCTGGCCGCTACCAGCTCGGCTGCAGTGAAACCAGCGGAGCTTTCACTCCTCTTCACTCACTGCCCTCTCTTCGTGCCACGTGGCACCGGTTGTTGCGTGCTGCTTCCGACAATCTGTTCCGACACGGAACAATCTGTGCCCTGACAGTATCTGGCCCAACTGTTTCCAACAATTAAAGCCTCTCTGGCCGAGCAGGCGCGTGGATCCAAAGATGGGAAGCCAAGCTCCATCCCTGTTCCGTGACAAGGTGGCGGATTGGGATGAGTCCAGCGTGCAGGGTGGCCGTCTCGTACCTCACGGTAAGGCCCCCACCACCGCCCGTAGTGATTAATCCGCCACTGTACAAAGGTGCGAAAGCTCCACTCGTCAACAGAAGCATCAACTAAACAAACACGAAAATAAATAACGACACAAATTGAACCATTACCGTCCCACCCCTAGCTCTCACGCAAATGTAACGAATGGTTTCATTAACAAGAGAATTATAAACCATTTAATATGTTGCCTCGATTGCCAGCTCACACACACACACACGCCCGCCAATACCGCTTGCGGGCATGCGAAAGATGGGTGGGTGTGCCAATTGGATTGGATTATTGGCAAGGAAAAATGTAAATCACACCGTTCGAGCTGGGCATAAAATAAGCGATGAGCAAAATCTACAAATCTGTCAATTCAAAATGCAATAACATTCATTCTTTGCAAGCTGAAGCAAAAATAGGAAGAAAAAAAAACTACGCGCAGAACGTACCGTCGTAAGTGTACTTGACTATCCAATGTGTGTGTGTGTGTTTTGGACGAAAGATTCACCCTACGCATTCCAAACTTCTCCTTCTCCCAAGCAAACATCCCCCCCCGGATCGGAAGGCTTCCGTGGGCTTCGTATTTAGAGCAACGGTTTTTGCAGCCTTTTTCCGGCCGGCTTAACCGTTCGTACTCGTTCGACAATGTGCCCCATTGACGTAAGAAGAATGAAGAAGAAGAAGAATAAAAAGAAGAGTGGTTGAGGGAAGGGGGAGGGCTTTGGGTGGGTGAGTTTTGAAAAATTTATTAGACACGCTGGAATTTAATCTATCGATAAAAATAAATTCCAATAAATTAATGTTTATGGTAATCGTTCGCCCGGCCACCAGGGAAGAGATGCACGCCCTAATCGAATCGGGTGACGCCGGGTCTCACGTGGGAACTCCTGCCTTTTCCAGGCCACACACGGTGGCACGCTGCTGAGTATGTGAAAAGCTGTCCAATCAAGCATTTGCGCTGTGTCGCACCAGTTTCTGTGCGAAGGCTAAGGCAAATCCGCTAGAATTGGTGTGAATTTTTAAGCAACCATCGCGTGCAGACGTTTGATTTCGAGGTGTGTTCCTTGCTTTAGAAGCTCGCAATATTTGCTTACACAAAAAGAAAGAGCGGAAGATCATCAGAACCGGTCAATAAAGTTCGCATTGGAATTCGCCGTGTCGTTACAGCATCAACAGTTGATTGAATCCATGATGGACAGACTGTGTTTTGTTTTTATTCCGATAGAAAAGCCTGGCCGTACTGCTAATGGACAGCATATACACGCAGAGAGAAAGAAAATCGAAGTCAATGTTTGCCAAACGGCCAACTTTTCCAACCCACCACCGATTCAAACACCTACCGTGAACATCCGTCGTTGAACGGTTTTCCCTTTGCTTGCTCAAAATCTCAACACCTCCCGGGGCGTCCCCAAAAAGGGTTGTCGGTTGGCGACATGTTACAAAGCAGGAAGCAAACGCAATACACAAAAAAAACATATACGGAAAACACCACCACCTCCGATTTTCCGATGGTCGCACGAGTCGCAATTGCACCGGGAGAGGAGAGGATTGATTTTATTACTGGAAAATTTTATTACATTTTGAAACACATATCGGCACTATTTTCCTAATGCGCTTCGCTTTCTTCACACCTACCGGCATATATCCCTGAACAAAGGAAGCAACAACAGCAACAAAATACACACAGACAGCGGAAAACCAAGGAAAAGCGCCCGATATCCCCCCCCCCCCCTCCCCGAACGCCGAGTGTGAACAAAACCGTTTTCCCTACGTATGGAAACGTTTCCGGCGTTTGCACTTTTTTCACTCTTCGGGTGCGCTGAAGGTCGAAGCAGACGGGAATGGGAAAATCTCGAACGAGAAACCGGTTACACCGTCCACACCGCCCCACCCTTTTGCCGGTTCAGTATATATGGAAAATAAAAATAAATAAATAAACGTGTGTACGCGGCGCGATCGGCCGCGGCGTAGTATGGCGGGCAAATTCACAAGAAAAACTAAAACCCACCCACCCATTCACGCTCAAGTCACGCCAACTGTTGTGTGAGAGATTGTGGGGAATGTGTGTGTGTGAGGGGTCCCCCCCCCCCAAGGCCCCTTGCGTTGCTCAATAAAATGCAAAATAAAAAATACCGAAAAACGACCAGCGCACGACGACGGTTCGACGGTGAAAATCTAAATCTCCGACAAAAAAAATGCAATGAAAAAATCGATTGGGGGAGGGGGGGGGGGGGGGGTGCTTCAGAGGGGAAATTCGAGCGCTATCGAAACGCCTGCCAATAGCTTCGACTTTGCGTGATGTCCGTGTGTGTGTCTTTTTTTTGCGAAAGTTCTATTTCGTTCTTCTCATTCAATCATTCAATTGATAGTAACACCGAAAGGTAATTTTAACCCTTAAGATGCAATGATTTTTACACTCAATAGGCCCCCCCGGGTCACGGTAAATTTTAAACTCGTTGATATCGTTGTGGGACGTTGTGGAACTGTCAAAATTTTCAAGGATTTCTGTCACTTCTCCGTTGCCTCGTAGTTCAGTAATTTGTGCATCACAATTTCTTTTTTCGAAGCAGCCAACCCGTACTAATCATCTAGATGGTTTTAAAAATCTGGAAGAGGTTTCCCATCGCTGTTATTTGGTTCGAAGGACACTCCAAGCTCACTGATCAAATGAGAAGCCTTAAAGTTATGGATGGATATTCTCCAATCACTAACGGTTCGATGAATTCTCTCGTGTTACGATTTTGTTCGTCCCGTCGCGAACCATACATTCCAGCCAAAAATATAAAATTCAAAGGCTACCCTAGCTAGAACACTTTACCAATCGATGGTCACCTAAAGGGTTAATCGATTACCAAACTCTACCCCCGAAACCGTCGCGGTTCACGCCAACCCTAAAACGGCTGTCATGTATCACGAGCGACCGTATACAACCGGAAAGAGTTAAATTTGTCAAACGCGAACCGTTACTGTGCCGCTTATCACTTTACAGTCACACACGAGCGAAGAAGGGAAATCCCTCCTTTCCCGGCACCATCCTCCACATCGCTTCCCATTATCACGTTTTCAAATCGCTTGCTGATCTTTCAAGTACGGAAAAGGATTTCGAACTGTGCAGCGAACAACAATGACAAATAAAAAAGCACGGGAAGGAAGCAACAAAGAAACGACCAAAATAAAACCGAAGCTCCTGGTTAGGAAGCTGGAAGCGTTATAGGTGTGCCCCCTAGCTGAATTCCTATCATTCTTTCTATTTTATTTTTTTTTTTTTTTTGCTGTCCTCCTACAACCGTCAGTTTGATAGTTGATAGCAGGCAGGGCACAAAGAAAAAATCACACTAGAAAGGGGTAGGGGGAAAACAGCTAGCTCAGCGAAAAGTAGTATCAGCACTAGCAAACGGTCACATATATCGGTGTGGATTTGTTGTGGATTTTACACTAGCGCCGGGAGAAAGAGAGAGAACCAAAGAAAAAACGTAACTCGAAAATTCAGCAAACGATTCACAGCAAAAGCGCCCGTAAAAATTGAATATTCCAACTCGAAATGGTAATGTTAGACAGAAAGCATTGGCTGTCACTGCAAAAAGTGTCAGTTTGTTTGTTATTTTTTTTTTTTTTTTAGAAAACTAGACTAAAATAGGAACTGGGAAATGCTTTGGGTGAGCAATGTTAGTGTCGGAATAGTATCACACAGTACGCATTTGCACAATTTGTGCTGACACGAATTGATTGATTGCTTGATCGATTAAAATTTTACATACAACCATCTCAACTTTCTGTCTTATTTTTCTCCATCTCAAGATGGGCTTGCACTATCAAGACTAATTTTCATTAGTTAGTTTCATTAGTTCATAAAATATTTCATTAGTCCTTGGTCCTTAATTACCTTTCATCACCAAGGGTTAAAACGCAAACACGCATACAGTCAGTGACACTTAACCTCAAACAGACGGTGATTATCCTCACAATACGTCAAAACAGTGCTAAGCTCCAATCTGATATCGGTGATCTACTATCGATAATCTGTCGCAATAATTTATTCCTCACGCACGCCTGCAGACGGTTTGCTGCTGGTGTGAAATTTTGCGCCAACCATGCGCGCTCCTGTGGGAGAATAATTATCACACACGCACACACAGCACCAAAACAGGGGTTGAGAGCGTAAATTGAAATTAAATTACATCATAAAAAGCGGGCTAGCTGTCTCGTCGATTTCCCCCAAAAACAGGGGCATGCTGGCCAACTAGTCGGTGTCACTGTTGTCTACCGCAAACACAAAGCCGAATCTCCCCTGAATCTACTGCCCTCTTCCAACTCTGCCCAGGTCCTTATAATCTCAGTGACCCGGTTGACGGAACAGTCTAAAAGGTGGGTGGACGACACATCACCACAAATCGCTATTTTATTCATATGTTTCAGCACCTGTTGACCAGCTTGCTGGGTGAGGAAGGTGAGAGGGACTGCCAGCTCGGATTACGGATTCGATTTTGCGTCGCCTCGAAATCAAAGCCAACGCGGGACGGATGGAGATGAAGGAGAAGGTGTGCCGGTCCCATCAACTACCTCAACTACCTTCACATGCCACGTTCGATCCAATGCTGGACACCCCGGTTTCGGATGTGGTTTTAATTAATGCAATCAGTCGAAGCGGCCGGAAAAGCGCTGGGAAAATGCTTCACCATGTCTCCAATGCCTAGGGTCGCGCACTGTACTGTCGTCATCCTGCTGCTGTTCTAGCAGCAGCACCACCGATCATCATCATCATCATCGCCATCCGGATCCGCATCGTCCGCTCACACGGCTTGCTCAACCCACTCACTCAATTGATTTGAAATCACCCAATCAATTTCCTCGCTTTTTGTGCATGAATTTTTACCACCCCAGGGACGCTAGGGGTAAAGCAGGCGCACACTACTGCGGCTGATCGAAGCTCGGACGATGTAAATTGGTCATCGACAAGCTGCTCTCGAGTACGAGTACGTGCCAACACTAACTATGTTACTATACCTCACATTTGAGGATTTTTTTTTTTTGCTGTTGTTGAGGATCGTTTGTTTTGTCTTTGCTTTTTTAGCTTGTTGCCTATTTGCAGCTCAGTTCAGGAAGCGCCTTTTGTGTGGCATAGCTTCACAAAGTTATACGGATTATAAATGCATCACCTATTACGAACAGTGGGTCACGGTGATGAGATGGTCAGGTTTTTTTTTTGTAAAAAATTGTGCCAAATTTATTTCTAATGAGTGTCATAAAATCTTCACAGTAGTAGTATATTTATACGAGTCCTTTTTTACCACGTCTCTACCAGGTCAACCTCTCTGAGGACATCTTCTCCACTCAAAACACCTGTAACAGCAAATGAGGCTGTGGGGCGTCAAAAAGAAAAAAAAATCGTCCCAGTCCTCATACAGAGGCGCGTGTGGAGGATTTAGCCTGCCGAATGAAATGGAAATTAAGGCCCTCTATCATACTGAATCTAAGTTCGGTAAGTGTTCGATTTTTACTACCCATGCGAAGCCATGTTAATCAGATTTTTAACTAACATTCTCTACGCTTACTAGTTTATTGCTCACCAAACATTGATCGAAATGAGACAAAAACCTGGAGAAAAACTGGGATGAAGGGACCGTGATGCACGCCCCGATTGAACCAAAAATAATGTGAGTAATCGCCGATTTTCCTCTTATTACTTTTAAGCTCAATTTTTAGCTTATAAGCAAACATTTTTGTTAAAAATATTGAATTAAAAAATAATTATTGTGAAAATGAAATGTTTCCATAATGCCTCCAAGTAACGTGAAAAGATTACCCAACATGCAAACCATTGAATTTATTAACTTTTAACCATCAATCTAACCCATATTCGCCCAGTGTGTTTCTGTGCTCATATAGTGTTTGGTTTTAAGGCCCGAAAGCCGGGCAGCGCAGCAAAATCCTTCGACTCGGTGTCGGATTTGCACGCAACACGCTTTTACCGGTCCCCGTGCGCCGGTGGTGATACTCGGACAACCCGTTGTAAGCCACCGGAACGTTTTTGCAAATCGTCCAAATCCGTCGCTAACCGGTTCCGATGACTGACAAATGCCCTTAACGAACGGGAAAAGAGGGTTTGTTTTCTTTCTTTCTTGCCATCGATCGTATCAACCCGATGCAAAATGTACAGGATGTACCGAAAACTCTGCTTTGTTCCACCCGTTTTGTAACGTAAAATAAAACATGGGCGCAAAAAAATTAGCAAACGCACCGAATGTCGATAATTGTTTTAGCATTTTCCGAGACATTTTTCTTTATTTGGCATTGCGTTTGTTTTGGGGTTTTCTTTTTCTCTAACCACCTCCTCCCTCACCCCCCCCCCCTCCCTACTCCACCCTCTTTTTTCATTGAGCTCTTTTGCCTTCTTCGCTTCACCCACCTCCCACGCGTGCCATCCGTTAAGGGGGTTTCGTTTCTGTGGGAAATTGCTGACGCCAGCAAGTAATCACCATTCAACAACGGGCGTACGTAACAAAAAAATGCTTCCCCCGCCTCCCACACACACACACACACACGCGCGCGCTAACACACGAGGGAAGAGCTGACGTCCGATATTTCGGTTGATGGCCGAAAGCGATGCTGCACGTCACGTTACAACCGATGTATGATCGTGTTCCGGCAGATGATTGATTGAAGGGTGGATGGGATGTGTATTGTCGTGTACGCAGATTTGCCAGCAACAGGATCGGCTTGTTGCCCGCTAAGCTCCGGCTGCAACGCTAGTGACAGGTTTATTGGTGATGTCCTTTACTAGCAAGCATACACGCACACGCAGCCGGCCCAGCTAGCTTAATTGGATTGCTTTTTAGAAAATGCACATCGCCGTTAAATTTTGCGATATTGTGACAGTTTTCACCAGGCTTTCTCTCTGGCGGGAACAATCGTTACGTTCAGCTTGATTTTATTAGCATAACAGGAATGTGGATAGCGAAATGAAGCTGCGTAGGCTTAGTGCATTCGTTTAAAGCAAAGGATTTTGCTTTCAGAGATTATTTTTATTTTGAAAAACCTCTGTCGTATGAGTGTTTAGCTCGGAGTCATGATATAAGTGGTGTAGTATTTTATTATTTTTATTCCGTTCCGTAGAACGGATACAGTAATTCAATTGAAAATAAATTTAAAAAAAATGAGAGGAACTAGAACAGAATAGAACGGAGCGGTACACTTACCCATAAAGTTATTATTAAATTTTTAAATGTCTATTTTAGAAGCTTCTTCTTGGCATAACGACCTTCTAAGGTAACACCGGCCATGGAAGGGCTTCCTAGACTTGCCGATATACCACGGTAGTTGGATATTCGAGTCCTCAAACAACGAGGAGGAAGGTCCTGCCGTATAAAGACTGGTGCCGCTGTCGCCTACCCCACCAAGCCGCCCCTGTTTAGAGCCTAAACAATCTATCTTGAAGCAATCGTTTAGGGGAAAAATAAGGACGAGGAAGTGACTACAAGAAACGATAGTCAAACAGATGCTGACGCCTGGTTAATGCTGCTTACACTCTTAGGAAAGAATCGTCGAGCGACTCTATAATTTACTTAATGAGATATCAGGCAAAGAAGGATCTTTGGGGCCATTTTCTAGTGACATTGGTAGTGGTAGATCTTCCGCGTGAGGCCCCCACCTCGGAAGGAGCCACGAGCTGAGGGATGCCTCGCGGATCAGGAGGCCACATCGAGCCAGGAGGGGGGCTCTCGCCGGAGAGAGGAGCTTCAGGGGGTCTCACGGGCTAGGGAGCCTCCTGTGGAAGGGAATCATCCCTCTAAGTGGAGTGAAGCACCTCCTAACACCTTCATCCGCCACTGCTCCCCCTAAGGCCTCAAAACCTTTCCCGTTTAGGGCCTCAGCAGGGCTAAATCCACCTGTGGTAATTGGGCAGCTTGTGAACAAAACAAATCCGGTAGCTTCATCCGAAATAAATTCTAAGTGCTAGCGCAATCGCGGGTCGCAAAATTGCCCAGAATTATGTACCGAAAAACTACAAACAGATAAATGCGGCCATCAAGCTGGAGTTGTGGGAAGAAAAGCTATTTTTTCTATACAGAAATTACAACGAAAAATAAATTTTTAAAGAGAAATTTTCTTTCCAAAAAGAAATTTTAACAAAAACTCCTGAACAAGCAGGCGGTCACAAAAATATCTCAAATATGCGCCAGCACTAAGCAGTAAGTAGGCTAATCACGGCAGCTGGTGAAAATACGTTCATCCACCTATTAATGTCTAATGCCGCCCTTAAAAACCCAACCCAGACACCGGAATCGTTAAAACTCCGATGCATTTTATTGGCCAATTCGGTGCACCAAGACAAACCGCAACCATATTGCCCACTCCAACCGTAACATCCACACCAGATTATGATTGTTTTGATCACTGTGACACTGTGCCAAAAGCGCCAAAAGCGTGTGTGGCGTTGGGGGGGGGGGGGGGGGGGGGGGTTTCTCCCAACAGTCAACTGCACATATCGTAACCTGGAAAATCCCGCATACCAAAAGCACAAGGGGTGCCTCTAGGAAGGAGAGGGGGAGGGGGGGTTCCGACACCACAATGGGGCCGGAATGTCACACTCATGTTTATCCGCTTAATTTATTACACTTCATTTACTACCGTCGCCCGCCGAACAAGGCCAGTTCTGCGGTGTGTGTGTGTGTGCGTGTGGTACGGTTGTTGCTAAAAGTAAACAAATACTCAAATAAACCTATCCCCATCGACCCTAAAGTATCGCACACGCACCCACCAAGACCAACAAAAAAGAACCATCCCCCCCCCCCCCCCCCCCACCTTTCGAAAGGTACTATAAAGTGCGAAATGGGCTTTCGGCTGTACGAGCGTGGCCTGTACGCGGTTTAGGGGTTTTAATCGTTCGCCCCATCGCCGGTCGTCGCCAGCGTCAAATAATTCTTCGCGGTGCCGCATTTCGCATGCATTTCCCTTCAATGCTACTGCCTGTGCAATCAAAGTGCAGCATGCCCGCTCCAAAACTGACCCAGGGGAATGGAGGGCGGGATGGGCAGTCCAAAGCAAAAATGGCGCGCGGCTCACTATCGTAAAATTTTACTTCCCGGGTTTTTCTTCCCGGCGGAATGGGCCAAACAGAATGCAAACAAGTCGGCGAAACGACACGACTGCCGTCGGTAACAAGAAAATGAGGTTAGCGCACACACACACACACACACTCACACACACCCGGTACTTTGAGATTGAAATGCACCACATCTGCCCTTTCTGCAAACCACGGACAAAGCGAGCCGATACTCGATTGTGTTTAAAACATTCCACGCCATTTATGCATCCGCAGAGGAAGTACTCCGCGCTCCCTACAAACACTGGAGCAGAACACGTTAAGGGAACAAAAAGGGAGAACGCGAGCATCATCACACCATGCCTTTTGCTGCAAGCGTTCTATTTTTATGCTAGCCACCGGTTTCCTTTCGGTTTCCTTCGCGCAATCGACCACCACCATTCTCAGCTGCCTCGAAGCGGAAAAACGGGGGGGGGAAAGGTGATGAGCGCGGTGTGTTTCGTAAATTTTTGTGCTCCCGGAATCACGGGGTGTCCCAATTGCCAAAATCGATCGCACAAGCAAGTGCCCGGTCTGAGTGATAAAACTGTCCAAATAAATGTAAAATGATAAATTCTCGCACACGAGCATTTCCACCCACTGCCTTCCAGCCCGCACTAGTATCAGTAGCGAAAGAGACGAAAAATTGAGGAAGATGGTGGAAAACAGGTTGAAAAATTGCTCGCTGTGACTTATCTACTTTTAATTGTAGTGTCGGTGTCGGCCATGTTGCATTTTTTTTCCTCCCTCTGTTTTGTTTTCGTTTGACGTTCACTACCGATTGCGTTATTTTTGTTTTTGTACTATTATTATTTTGACGATCGAATCCAAATTGGATTTCAATAGAGGGACACACACACACACACATACACAAGCAAAATTTATCCTCGACCCACACGGGTGGCGCTTGATTTTATTTTTATTATTTACGCTTTTTTCCTCGCGAAAGGTGAAACGCGATGCACGACGCACGGTTGCCCCACGTTTGACAGCTGCTCATGATTTTTCTTCAATGACCCAAACGATTCTCGCTCCCTTTCTCCGTCACTCTCAAACGCACCCCCCCACACATGAAGCTTACCGCATCAACGCTCGCTAATTGGGGACGGTCAAATGTTATGACGCGCCAAACGTCAACCGGTCTTCGGTTCGCTTCGCTCGTCGTTCCTGTTCCACCGAAAGCACATACACACACACAAAAAAAGGTGTCGCTTTCATCGAGTTTGTAGTTAGTAGTAGACGAGAAAGGGGTGGCAGGAGAGAGAGAGAGGAGGGGGAGGGAGAAGGTGGTATTGAAAAAATGTCAAAAATTCGTCGTGAAACCGAGCCGGCGCCCAGGTAAACCTTACACACACACGGCGAAATACAAATCACCATCCACTACCATCTTCTTCTCGCTCGCGTGTGCACTACTACAGCATCCTACTAGAGTAGCAGTTGTGACAAGCAAATTAACTCGAGAAGTCAACCCAAGTAGCAGTGGCAGTAAAGCCACACCGGCGTCGGTAGCGCGGGTATGTCGGTTTAATTACCTTTATTTTTGGGGCGCTTTGCGGCGAGTGAGTTTTTTTTTGTTTTTTTGTTTTGTTTTATCGTGCTCGTGCGTAAGTATCGCCGGTATTGTGTGCACGGTGCCGCCGCCGATGAGCACCATTACCGGTGTGGTAAGAAGCCGGTGGACGCTAGCGGATAATCAGCACGATCGTGACACGATTAGCTTTGATTTTAAGGGAAGGTTTTTCTAGGGGAAGAGAAAAGAAAAGACGGGTTCGGGGTGGCAGATCTTACCTACCTAATAGCGCACCGTGATCAGCGGTGAAAGAATGAAGAAAATTTAGAGTAAGGTAAAACCGGCCAGGTTGTTTTTCGGCGTGTTTCGTGTGCGGTCAACCGAAAAAATACTTGCAGTCGGCCACAGACACACGTCTGTTTACACGCACGGTTCGAAGGTGAAGGTGTGTGATACGGGCGAGACACAGCTCACAACCTGGGCATGCTTACAGGGCGCCATCATTTGTGTGTGCCTGTGTTTGTGTGTGTTTTTACCTTCTTTTTTTTCCTTCGCTATTTATTTCGCGAGTAATGTGTTTTTCTGGCTCGGCTTTGGCTAATTAATCGGCACCGGCTTGGCGCTCGATCGCGTTGGCGACCCGCGAGTGCGTGACACGAATCGTGAACCTCGAACCTCAGCACGAACGATCGGCGCCACAGCCCAATCCCGACGGTTGTGGATCGGTTGCACATAAGGTGAGGCGATGGTGGTTCGTCGCGCGCACTACTTAGGCGTGAAATTTATTGTGACACGCCGACGAAATCTTGCCGGTTAGTGCGTGCGTCACAACGCCCCTCCCAGGCGTTTCCCGTGCGTCTCGCACCCGGTTCCCACATTTTCTTACGGATGACGAGTGGGATTAAGGGCCTGCCTTCTCGCCCTCCCTGGGCGAGAAGTTTTAGGGCCAAACGCATGACTTATGCATCCGAATGCACCGAGTCGCCAGTCAAATTCGTGATCGCACGGTGTAAGGGAAGTTAGGGGCAAGTCTGCTCGGCTATTCGCATTGACATTGATACGACGAATGCTGATGGTTGTGGGGTAATAAACGCTTCATCTTCTAGCGCTCTTAACGGGGGTTGCTCCGTTTTTTCCCCCTCTGCGCCAGTCAGCAAAAGTCAATATCACTCCGCCGCCTCAGCAACGAGACCTGCTTATCATTTCAGGAAGCACACTAATTGAGGATAAGTCTTCTTTGTCTCGGTAGCGATACAAAGAGAAGAAGGGACGTTCAAATACAGCATGCTCGTGTCTCGCAAGCGAAAATCGATTTATCTTAGCCATTTGAGCGGGAACTGTCCTCGATGGGGAGTAAAGCTACCGAAGCTACACAAGCAAAACACCAAAGTTGATCAATTGAGAAAGATTGGATGACTGTGTGTGCGTGTGTGTTGCAGAATACGTACGAAAAACATCCCGTATGAAGGTAGGTTCCATCGATAATTTTCCATTTTCCTCTTCCCTTTAATCTGCAACAAGAGTCCTGGAAGATGTCAGAGACTTCCCCGAAAAATCAGTGCACAGAAACATGGCTGGACAGCGGCATGGCACGATAAAATTGGTAACACACCGGACAGCAATACGCGCGCGTGTGTGTGTGTGTGTGTGTGTGTGTTTTTCTCCCTACCGTCCTTTCCGGATTCCCTCCCTACCGTGAAAATCGGACACTAGAGAAGAGAGTTTTTGGAGAGGGAAAAAAAAATCAAACAAACCGATCAACGAACGATGTATCGCAACGAAATCGGACGCAGTGCAATAATAAAAATTTCCCCACAAAACACACAACCAACCTACCCTAGCTTTTGGGTGTAAAAGAAACGACGAGTCAAATGCCTGAGCATGAATTATGATTATCCAAAAGGCATCGAGGCGCCCAAAACACACACATGAATGTCCACCGTACGGGACATCGGACTCGATATATTTCCTCTTCCACAGCCTAAATAGCCAAAACAGGGGGGGAAAAAAGAAAACTTCGACAAGGCAATAAAGATAACGATAAGCACATAAATTACCTTGCCGAGGGATCCCGCCAAACCCCAAACATTCGCTCCCTCTCCCTACCTGGTGTGGCAGGATGGGAAGGTAACGTAACGCGACAAAGTCCTCCGAAAACTCCCGATAAGGTAGCATCGCGTCTGTGCATCTTCCTGTGGCTTTCACCCGGTGAAAATAGGCGACGAATCAGTTCGAAACCTTCGGATTGATAACGTTTGTGGCCGTGCGTACCGTGGGACGTCCACGGTCCATCAGTTTGACAGTCGGTTTTGGGGGAAACTATTTTTACCCCAGACGCCCTGCTGTACGCGACTATCGATAGGCACCTTGCGGATGTTCTTGGAGGACGGTGGTTGGTAGTATCAGTGAGCGACAGTAAATCTCTACTCGCGATAAGCTTAGGAAGGAAGGAATTGTGAGTTGTGCGTTTGTTTCGTCAAATTCTATACAGCTTCCACTAGGGACTACTCAAGGTATGAAACCTCTTTATAAAAAGATCGAAATCTAAGCTTGAAAATGCGGCAATTTTCGGGGAAGTATCTGACATCTTCCAGGACTCTTGTTGCAGATTACCTTCATACAAACGGGATGTTTTTTCGGGATATTGAGAAGCAGAAGAAAGAAGTAAACTCAATAGTATATGATTATGATCGTTAGCTTTCCTTAAGGACTATCCATGAACCAAATATTCAGATCTCCCTGACGATGCCCAAAGACGGAAGGATACAACAGGAGGAGTCATCGAAAGGATCTTTAACATGCTGTCTGTCTCCTATTCAATCTTGCACTAGAGAGAGACCATCTGTGAAGCTGATGGTTGACACTTGAGGGACCATATAACCATAAAATGGCGAAATAAGCTTGCAATTCTAATGTGCCGAGTTTACATTAACCGATACAAATATTATCGGCCATTAACAAGCTCAACATCTTCTTCTTCTACCTGGCTTAACGACCTGCTTGGTCACACGCCGGCCATCGAATCGCTTACTAAACTTGACAATACTCTGTTGTTGGAGGAGGGCGGTCCGGATGGGATTTGAACTCCGGTCCTGCCCGTTTGAAGGCCAGCGTCGCTATCGCCTACACCACGGAGCCCACTCTACGCAGCACAGCACAAATTACCCATTTCAACCGTTCAATCAATTAGTATAAAAAAATGCTTCTGTTTGTTGCTACTCCTCTTCAAACAATCGAACCGATCAATCTGATCCTATCACCTTCGACGGTACGGTCGACCCGTGATACGGCTATTAGCGCGGCTGACAACACAAGCGGAAAAGAAAAGCGCCACCCAGCAAAACATCTGGAGGTGACGCGCGAAAACCTTCTTCTCCGGCCGGGCGGATGGTCCAAAAACAACCCCACCGACAACAGCTAGCAAAATAAATACCCACCAAATGGGGGCTGGGTCTCCGGACCGAGTGGGCAAGTAATTAATAAAGCAAAGAAACGGTACGTGATTCCCGTGACAGCCGGAGGACTTAATTGAGCGAGTGTTTGAGCATCCAGACCGTGTAACTAGTGTGTGTGTGTGTGTTGGGGGGGAGGGGGGAAGGGGAGGGGATGATTTTCCTCGGTATAGGATGCCATGAAAACCAATTAAACAGGAATCAAATGAGCATCATCACCCGCCATCATCGTCATCAGCACGGTCCGGGGTTTGGCATTCCGGTAAGTAGCGAAAAGTCGCGCAAAGTCACTGTTTTCTTACGGTCCTGCCAGTGGCTGGTGGAAGTTCGGAGATGGTGTGTGTTATTTTTACGTTTTTGCTTTTGTTTTTTTGCCAGCAAACAGGAGTACACAGACGCTCCAATAGATTCGTGACCTCGACCGGTGGAGCTTATCGGTTGATGGCAGAACCCACCGACAGAGAGGAAAAAAAAAAACACAACCGAGTAAAGAAACCGGGAGGTTGTCCTTGGGGCGGACGTGTCCTTGTGTTCGTTTCTTTTCGGTTCGTCCGGAAGTGGGGTTTTTAATTATACTCCCGCCTGTAAGTAGTCTGCACGGGGGAAACCGAACAAAGAAAATAAATAAAACTAATCGTTCTTGGTGAAAAAGCAAAGACAGGAAAAAATTAGTTAAAACACTGAATAGAAACACAATTTTCATTTCCGCTGTGATTCGATCTGGAATTGGTGTGCGTTACGAGCGTTGAAGAGAGTGAGAAAAGGTTGAAAAATTATTAATTATCACTAAAATTGAACTTGAAGTCAAATATTACGTTGCAGATGTATGGCAAAACAGAAGATACAAGGATGAAGCATAATACTAAAACATAGATAAAATGTAATAAGCCACAACTCTTATGGTCCAGGATATCCTTATGGAAAACTACCTGCCACTATGGTCATTACGAACTTAAAAATAATTTTTCGCTTATCTTCAGTTTGGCGATCCTACTGATCAATACTGATACTTAGGTCCTACGACGATATTTTGCATCATTCTATCAAATATTTTCCATCGAAGATGCGTGGCTCCAAGCCGCATCCAACGTGGTATGCTGCACGCTCCCCGATCGGATCAAAAAAGAGCAAGTTATCACCGATTTTCCACGACACTACTGCTGGCAGAATTTTGTGGGACCACATTAGCCCGTGGAAAATCGGCGATAACTCGCTCAGTATGGATCCGATTGGAGCGTTCCGCGTATCGTTGGATGCGCCTTTGAGTCGCACATCATTTTGTGGGACATTCCACCCCTCTTCATCTACAACCCGCACAGTAATTGCACGAGAAAGGGGGTTTTATGTGGAAAATCCGCAATAACTCGCTCTTTTAAAGTCCGATCGGGGCATGCTGCATACCACGTTGGATGCGGCTTTGGGGACTTTGGGGGAACGGTGTTTGAAATATCTTACCGGAACCCGCAATGGTGCTGGTGGAATTTTCCGGGAAATTTTAGGACCGCCTTGGCCCATGGAAAATCAGCGATAACTCGCTCAGTTTTGGTCTGATCAGAGCGAGCGTTGTTATAGAGCACCGTTGGATGCGTCCTTGGTAGAACAACTTATACCAATACCTTCGTCTGAATTCCACCGCATTTTTTGGCTCATTTAGATCAATGTTTGGCGATCAATAAACAATTAAGTGTAGAGAAAGTTGGTTAAAAATCCGATTAATATAGCCTCACATAGGTAGCAAAAATTGGATTCTTACCGAACTTAGATTCTGTGTGATAGAGGGCCCCAGATAGGCTAAATCAACCACTGAGTGGAACGAGGAAAAAGTGCAGATCCAAACAGCAAATTCCAAGATTGTTTTTATTTATCTCCACGAGGCTATTTACCGTATGATTGAATTTCAAGAATTATCTAATCGAAAATTCTAATCTCTGCGTCGATGGCAATAACCGTGCAAAACGCGGCGCCCGTTATTGGGACAAAACCGGGCAATAAATAAAATAGAAAAACTACCCACTCGTCATCTAGTTTTCTCCCTGCTCCATTAGCAACGCAACCGTTAATGCAATCGAGCCGGCCTGTCAAACGAGCCCGCGCATCACCACCCTAGACACAGCGTTTGACACCATGTTTTGTTGTCCCGGGTGAGGAAGATTACCTGACCTAAAGGTTCAATTGGTTTCTCGCGCAGGAATGCGAACAGTTGGGCCCGGCGGGACACGGGATATATCGCTCGCGTTACAAACGATTAAGCTCGATTGCTTTCCTTCAGAACGATGAGGGGCGAGGTGGAGGAGAGGGGTCGGGATGCAGGCAGAATGAAAAGGGAGAAAAACCCTCCCGCAGCCGGCACATTTTTCGGCTACGATTGCAATCGAACTCGATTGGGAAAAAAAATCCCTTTTGCCAACCCCCGCATCAAACTGCAGGTCATTACGGCCAACTGGCGAGAAGCAAGAAGGTCGCGCACAACAAATCCCGCACCTCATCTAACCTGTCAATTTGCTAATGAATCTATTTCGCCAAATCCATCTTCAAAAAACGAAGCGAAGGGAATAAATGGAAGGCATCCCGAAAATAAACTCCGGGCGAAAGGCTGCCCGGTAGAGCACAGGAAGGAAGAAAATCTCGGCCCAAAATCTTCCCCAGATTTGATGGGAAGAAAACTGGGCACGAAGGCGGGCGGGTTGTGATAAGGGGATGGAAGCGCAAGAAAAAGAAAGCGTGCCGACATAAGCAAACACACACACACACACACACACACACACTCATCCATTCCAAAGCAATTCCTCCCGATATGCTCACGTAGATTGTAAATTTATTACTTTCCATATTTTCTATCCGAACGCTTCTTCCCCTATCCCCCTGTATCCACCCCACCCTAGGCCCTAGAGAGTATTATGTTAACTTACAGGGTGGAGAGAGGGGTGGAGTGTGGGGGAGGGGAAGGATGAGAGGCGTGCAGCACGCGCGAACGCACGCACGATTCGCGTAAATCTTTCTCTCTCGGTCGGCTTCAGATTTTCCACCTACAAACCGCCCTCCTATCCCCACCCAACCCGCGATCGTTCTGTCAACCGTATACACACACACATACCGGGCATCCGTGGCATGCATCATTGCATACGGCGAGCGTGTGATTTTACCTCTCAAGCCTACCACTTTCCCCTCGGCTGTTCCTCGGTAGGTGTTTAGTTTTTCCTTGCCCCTTTTTTTCCCGTCCTTCAAATCGTGCCTCTGGACGATGGGGCAGAGAGCAATCGTCGTGTTTCGGTATCGGAAACCCGTCTCCTATCGAAGACGATACACGCTTTCCCGTGGTGCCAAAAAAAAAAAACTGCGAAACCAAGAAAGGACAACGATGATGCTCTCGAAAGCCGCAGGTTATGATTGTCGCCATCGTTATGATCGTTCATCGTACATGAACGAGTTTGGTTCGTTCGCTTTGACAGGCAGTGGAAGCGAAGCAAGAAGGGGGATGGAGAAAAGCGGCAACCAAAAAAAAAAAACGGCTCAGAAGAAGGATAAAGGGATGGCAATAGCCATTTTTCCAATAGCCAATTTCCGTCGTATTCGAGCCGGATAGTGGGAGGTTGGCGGGAGGAAGCCCGGAACGTTTCGATTAGAAGGAAGGGATGGAAAGGGCAAGCAGGGAGAAGAGTGATTTTGCTGGGTTTGCGAAAAAAAGGGGTTCTCTATCTGTCAACGGCCAGCAGACCCCCCCCCCCCCTCTCCCCTGCCCTCCTCGCAATGCACGGGATTATCGCAGAGTGTGAGGGATTTGGTGAAAGTTTTCGCAAAATGGCAGTGAAAACGGATCAAATTTGGCGAAATGGATTGCTGGCGCAGCGCTCGGTTTGAAACAACGTGTGCCCACGGAAAGCAACCCGATGGGTCGACGGCTTAAATTGAATTAAACGGACGCAAAAAGACGTTCCGGGTGGGTGGTGGCGGGATGCGGAGAGGTGGGCACGAGTTTTGGGAACTGCCGTAAAGTAAGTAAACAGTAGGTATAGGGCAAAACGCTCCCTCTCTCTCTCTCTCATTCGCGCTGGCAGGTTATTCATGAGTGTAACGACGTCATCAGTGTAACCAAAGTAGAAGGCGTAGTAGGACGAGGGAACAGAGAATAAACAAAAGAGGAAAGAGAGACGGAGTGGGACGCTTTATTAAGTGAATTAAATGAAATACCCGCGGGATGCGGTGTGCCTTGCGCGACAAAACATACGACCTTTCCCCGGTCCCTTGATGTGCGGAAGAGTTGATTTGAAGTTTGCGTCTTTGAGGTCGTAATCACCTGCATCAACCCCTGGCCTTGTGCTGCCGGGTGCCGGGTGCCGGGTGTGGCAATGGGAGGCAAACCGAGAATTCATTCGGAGGAGGTAATTTTGGGGATTGTTAATCCATCATCAATCAATCAGTCTAAATCTAAGTCTTGCGACTCCATTTTGTGCGAGTCAAACTTCGGAGAAAAGACGGAGATCAGATAGATGAGTGCCTTCCTTTAGCAATGGAGTCTGGTGTATTCATATTTGTATCCATAATTTTGTTGATAGTTTTTACATGCTTGCGATAGAGTATCGATCGATCAGCTTAGTCCTCGTCGTTGTGTCCTAATGGCTAAAGCTCATCTGAGGTAGGAAATTATTGCATCCTGCACACAAGAAAATTCCCTTCGTAGCACAACACATTTCCCTTCGTAGCACTACACACCGTTGCAACTTAAACGTTTCTACTTCTAGCTTGCTTTTATTACGGTTCCCCAACACCATTAAACCGTTTCCGTACTCAGGTTCCACTCCAAATCTCTCGCTCATTGCATCACGAGCGAACGATAAGTACGTGCTAAAGGGGCGTCCATAAAATACGTAACGCTCGAAGGGGCGGGTGGGGGTCCACTGTGTGTCTCCAATTCGGGACTCCCCAAAGTAAAAATATTGCTTAATTTTAGTAATCCATTTTCTGACCCTTGCTCCACTGGTCATCTTTTTTTCTATCGTATCTCTTGTTTACAGTCAAAAATGTACAACCTCTTGACGTGTAAAGATAGGCGCTGCCGCCGTTGCTTTCGCCACTGAACGGTCAATCTGTTAAAATCGATGCGAAACTGTCAAATAAAATCTCCAAATAGCGGTTTCAGCCTTTACTCCATTCCAGGTTCTTCGAAAAAGTGGTTTGAAAGCGAGAAAATTTCACAAACTCTCATGAGAACTTGAAATTTTAATTTTAAAATCCCTCGTTACTCGTGATTTTGACATTTTATCGCAAACAATTATATTTAAATTATATATTTTTAAAGGGAGGAGTGCGGAAGGGTATTTCGAAGGTACGTTTTGTTACAAAGGGTGAGGGGAGGGGGTAAAAGAATCCCGATCTTAGCGTTACGTAATTTGTGGACCGTCCCTCAAAGAAAAGCACTTTCGAACCGTGCCACAAAACACCGGGCACCTTGAGCTTGGGCACACGCATGATTTAATCATTGCCACCCATTCGGCCCACTCTCCACTCGTCCAATGTGTAGGATCCTTTATGCAAAGAAGGCTATCTTTCGGACACTGTGTGTGTGTGTGTTTTTATCTTTTCTTTTTGCCCCTGGATCGTGGTTTTCCCTTGAGATGCCCTTTTGCCTTCCTTTCGTGCGCGTACGTTGTGCGAACGTAATTAGAGTCGAGCCAGGCCGATGTGCCGATGTGCGTTAAGGAGACTGTTCTGTCTGCCTTGTTTTGCTCTTCTTGCTTTTCCTTGTCTGTTCCTGTCGGCAGCAGCAAGCCTGCCAGTGCTTCACCGTTTCCCTCCAGAAAGTGGAAAGCGGCAGGAAGGAAAATGTAATTACGATACACCTGCTTTTTTTCGTTCTCCCACTTCTCTCCTGCTTGGTGGTTGGAAAAGTGCGCGCATTCTTGGCAAGTGGGTCTGCCTGCCTGCCCGTATTCTTTCCCCCTTCTATTCCGAACCGTCTGGCAGCATTTAGCAGCAGCAAGGCTACTCATCATTCACCTTATTCTTCATTTCATTAGGACCCCTCGACATAAAACGAGAAGAAAATGAAGGACACGACGTGTAAAGCGGACATTGATGTCCTGTGAAATGGTGCCGCGCTAGGGGGAGGATTCCAGTAAGGGGTTTCGTTCTCTCAGCTTTTCATTCCCAAAACTCTCACACACCGCTTTTTTTCCGTTCGTTCGGATGAGTAGTACGGCAGCAAATTAATATTAATAGCCCCGGCACATGTCGGCCACTCCATCCCAGGGCACATGGCGGTGTCAACGGACGCCACCGCTGAGAAGGTGATAATTGAATTAATTTTCAATTTATGCTGCACTTAGTAGCAAATGTGCGAGTACAGCACCCTATCAACACTCGGAACAGAGGAGTTTGGCGATGGTGGTTCATCATGAGTCATTAAATAGCATCGAATCGAGGTAAATATGTATACGAGAACACAGTCATCGGTTTGTTTTAGTGTGCACAACGTGCTATAAAAATGAATATTCAATGGAGGCGGCTGGTCTGTGCTATAATCGATTTATAGAACCTATGGGATGCATTTTATTATGGGCAAACACTCACAGGACATCATGCTGTAGCCAAAAAAACGGATCTTTCCCTGTGGACCAGCTTCAAGAGCGTTAACGGCGAAACAGTTTCTCACCAATTATGTGGCAATAAGCATAAAAATCTCGCCTTCCGCCCCCTGCCAGCTAAACCCAAAAAGCAAAACCGGTTGGCCATCTTTCTGCCTACCGAATAGTACAAAAATTGCAATGCCACTTAATGGAAAAAAAAGATGCCAAGGAAAATGAAGTCCGGGCAAATGATCTCGGCGCTCGATTGGAAAGAGGCAAGCGCATCTGATTTATCATTCCGTACGTAACCTGGCCCAGTAAACCCCTTGCTCATAAATTATTCCCATCGAATATGCTCGTGAAGGTGAAGCGCAACGCAACGATTGAAAAGGGCGGAAAAGAAAGCGCAAGGAGAAGGTTGACTTACAACAGTCGCGGTTACAACGGTACGGCAGTTTATGTTGTTGTCATCTTTACGGTTCGATGGCGAAAACACTGAGGTCCCGTTCGGCCCGGGTTTCGGGTTGGTTGTCATTTTACTTTTTCTATCCCGGCGTTTGACAGGGCTGCAGTTCCGAACTTTCCGTACCGCTCCCAATATGCTTCCAACTCTTTTTCTTTTTTTTTGCGTGGTTGATTGTTACCACCCTCGTTGAGCAGGTGATGGGAAGATGGTTGCTGGAACTTGACAGCAGGAAACTGTCATTAGCTGGAACGTTCGTACCGGGCAATGGGCGGAAAAAATGGAATTTCATAGAAAAACGTTCGACTGTTTTCAGCACGCTCGGAACGCTTTGTATGCAGGATAAATCATTTTCCCTTTTGCAATACGGTCAGGTCGTCCTTCTTGAAATATTGAGGAAAAAATATCATTTCTCTTTAGTTGGAAATGAAGAAAATATGAGTGAAACAAGAAAAATAAATTAACAACCAATCTAGGCCGAAGTAAAAGATATTAATATTAATTCACTGAGGAACAATGCTAAGCTCACTAGGCCCGGGGCCACAGTTTGACAGTATATAACGCCTTGCTTTCGTTGTGGTGCAAAGCAATTATTTTTTGAATATAATTAACCATATTACTGCACATTTTGGTCAAAGTTTCGGTCAAACCCTGCAAGCACAGCAAAACAAAACGAAACAGTCAAAGAAGCGTTACGAAGCGTTACATTTTGATCGTTAAGTTTCGATCTACTTCCTAAGGCCTAAGATTACTTCTTTTTTAAGTACAGAAAAGTGAGGTTATGGTGTCAATAGTCAGTTTTATTTTTGTAAAACTGAATTGACGATTTTGAGAAAACAAGACTATCGTTGCGTCAGTCATCCTTTTGCTATTCTGAAGCAACCACAGCCAGAACTAGCACCGGTGTACCTTAAAGAAGTGTCCCTAGCGCCCTAGTTGTAGCCCAACAAGAAGCCCTAGTCGGTTACTCAGCTACAGCTGAGGTTTTTTTTCGAGGAGAAGATCTTCATAGAGACACCCATGGGACCATCCATTGGGTACTGCCTGATTCTTAGCGACTAAAACCTCCTCAAGCCTTTCGCCACTCATTCCCCGATTACCAACGATGGTATGACATTGAGAAGGAACTATTATAAGCAACTTGTAGATATCCTGATCACCCTTGAATTTCGTTGCTTATCGTAGTTGTCTGGAGACGACGATCGTACCAAGAAAGCACACCTTCTCTTCCGCCTCGAGATCCAGGCTGCATTACGTCAAGCGCCTCCGGCAAGCAGGAACACTGTTTTCGTCGCATTGGCCCTAAATCGAATCCATTCGGGCTCGGGGTTAATGAGTATACTGTTGAGATTCCGAATATCTCAATGTCATCCGCAAGGCCCTGAAGCGTCCGTCGACACTCTCACTTCGCACTCCACCCCGTCCATTGTGTTCAAGGGGAATTTTTACTACTGCAATGACTCATAAGTTCGGTTCAATCTTTGTTATCGTGCAATGACTTCATGAGGCATATTCTTGTTATTATGAATTTGAACAAAAACACCCAGAGGAAACTAATTTCTTCGTTTGAAACTCTCGAAACGTCACCAATAATTCTTCATACCTCTATGCCATTTATTTATATTCCATTTATAATATAATGAACACATAATTTAGTAAGAAATTGGTACAATATGACCTACATAAATGCAAAACCGTGCACAATAAAAACTCTGTCCCTATCAACGGCACCATTGACGAAGGACGACAGAACTTTCTTCACCCTGTGACACACCGTTTCCTGTGGACGTGCCGGCAACCCCGCTCCCCGGAGCATGCAATCGTTATTGATAAGCACACCACTTTATGCGCAATTACTCGGCATGTACACTGCCCGGGCCGGGTTTTGTTGCATCCGTAATCCGCACCCACACGCAAAGCCCACGCAAACGAAAACCGATGCGGTGCACAAGGGATGGGAAGCGCTTATCGGTGCGTGAATATGTTTTGATTGTCGTAACCGAGCACTATTAAACGGTATTCGGCCAATCCGTAAACATGCTGCAAACAGGGACGACGTGTAGTAATTTAATTGATACCCACACTCACACACACACTCGCGCGCGCTCGCATGCATGCTGTTGCCTTTCTCTGCAACACAGTTTCCGGATGTGCCGTGTGTATTGCCCGTCGACAGCATCGCTCGACGGGCGCTTCCTTTCTGTTACGCTTCAATGAAGGGAAATGGGCGATGCGTGCGTTGCATTCGCACAATCGGCATGCATTCGATCCGCCACTCAATCGATGGGCAGATAATGGTGGCCCTTATAAAACCTTGCGGACGGGAAACGTCGGAAGAAATCAAGATGACGAAGCGTTTCCGGGCGAAAGATGTCCGAATGGGACACGTGGCTTACGGGATTGGAGTCTCGTTTGAGAGAGAGACGCTCTCGGAAGCTAGGGAAATATACCGCACTATCAGCGATGGAGGTATTCTCTGTATAACGCGCAAATAGATTTGTCTAGATTTCTTGCGTGTCAGATTTTTGTTGCAGGTCTTCCTTAAATTCTGGATTTTTTGATGGCTTTGCATTAGAACTGCTTCTTCTAGCTCGTGTTGGTGACATTTTCCTGTTCACTGTCTAAAATATTTCGGACCCACTACACTTCCCTGTTCCCAACCTCTGCCTCTGAGCTGAGTGCAGTTTGTCATAACCTCAACAATAATAAACTCGAATAAATCCATGCTTTAAAATATGTCGCTCCCTTCAGATTGACAGCCCTGACATTGTTAAGCCGCTTATGCTTCGCACGTTGGTAATTTCTTAAAGACCACGGATGTGCACTCAAAAACTACATCACTTCATCCCCGTGCGCCGCCCCAGCCTTAGCGGAGCGCTTGGAACTGCACCCGCACCCGGAAGGTTCGGGCTCGATAGTGTAAGTTGACTCACCGCAACTTATCATGCGCTCATGCGCCGTATCTAATGAAGCAAGTACCCGCTGCCGGGAGTTTTACGGCCCTGACTAAGCCTTTCGCTCTGTGTGAATGCAGAGCAATCGCACAAAGAATAATACGTCCGATACAATCAGGCCATGTTGGATGGTGGAGAGTGAATGATGCGAGGTCTTGAGGATCTGGTAAAGTGCTGAAGACGGGCCTGGTTGTGACGGACAAGAAGAACAGTCCCCTGCGCCGGACTAGTGTGTAAATGGACGGATTGTTTGAGCTGGAAAATTGGAAGAAAATGGTATAGCCCTAGAAAAAAAAAACACCGAGGAAACGTAAAAACCAACTAGCAAACACAGAGCTGCCACACAACGGTGGGTATTATATTGCTGGTGAAGTAATTTCACCATAACCATGTGGTGGAAAATCGTCAAATTCGGTACCACTCCAGGAAACTGTTGCGCTCTAAAGCGGTACTAAATGTAAAATTATTATTGCTTAACAGCTCTCCCACTCAACGACGAAAAAAAGCAACAATCGACGCACTTCACCACAATCCGGAAAATGCATAAAAATATGATTGGACATTGGGGGGTACCAACCGATTCTTGGTACTTCCCAACCCATCGATTGTGACAGACTCCAGAACGTGGCGCAGCGACAAATAATTTAAACAATTTTAACGACAATCCCCCTCCCTCACCTTTCCCATCCTTCCTACCAACCCCGCTCCCACCCCCCGATTGGGAAAAGCTGGTCCAACATTTAAAACTCGCTGCTCGAAGCACGGCTGGGACATTAAAATATTCCGGGCGCCAAGCCGCCTGAATAAACCCACCGAAAAAAGCGCACCGAGACGCACCAGGATGGGAACAGTGCGTTGGTCGATTTTCGAACACGCAATCAAGCGCAAGAATCGAACGGGGCAGTGTCTTTGGGAATTAGAACTTTATTACAGTGAAACCACTCACCCGGACTGTGTATGAAAAAGCGAGAGGGCGCGGGAAATGAAGCACGTGGTAGGCGAGCAAATTGAAAACACGGGTTATCACGTACCGTGTATGGCGTACGACAGCAGTGTGTGGAGATTTTTAAATTATTTCGGGCTTCATAAATCAGCGCGACAACGGATCAAACAAACTACCGCATTATGACTTGTCAAAACTTTGACACGAATGCGAAAGGGAGGGAGAGCGAGAAAGAGAGAGAGAGAGGGAGGGAGGGAGGGAAGGAGGGAGAAGTAGCAAGCTACTAAAATCGTCAGCAGGGTACTAAAAACCCACTATTATTTCGAGCACAATTTTGACAGCTGGCAACAGAATGAATGGAATGTAAACAACGTTATTGATTTTCGGTCGCACAAAACGCAGCACAAAGCAGCATGCTTCAAATTCTTGCCCACTGCTACCGGTTTTTGCTACTAATCGTTAAAATGAGCAAGTAAAACAGAAAAATGAAACGAGGAAAGACAACAGAAAAATCCCCAATACGAACAGGGGCGAAAGAAAATGTCCGTACTGTCACTGTTGGTTTGTTTACATCCCACCTACGCTTACAGAGGTTTGGTTGTCTATTGGTATTTGCAGATTAATGTGCGTGTGCTTTATAGTTGACAATTTTTAGCGTTTTTTTTTGAGATTCGTTCAAACAAAAACTCGAACGAATGGGAAGCGGTAGTAGCGGCGACTTAATTCTTTATTTTGACAGTTCATACAGGCGATGCTACTGAGAGTGGTGTTTTTAATAGCGATTTTTAACCTATAAGAAATAGGTTTCTTTTTCTTTTTCATCTTTCACTCATTCCCTCTCTCTCTCTCTCTCTCTCTCTCTCTCTCTCTCAGAAAAAAAACACCAAACACCTAACTTATGAATGATCCACCCGGTGCACGAGGAACCGGCACACCGAAACGTGCAATGAAAGCAAGTTGTAAAACGTGCCTCGCAGTTGATGCAAAAGTTGTACTGTTCTTGGACGGGGCACGGTTCAAAATTAGCTCGAAAAACGCTAAAATGTAAACAGGAAATGCACCTTTTCCCATTGCGCACGGTAAGCCACGAGGGCCTCCACAGATGCATGCAGATGCTGGGTGCGAGCTGCACACCGGGACTAAAACATTGCCTCTTTCTCCTCCTTCCACGGCCTCCTCATCTCAAGGTTCAGCCATTCTGCATGTTCTTTGTAGCAGCCAAGCAATCCGACACCTTCCCCGAGGGGCATGCATCCACGCGAGATGTTCCCTTTAGGTGCAGCCATTTTTTTTTTCTTTCTTTTCAAACCACAACAATAACACCATCTACTTCTTCTCGAAACCCCTACAGATCTCGACTGCCCTGTACTGCTAGTCTGGCGGGCACGAGATTGGCATCTAATGTCAGATTCAGCTCTGCGCTCTTTGTTTGGACATTAGCAGACGTAGACGAGACCTGCCTTCCCAAAAAAAAAAAAAAAGATCGTGGATGACTTCGAGATTGGGCTTCTCGTTGCTGCGAAAAAAAAAAAGAGTGCATCAAACTCACAAATCACAACATACAAACACCGAGTCTGTTACGGTCGATTCTAGGTAGAGCAGCCTGGTGCATCGAATGCGTCATCCGAATGCTCCGTACGCGGAAATCGAACACTCGTACGTGTTCCCTTCGCACCTTTGCAGTTCCACCAACGTCAACCCCAATACCCACCCCCTACCCCGTATGTTCCACCACCAAAGGTTCCACCGTAAAGCCCTTTGCGCACGAGCGCACGTTACGTGTCTTCGGCGTTTTATTGTTTGGAGTTGGCTCCGCTACCGTTCTTAGTAAACCGCTTCACTTCGACGCTCCGCGCTCCAGAAAAAAACCACTAGCACTACAGAAAATAGATCTTTATGTGGAAGCAGAACAAAAACCCCCCATACACCTTTCCTCCCGGGGATTCGCGGTCCCGGGACGGATCGTGTCGATTGATCGTGTGCCTGAAGGGGCGCGGTACACGCGCTTGGGCAGACGTTAGCATACGGCGAGAAATACGGTGTGCAGCTGGCAGTATGCTTTTTATTCCAAGCAAAGGAAGGCAAAAGTCCAAACACTCGGTTTATGATCGCGATTTCTCGCAAAGGTACGTTCAATGCACTCCCGCACACGGGTTCCACCTTCTGGAGCGTTGGTGGATGAGATCAGTCAGATTGATTGATGAGGTAGGTAGAACGCCTGCCTGTAAATAAATGCTGGAGCCTGCCTGCCAGCTTGAGATGCTGTAATATAATGCTCTGTTTATGGGTTCCAGCATTAATAGATTTCTCGGTTGTTTTTGCCAAGGGTACGTTGACACATTGGTAAGGCTTTCGAGTGAATTGCATTAGTCGTTTTTGCAATCTCTTGCTCTCTTTCTCTCTCTCTCTCTTCCAGCTTTTGCACCGGACGGATCCAAACAACAGACCAAACTTGAAGTTACGTTTACAAACAGCTCGCAGAATCAGAAGGCTCGGTTGAAGTTTCTGACCAAAGGACATCGCGCTGGTAAGTCTTTGTGGTACCTTTATGTTACGTTGATGATTTATAAGAGAATCTGTCACAAAATGTAAGGAAGGGGCAACTGTTTCGACAGGTTTTCAAGCATGTCCAAGATTGGTGGGCGAATCTTTGCCAATGCTTGAAGCTCCAGAATATCGCACACGTGTCAGAAGCGTTTACTTTCGTCGTGTTCGATCGTCTTAAGACGATCAAAGTTGATCAGTCGCTCGATTATAAGACGTCCAGGTTTTGGTTCGGCTTCTGCGTGCTCGAAAAAATGTAGGTTAGGTTCGATCCAGATGTTTTGAGTGTTGAGGGGGTTATAGGATTATACGGTTAGTATCTTGAGACTTTCGTTAAGCATCGGGAGGATTTTTCGTCTTCATTTGGATGCTATAATAATGCTCAAATTCATCGAACCATCTGTAGCCATGACGTAATCTCGAGTTCTTTATAGCTCGTTATTATACCGATCTGCTAAGAAGAATTCTCACCAGCCCAAAACGAGTAAAGGTAAGCTACAATGACTGGGCAGACCAGTCTATGCATTAAAAAGATGCTGAAGAATCAGAGCAACATCCATTCAACATTTACGACAACGACAAACAAGGGACTTTTTTGGAGCCTTTTAATAATCACATCATAGGCAAACCTTCAAATTACCGATATCGAGTGGAATGTAGATTAGCCTATTCCCTGTCGCCTTTCCTCTTCCCTTACCACCATACCCATCATTCTATTCGATTAAATTATTCGATAATTTATTCTTACCCTTCTCAAAAGGTAGCTACTTTTGCATCCAACAAACAAAAAAATCCCCCAAACGCACAAAAGAAAAAGAGTCCCGAAAAAAACTCGCTTTTGGAATAGGAAAATTAAACTAAAAACAAAATAGAAAACCAACCGGAATTTGCTCGTGAAAGGTGAAGCGCAAATGATGCAATTATTCTAACAAATTGAAGTATTTGTCACGTCACGGCCCCTTTTCGAAACGGGGTTTTTTGTGAGCCCTTTCCTCGATGGTTTTCTTCTTGTTTTTTTGTGATTGTTTGGCTTTGAGAGCGTCTATAGTTATTTTTCATTTCTACACATTATTTTAAAGGGTTAAAAGAATGATACAAAAGAGACAGAGAAGTAAAAATTATTATCCTCAAGGTTGCTTAACAGGCTTTTTTACGTGCTATGTTTGCTCAACATTCGTCTTAAAAAATTTTCTCATCACTGTATTTAGAGTTTTTTTTTATTTTATTTCAATATTTCTACTCCACACCGTACCGAATTTTTTTAAAAACATTTTAATTGCTACACTTTCAATTACATACTTTCTCTAGTTGATTATATAAGTGCTAAAGCTTAAAAGGATACAAAACCGTCTTGCCTCTCACAAAACAGCTCAACAGCAAAAGCGGAAGCGTAATTTAATTTGCGCATCTTCAACTGCTAATTTTATTTGCTTGTCAGAGGAAAAGGTAAGCGAGAAAATAATATCCAACTTCACTCCTTTCCCTTCGTTCGAACTTTAGGCAAGACTTCGTTAGCAGAAACAAACAAATCAATTGCAAAACACTAATAAAAAAAGTATTTTTTTTTACATCCAGAAAAAAACAACTACACGACAACATGAAAACCCTTTTTCGATTGCGGCAGGGAAAAGTACAGAAAACTAGAAAGTGTCAGCCTTTGTCCGACAGTGCAAAATGAATGATAATACATCCTATTTTTCTGTTCAGCTTTTTTTCTCTCTCTCTCTCTCTCTCTCTCTCTCTCTCTTTCAATTTCTTCTGCACAGTGCCAGATAAAGAAAAAATGCTTAGCAAGGAAGAAACAGTGGGCTAAAACGAGGAATAAAACACCTTAGTAGCACCAAAATGCCCCAACAGAGGTGGAGAACAAAAAAAAAACGAAACTCACAGCACAAAACTGACGGAGCTAATTAAATTTAATGTTGCTCAACCAATTTTATTATTTAATTTTGTATCGTTGTTCCTTTTCTGTCCATTTCCTGTGATTTCTAGTTGTGCCTTTCTTGGATTGTTTCCTTCTACGTTCGACGCCTGAAACTTGCCGGAATCGTTTCCAGAACCCGATTCGTTTGATCTTACTAGCTCGTACTTACCCCCTTTTCTTGTTTGGTTTTCTTTTGGTAGTGTTTTTGTTTTGTTTCGGTGGTCGTTTTTCGCTGAATTATGATAATCATTCCCATAATATTGCCATTTTTCTTTCTGGTGGAAAGTAAAATGTTGTTTTTTTAAGTCTGATTGCAGGTTGCAGCAGCTTTCGCCAAGCTAATGCGGACGAGATCTTTCTGCTCCACCGGAAAAAGTGGGAAACTGGTTGATAAATTACGCACTGAAGAATTAATATTAAAAAAATATCTAAGAAAGCGGCGAAAAATACAAAATGACCAGCGCACAGTGGACCAGATTAGACCAATGGCCGGACATAACATTTTCACTGTAATTTAAAATGTTAATCGCTTTTATGTTTTGCTTATAATTTACTTTGTATTACCAAATATGTTATTGTTACAAAGTTAAATGCATGCAACTCCTTATAGTTGTACTATTGAGCATGAATACTCAAACTATGGTGTAGGGACCTTACCCTGGTAGAGTTAGTAGAGATGACAGTGGCGCCCGTCTTCACATGGCAGGCACCGTGGCTTTCCGAGTGTTCAGCTAGTGTTCAGCGAATCTTTTATACAATAAAAGATTCGCTGAGTCATTAAGTGTCCTTCATCTAGTTTATAGATATTATAGATTGATTTTAGGGATTTTGCCTTAATTATCAAAAATATACGTAGTTTCAAAAATTTTAATTAAAAAATATGGACCTTCTTTCTGTCAATGTGCAGCGTCCAGAATAATTTTTATCCAAAATTCGCTGCACGGAAAATGGATTGATGGCGAGAATAAAACTTAAGAGAGAGGGAGGGAGAGAAAGGGAGATGAAAAGAATTAGGCAAAAAAGCATTTTTTGCTGTATTTTCTTCTTGGAAATGATGTCTGCTGATGATATGATATGAAAGAGTGCAAAGAATTAATTTTATTCTTTTCCTTTCCCAAAAGCACGACATAAAACCACCTCTTTATGACCCCTCCATCTCCCTTCCTTCTACTACTTTCCTTACCAATCTTATCCATCTGTCAAAGGGGTTAGGCGACAAACATCAACACTTTGTGGCGTGGTCCAAAAAATTAAGATAGAAACACGCACACAAACAGAGAAACGTACCAAACGCTCGGCTTGGATTTAATTGTAGGAAATAATTCACCATTGTTTATGCGATTGCTTCACATGCGATTCCTTTCATGTTTTGCCCCCCGTAGTTTGGGCGTCAAGAGCTGTGGGGAAGCAAAGTGGGACCGAACTGTTCTGTGTCCCTTTTTTTCTTTTTGTTGCTTTGGGCTGCATCCCTACTCCGAGGAATGGTCCGAGGAATGCGTATAAGTAAAATCCGTTATCATCCAATCTTCAATTGGAACCCTTTTTCATCCTTGCTTTTTCGTCTTTTTTTTTTACTTTCGTTCGCCTACGAACGGTCACCGGAAAGTAAATTTAATTACTCCTGACCGAAGTGACGATTTTGCTACTTTTGCAGGGTAGGCAGGGGGTTTCAAGATGTATCCTTCCGTTTAGCAATGAAAATTTGTTACCATTATTACATCCCCTGAGCTAGGGTGTGGGTCGTAAGTGGGAGAGAGAGAAAGAGATCGACCGAACGGCAATTGAAATTAGATTCAACTGCTATCCCCACACCCAACACGCACCAGAGTCCAGAGGGTTGAAAGGCGAAAGGACCGGTCAGTTTGCGGTTTTTTTTCGGGGTTTTCCCTAGCCCGGAACACTGGATTCCTAATTTGGGACGGGGCTGAGAAAGGTATCATTTTCTTCGCCGAAAATTTGTGTGGACGAGGGAGGGTTTTGGTGGATTGAATGTCTTAAGAAGTGGTGCGGTGCAGAAATATTTCACTGATTGCGTTCCGGATGCTGGTAGTAATTGAAAGAAAATTAATTTTCACATTGTTTCGACTACGATAAAATTAAAATGGCTTCGGCGGCCGTGTAAAATGTGCAGCTTTTAAAATGTAAAATTTAACGACAACCATTTGCTGCAAATAATTATAAATAATTCCATTTTATGCTGGAAAGGTTCCGTCATCGATTTGCTTCGTTTATTTATAGAGGCTTTGAGTATATGAGACTACGTTCGTCACTTATACACTGCATACAAGAAGTCGTTCCTTAAATCAATCAAAAATTCAATTTTTTTTTTATTTACAGATAATTACAAAATAATGACAGGAAAAAAAGCAGAAAACTGATGAGTGAAGCTCAGAAACTCACACTGGTGTCACTAGCACGCACTAATAGGACAGCGCAGAATAAACGATTTTACCAACCAGCCCCATCATACCGGACATTACCTCACTGTTAAATAGAAAAGAATCAAATTTAGATAAAACAATTTAAATGTCCTAGCGGAAATGGCTTTAAAATTTAAATTTATTCAAATTATTTAGCAAACATAACAAATAAGCAGCACCTTTTTCTTGACTTAAAACGACCTTCTAAGGCCACGCACGCCATGCGATACCACGCAGCTGGATAGTCCTCTTCTACTGAGGGACGGTCCAGGATGGAATTTGAACTCTGGATGGGATTTGAAAGATCGGCACCGCTGTCGCCATACCACCGAGCACGTACCGTGATGCAGCAGCACTTACGTTGTTTTATTATTTTGTTTATTTATTTATATTACAATAATGCGTTGTACCGCCATATTGTCAGTTTATTTATTTCGTGTTTATTAGAAAATTTGGCGCATAGTAGCGCGTTTTTTTAAAAACATGTTAGCTTAATACTTACTTCAACGCATTAAGACAATTTATAACGCTTTCTAAAGGTGGCCTCGGGTTGGTGTTGGTGACAGCATCGCCGGTCTTCAAACGACAGGACCCGGGGTTCAAATCCCATCCAGAACCGATAACCGATTTCGTTGATATTTGGTGTTTTTTTCGACACAAAATCTTCTGTTAAGAGAAACCTAATATGGCCATACATATATACACATTCCAAACAGACTAGCGCCTTTCAAACCGGCCGCACATGTATGGGGGCGCTTTCCAATTGGAAACATTCACCGAAAGCCACCCTTTGCAGAAGGGGTGAGAGAAGGAAGGCAATAAGGAGGTGAGCTGATACATTTACAACAACAAAAAAGAAGAAAGGACAAAGCAGGCGGACCAACAACACACGGTGCAAGAGGGTCACAACTATTTGGAAATTAAAATTGCTCATCATTTGGGGCCCGTACGATAATGATGTCCCTTCTTATGCTGCGCTTGCTCCACAGTAAGACTGTTGGTCAGTTGGTAAGGAGGGGGGGTGGGGGGGGATACCAAAGCTACCCCTTTTCACACAACCACAAACCCCGGCGTTCCTCTTTAGCTTTGCCGGAAAACGAAGATTATAATTGAGAAAATCGGTCAACTTTGCCGGTTTTTGCTGGTCGGTTAAGGGCTTTCGTGTACTTCTGCTAGAAACTCCGAACGTGTCAATACAGTTTATCTTCTACGGGGGAAAAAGGGGGGTGAAATGAGTTGTAATATCCACCATAAAAACGTTTTAGTTTGTATGATTTTTTGTTGTTGGGTGAAGTCTTCATTTTACATCGTACTGTAAAGATTGTGATTAAATTGTTAAGGAATGCGTAATGTGAATGACCATCCCGAGAATGGGTTTAGCGCGTTAGGGGACGAGCGTAAAACGATATTAACAGTGAAATCTCACACACAAGTGCACACACACACACACATACTCGAAATACAATGTAACAGAATCCAGATCCGTGGTGGGCTTGCTGTTCAAGCGCGCCCGCACTCATTACCATGTGTGGACTTAATTATGACTTCTTCTTTGTTTCTTTTTGTTATTTCAGTTTTCCGTTTGGCAGGGCTTCCCCTCTCGTAAGCTGCTACGCACCCCCAACTATTTTCACCGCGTCGTTTACAGCACTGCCTGCGTAATGTTGGGAAGAGTGAATCGTAAATGACGGTTCACGGTGTCGGGTTTTGAGGACGGTCAATTAATAATAGCTATTTGCTGGGTGCGCACACACACACACACGCACATTCCCACGACCAAGCGCATAAAACATATGCCACGCAGCAGCTTCCTTCCTGCCCCTGCACGAGCACATGGCCCAACGCGGCAAGTGTGACAATGCGTGTTACGAATCGTTCGAGTACCTAATTCTCACGTTTCTGTCACTGCACGCCAAGTGCACACCAGCAGCACAGTGAAAAACGGTGAAATTCATTTCACCGAACGGTGCGTGGAACGGGAAGAAAGGCAGAGGAGCGACCTGGCATGGGTGGGAGGACATTTTTTTCCCACCATTGGTGACGCAATTTCCGAATTCCCGTTTCATTCGACGGATGCCATCGCAGGGCCATCGAAAGGGTGGAGAAAACAGAAAGAAAACTCTTTCTTTCCAATTTCCCATACGATCGTTACGCGCGCGCGCACACACACACACACAGAGAGATTTAACGAGCTTCGACGAAAGATTTCGATTTTATTTTTCCATCTGTTTTTTTCCCAGATCGCGGGACCTTACACTTGATTACGGTGACGCAGTTGACGCAGACCCCTGGGCAATACAGATGCCGCTAGAAAATATCGACACTTTACATGATTGCCGAAACGGAAATCGTTGGGGGAGAGCGGAGTGGGGGAGGGGGGTGGGCCAGCATTAAAAAAACTGAGTGCATATGCACTGCACTTGCATGCCCGCACTCACGCACGATCTCACCACGGATGAACAGTGGATGTGAAGATGAAAAAGTGATCGAGTTTGGGGGATTTTTTTAATTGTTGAAGCCGCAGAACAATCTGTGAGAAATGTGTCCCGCACTGCTACCGAACTTATTTTCACGCTGAAGTTGTGCACGGTGGTTTTATCTCGAAAAAAAAACCCCTCGAAACAACACGATCGATTGTAGTGCGGTTCAACTACCGTCACGTATGAATCACTTATCTTTTTTTGTTCACTTAAAAGCAACCAGCTCACTCCGCTCCACGCCCACCTTCTAGGGTTTGTAGATAATAATTCAATACTTTTCAAACAATTTCAAACAATTGTGGTTTTCTTCAGGGCCACGCACGCATTGCAGGGGTTTCCGAGAAGGTAGTTGTAATATTCGTGCCAAACCTAGCGTTAAAATCTTCTACACGTCAGTTCTTCAGTTTACTTCAGTAAACTTTATCTTCGAGCAGAGTCCAGAAAATTGCTTGAAATGGTTTAACATTTTTCGCCATTATGTAAGCAAGGGGTTAATCTGTAATCGTATAACAAGCCTGTTCAAATAATCCTCACAATTATGTACACCTTCGACAAACCCAGATTTCTGTGCTTCTTCTGGCTGGCTTAACGACCCTCTCTAAGGTTACGCCGGCCATCCAATGGCTTAGTTTGGATAGTCAATCCTCAACTACGTGATTTCCCAGCTCTGTGCGCTTTCTTCTTACAAAATTTAATCAATCTACAGGAATGACGTCAAAACGGATCGTCTAGCTCATCGCGCAAACCCTGTATTTACGTACCCGGTCCCGGTCCGAACAGAAACGGTGTCAGTGTTTTGTTTTCCGACTGGCAGTAGCCTGCCACCATCAACCCACAATCAAACCCATTGTGTATGTGTGTGTGTGTTTTTATTTACTTTAAATCGACAGGCGAGCACGCACTGGCACGGTTGCGACGGTATACGAAATACGTCCGTCAATCGATTTCATTTTTGCCGCCTTCTTTTCCTTCCTCTTCTTACTCATCTTTAGGTTCTGGTTATTAACGCAATGCCTCTCATTATGCCTGCCCGGTACATTGTTTTGTTTTATTTCGTTTTTTATTCCCCCGGCTAACCGGCTGACACAAACAAAACAATATGGTTATGAATCGAGCACATTGTAAAACAATGCTTACTTTTTGTTGATGTAGTTTCGATTTTCTTAGTGATATCAAATTCATTAGTTATCATTGTTGTTCCCTTATTACTGAATGTTTAGAATTCCTTGATGATTTCATTATTTTGATTTATTTTTTTTCCAATAGTTTCTACAACCCTGTAATTTTTACGTTCAGGTTAGTGTGATTGAAAATTCTAGCAATTTTATATTGCTAACGCTTTTAAAAGCCTCACTGATTTCATTCCTATTTCTACTGACTCACTTACACTCCCGGCACATCAACCGAATTTGTCTTGACAGCTTTGACCTTCTGCAGAAGTCCTCGAAAACTGGCTAGTGTCTCTGGCTGAAAGCAGGTGATCAAATCCATCACTCTGTGGTCCACTTTTCCACGGATGCCATCCCTGCTTACTGCGGGAAACACCTAATCGTTTCCCGCAACTCCGCACCCAAAGATACTGACTCCAGCCGAGATCTAAAGAGATCTACACCGCTTTCGGATGGGTCATACGAACCTCACATAATGGAGGAACAGAACCCTGTGTATTGATGATTTCTGCAGCCACGCGGATATCCAAGCATCGATGGTGTCTTTTAGCCCAGGATGAGATTTTTTTTTGAGAACAAAAGAGCCAGAATTCTTTGCTGTCTGACATCTGGATTCTGGCTTTACTAGAGTATCGTGAAAACTGATTAGAACCCGGCCAGGATTCCTAAAGTCTTGTTATGCTGTCGTATACAGTTTTAAGTTCAGTGATGATTGGCTTGTGTGTAACTGCTTTTGTTTCAAAACTCTCTCGGATATGTATGCAAACTATCCTTTCTATTACAACAAAATTTGATCTTGTACTATACGGAAAATTTTTTGAAGAAGTTATCCAACACCAAGATGCGCGCAGCAATTCTTAAACAATAAGTGGCTAGTAATAATAAACTTTTTATCGAAATAAAAACCATTCTTCACACTAAAGAAGCGAGCCTTTTTACATGCCCTGAGGACTGCATCATCCACTCATCATCAGCATTTTGTTTCCCAGAAGCATTTCCAACTCCACTCAACAGGGACGATCACCCACAGCTCTTTCGTGTGAGTGTGATGATGATAAGCGAGTAATGGGTGTGACGAGCCAGCTCATTCCGGCCCTTTATGATTCGCTAAGAAACCCAACCGATCTTATCCCGTCCATGTTGCTTTTGCGATGCTTCTTTACGGACCCTTTTTGTCCGTTTTATGCTCCTCACTGGCCTGTGGATGGATGCAATCCCATTCAAACTCACCTTCCTTGGTACAAAAAAAAAGAACCACCGGACAATCTTGGTGGGTGGAGCAAGTGAGTGCGCTCAAGCGAGTGTGAGCGAACGAGAGCCAACCGCACCGGCAAAACAAGGTATATCACGCTCACTCACACACGTGGCTCACCTTGGCAGGTGTAGCTGATTGGCTCGCGCTCCCGCGTGCGGCTTCGGGCGGATTCGCTCGTGAAGCGCTTGGTGAGCGAGAGACAGCGCACACCGTTGTGCACGCGGTTGTGTAAAAGAGTAGACAAAGTCTCGATCGTGCAGGTTTGCAGGGAAGCGTGTGTAACACTCACCCACCCAAGCAGTTCCAGCAGTGGTGGTGTTGTAATAGAGTGCATAAAAACATAAATAAATTATAGAATAAGAAAATTATTTAAATTATGTTTTCCTTTTTGCCTTTTCGTCGCTTTCTCTCTCGCTCGCTTTCACTCTCTCTTTCTCTTTCTCTCGCTGTCAATTAACTCTTTTCAAAACGGCTCCAATAAACTACCGTTCCACGCTACAAATCATTTCAACATTGGCCGCGAGCAGGAGAGGAATAAAACTGGGGGACCGTAAGCGCTGTTACCGGATGCAAGACGCACGCTATACATCATGTAAATTAGCGTCTATAGCACAAAGTAAATCAAATTTCTCAATCATCAGCCCAGACAGGGCCAGACAATATTATCTGCCTCATCCAAACGTCCAAGCGAAAGGCAGTGTGCCGTGTGAATCCTTTTTCTTGCAAACTAGCAAACTGGACAACTGTAAAGGATTTATCCGACTCAGTAAAAAAAAAAAAACAAAACAAAAGGAACAATTTATGTGCATCCTTTCATTTATGCTTTGCTGATTATGTTTCTTCTCCCCACCCGGATGGAAAAGAAAGCCCCGAAATGCGAATTAAAAACCCCTCTCGAGCGGAGACCACCTCTTCCAGCAAACGAAGCAGCCAGAAAAATCACGTCTTATAAATTCGCTCAACTGTGAAGTGTTTATGTCAAAGCCATAAAATGTGTTGTGTTGTGTCCTTGTGTCTTTTGCACAAACAAAACCCAGCCCAGCCCAGCCCAGCCCATCCCACGGTATCTGGCCCCCGTTATCTCGTGCAGTGCGGGACAGAAGGCATGCAAAATTGGACAGCAACGCCACTCCGAAGGGGGCCTAAGATGTACGGAACCTATTACTTCGCGTGACTCATACTTCCGGCCCTGATGATTCGGTTTTGTGGGGAAAGCGAGATGGGATGGGAGAAGAACAGAGGGGTGTAGGCAACTAGGAAGCGACAAAATTCTCCCTCCGCCCCTGATTTGCCGTACACACTTCGATACGGTTAATTTCGATCGTTTGCTGTATGCTGCTACAATGCCCCCGCAACACCCCTTCCCCACTCCTCCCCGCCATCCAGTAGATAGGAAAAGATCAGCCAAGACGATGGTCTACGTTGAGCAAATGAATTTCCCGCAGCGTAGCGTAACCCCGAGCTGAACAGCTTCTTCAGGCCACTCCGACATCGTCCCGTTTCGTATGCAAAAGCTAATTTCGCAATCCACAATGGAGCACACACACATGTGTGTACTGCAAGCTGGACCTTGTAGCATCAATTGTGTCCAAATGTTTTGCAAAAATTACCCGAAACAAGTACATTTTTATGCATGAAAGACATTTTGGAAGCAGCATTTCTTCTTCGGTTGTTTTATCTCTTGCTTTGAGATAATTTGTAGGGACAGTGGGGAAGGGTGGTGGGGAGGTGTGGAAGGAAGAGGCGTTGAAAAATAAGAGGCTGTAAGATTTTTTTTTTTCGCGGATAGAATTCATTTTTTGGCAGGCTAAGCAGCAGTAGCAGCTGGAATGTTCTCCTTTCCTACTTTTATGGAAGGTTTGCAGCCTTTCTTTTTATATTTTTCTATGCTCAAGTTCCTTCCAGTGTGTGTGTGTGTGTCTGTATGTGTGTGTGTGTGTGAAAATAGTGTTTCTTTTCCTTTCTTTTTCTTTCGAGCAGCGCTAGTTAAGTGTTGTTACTGTCGCCGAGCACCACTTTTGCATATGCATGCGTAATGACATTTGTTTTATTTGCTTTCTTACCCTTTACTCCCACCACCCACACACCAACACCGAGAGAGCAAACAGCAAACTATCAACTCTCTTCCCTCCCCTTCCATGACCTCCCACTATTGGGAGAAAAATGGAAGAAGGAAAAATATTGCAAACCTTAGAAAATGACGAGAAAAACTCGCCCCCCCCTCCCTTCACTCAAATCTCCCCCCCCTCCCCCCTCCCTCAACCCCCTCGGGGACACAGTGGTGACATGGGTGTCGAGGGGGGGGGGAGGAGGGTGGGATAGATTGAAGTGATTGGAAATAATTTACATAAACATACCATTTGCCCGGTTTTCCCCCGCTTCATCTGCTCGCTTCATGGCAGCACGTACCAAAATAAAGTACTTTCACTTTTCACCCTCACCCCCCCCCCTCCCCCCTCCAATTCATAACGCTTTCACCCTCCAAAACGAAGCATAGCACGGGGGGGGTTTTTTTGCAAGGGAAAATTTACTTGGGCGATCTCCAGTGAGGTACCAAAAAGTAAGTCTAGTGCTGTAATCAATGGAAGCTTCGTTGCTCCATTTAGCAAATTGAATGCCTTTTACCCCGTTTTCCCACAGCAGACGGGGAAACTGTATGGCCAAAAGAAGTAGCAGGAAAAGCAAAAAACACCACCCTCTTCTTTTGTTTTTTTTTTTTCCTTGGAATTGTTGGGACGTACGGACGAGCTGTGGGATAAATGTCCTTACAGCTTCATATGGGCGCACCAGGCGTGGTGAGGCACAAGCAAAATATGTCGCGGGCATGCCGTAAGGCATAAGACAGTCGGCTAATAAGCTCGTGTAAGCAGCGGGGCCTGTTCAGCGCACTCCGACGAAAGGGACGCGATGCAGGGAGGCCGGGAAGTGAAGAATCCCATTGTAATGAATTGTGGACAACGTTTGCCTTCTTTTACTTTTCGACCGTTTTAATGCGCTTAACTGACAGCATTCCGGATTGGAAAGCGGTGCAAAGGCAAAGGACATATGGCGATGATAAATCCCGTGACTCCAATACTTTTGGACCTGAAATTGAAATGTAGCACACAATTACCAAAGCAATCCGACGCTGTGTGTTATGATCGTAGTATAACTTAGATTCAGATGTCCGAGGGTGCAGTGTCCACATACGACAGAGCCAGAAATCGAATCCTATTCGGACCTAAAGGACTCCCCGTGCGTCAAGTACCTGAGAAAAAGGCAGGCCGAGGCCTCCTGAAGCTGTGGAGCAAAATAGGTTTTTGGAGAAGCTCCAGCAAGTTTTAAGTCAAGATCCAGAAATCTCTTGGATAATATTGGAGCTTAATATCCGACAAAGAATTTTGGTAGAACACGTCCTAGATGTGTATCGCTTCTCGGACTTTTTCGGTGTCCGAAGTCTTCGATTCTTGGCTTAAAGTCTTTCTAAGGTCAATGCCTGCCACGCTCCGGATAGGATTTAAACCCAGGTCCTGTCGTTTGAAGACACACCACCGAGCCATCCCGAAGTTCGAAGTCTATTTACTGCACCAAATACATGCCTTTTAATGTTGCAAATTGTTGCAAAAGCGATTGAACAACATTTAAACATCTAATTGAGCTCTCTGTAGGGTTTTATTAGCTCTCCATTTAAAGCACTCCCTCGCCAAAATTACGTTCGTCTAATCGCACTCGCTCACATAATCTAGCGAACCACCAATCTCATCACCGTCTCACCAGTTCGCGTATTACTTTAAAGACGATTTCAAGAATCTAAATCATCCACTCCCCTTCTACACCTTAACGTCTCATCATTCCCCGTGCCAATATTCCCCGAGCAAGGTTCCCATCATCATCGCTCATAACAGCTCTCGGCGAGTGCGGCGCGTTGCTGGTGGTTTATTTGTTTGGTTTTAATTCCACATCGCTCTCTCTCTCCTCACGGCGTGTCGCAACGTCATCGCCCCGGGAACGTATCGGCATCTCAATCGGATATTGCTACTGGTACCAGGCATTCCTTTCCCGAAACTTCCCACCACCCGCTCGAAGTGCGCTTTTAACACACACCAAACAACAAACGGGAACAGCAATGGCTTAGGGCGCAGCAGAAGACCAACAGAAGTAGCACCAACAGCACACGAAAAAAAACCCACATATCACCCAGCGAAAACCATATCGCGTTCCGTTCCAATCCAATTGAGTCCAATTGAACGTATTTAAGAAACGGTTCCACCCCTCCACCCGGTTCCTCGATACTCCTTGATGATGCCCGTGTGGCAACACATACACAGTCCCAGACACAGGAGAGGAAGCCAACCATCGTCCTGTAAAGTCGGCATTCGCCTCGTGCGTGTCCCAGGTTTCGCTGGTTCCAGCAGCGAACGCGGCCAGTGAAACATGGGAGTCTTTGGCACCCCAGGGCAGCTCGCTTCAATCGGCTTCCCAAGGCAAGAAGAAAAACACGAATCAAATGAAAAAAAAAACGCAGGGAAAAGCAGAAAAAGAAAACAGGGATCTCAATTGAGGTTCATCTCGAGGCTGAAAACTCACGGGCTGATACTGTGCTGGCTGGCTGGCTGCTGGCACTTAATTTGGTTCAATTTAATGTACCTATTGCTTTACCTCCTCCCAACCGTCCCCGTGCTGGGACGAACACACCTTCCACCCCGATTATTGCATTACCTTTCATCGTGGGCACGTTGTTCCCTAGGTTTTTGACAAAGTCACTCACCAACAAAAAAAAAAAGAATCCTCACACCATCATGCAACCCGCATGACCTTTGAAAGCCTTCCAATGGACTCGTTGCTTCACAAGAGCCTCGAGCCCGAGAATCCCGGGACACGATGCAGGGAGATGAATTAAGATCGTACTCACTCAGGTGCGGGTCTCGGTGTGGTCCCTTTTCGCTACTTCGGCTCTGACCAGCACAATTTGCGGACGGCAGCAACTGTTGGACCGTTTGTTTGCCGATGGATATACATTTTTCATCCCACCCACCTTCTGGACGCTCTCTCCCCCAGAGTGCAGAGAGTTTTTTTTGGGATGGGTATGTTATCAGAGAGGGGGGGGAGAGGAAATTTCCACCAACGTCTACCGAGGTCTGACGACAAAACGGACCCTCTCGCCGATGGGAATTCATACCATGAAGACCGGACTATTTAAATCTTCACCCCGACATCAAATATTAAAACGTATTGCAGTTTAGCAGATGAGCACGGTGATGACGATGATGTGGATGATCATTATTCAATTTAGACTCCTATCTGCACCACCACCGGAAAGGATATGAAGGTAGACTAGTGGCAAACGTGCGCAAAGATACGGGTGAGGTTAATGGAGGGATTTATGGGCCTTTTTTTTTTTAATTCTTGACAGACAATATTCTGAAGAAGAGTTAACAAAACTGTACCCAGATATAGCTGGTCAAGGGAAGCAACTTCACCACCGAATTCAAAAAACTAAGAGCAGGCAACAGCTAACATCCAGAGATTCTCTTGCTATTAGCTCAAAAGCTTCATGGCGTATGTGGTGAAGCTTGATGAAAAGTTTGGAAATCTCTGATGGCTTCCATCCTCTTTATCTAGTCAGAAATTCCATTCCATTTAAGCAGAACTCTGTTTTGATACTCTGCTTCCGAGTTGGGGACTATCACGGTCGAAGCCTTCGGCAAGGACTGTACTTTTTCATCCTCTCATTGCTCCTCAATCCAATCCTATCGGCCTCAAATGTCCGTCCAACAATGGCATCGAGTCATCCGCGAAGGAATTGCAAGAGGTCGGGTTGCAAAATCTTCTACCTTTTAGAGCTGGTTTTGTATCAATCTATTGAATTAATTACCGATTCCAATGGGAAAAGTACGGAAGAAGCTCGCAAGGCATAATAAACCACGATTAAGCTCACAGCTCACCGGAGCGGCCCGGTGGTGTAGGCAACAGCGGTGCCGTTCTTCAAACGGCAGAACCGGAGTTCAAATCCTATCCGGACCGCGTCCTCCCGTAGTGTGTGGATTGACTTGACGGACTAATCCAAGCTGCGTCGATGACAGGCGTGCGTGTGACCTTAGGAGAAGCTCACAGCAGCACGCGCGCGTCACCAAGCATCAGAAACCAAAGCAAGCTTCTCTGTATACTGTGATTTGCTGCAATCTTCCCATCGCATATGTCCCAACCAAACGGCTCTCCTCACTGGTGTCCTATCCAAATCCACAAAGCATTGATACGTCGCGGTGTCTCTCTCCCTCAGCGGCCGCTAGAAGTTTGCACACTCTTAAAGCAGTCAAAAAAAAGGATCGGTTTACTATAGAGGAGAGACGGGTTGGAAAAATAAATTAAAATCACATCGTTTCACACTCCTCTCGTGCGCGCCGCGGGTAAGTAAAAAGGTACGCCCAGATGGATATCCCAAAAATCCCCAACTCTCGATAAGAATCTGCTGAGAGGTGGGGGAGAGGAGGGGGGAGGTGGGGTGTGATGGGGCGCGTGTGTGTCGATTAGTCAATCCATTGTTTTCCCATTAATCCACCAAACCCGTGTGTTGGGGCGCGCGCGAGAGTAACACAAATTTGACTCCGCCGAGTATCGTCGGATCGGCAAATCCCGCACAAAATCCACCCTCCAACCGTATAGTATAAACCCGCCATGGGGATATTGGATTTTATTAAATCGCCCTTGTGTGTGGTGTGATGTGCGAGAGAGAGGGAGAGCAAGAGTTAGAGTTTCCCGGGGGGGAGGGGGGGGGGGGTTTGAAATGAAAATCCACCCACAAACGAATATCCTTTTCGCGCTCACGTGTGTGAGAAAAAGTGCTAGTGACAAGTACGCGATCCGCGGCTTGGCGAGAGAGGCAAAAAAAAAAAAGTTGCCATGTTGGGATTTTCCGTTTTCCCCTTTCCTTCTCGTTCAGCACTTCTTTTGTGCCTTTTTTGTTTCTTTTTCTGCTCGCTCGCCACCCCCCCCCAAATTGACGACATCTAATATTCGACGTATTAAAATCCCATTCGCTCGCGTGTTTTGTGGCTCACAGTTTCCAACTCCCCCGTCACACCCTCCCGCGTGCGCTCTTCATTTTCACCTTGACTTCAAGCTACGACCGAGTTTTTCCCGAATTCCGCACTAACCCCTTTATTTACGTGGCCAACTTGGTTGGGTTTTTTTTTTGTTTTTTCCACCCGTTACAATCCGTGCTTGGCTGACGCTGAAGAGTTTTTGCCCGAAATTTTCACGGACACGAGCGGACGGGAACCATCACCCAACGCCACGGGAAAATCACAAACCGAAACGAATCTGCTTACACTCGTCGTCCCCTTTTTTCCAATGTGTGTGTGTGCCGCACTTACTGGCTTCTGTACGTATTGATACTGTATGGCTTTTTTGTTCGCATTTTCCCTGCTCTTTATCTTCTTTTTATCCCCGTGTGTGTGTGTGTGTGAGAACGAGTCCTGTGGTTCTAATTTCGATCGCCCGCTTGCTTACCTTACCTTTTTTTTTTATTTTCGTTACAATCTTCCCATTCAACGTACGAAAAACCGCGTGCCACACAGATAAGCTCCTTTTTTTTTCACCCTCCCCGTACTGTAATTGTTCGCTCATTTCACCTCTCCCCCCCCCTCCTTCCCTTCCTAACGGTTTTTCGTCGCTTTTAAGCGTTGCAAGTATTAGCGCCGGGCTGATGTTTGTTTAATGCATCCCTTCCATCAGATTCTCCCGTGCAGCGTGTATCGGGGGACCACGGACTGCACATCTGTGCAACTTCGCGCGATACCTTTACCGATCCCGGCAGTACCGTCAGGTTCTCGCGCAGCAACAACACCCTTAAGTGCCTTCTACCTGTGCTTTCTAGCGCGCTCGTTCGCCCTCAGTCATCTGGATACGAGCGAATTTTCGAACCCTACCATTTCCATTCCATACGGCCCTTTAATTCTCAGCTCCGGTTGCGTTTTAAAGGGGTCCCTCGGTGCGATGGTGGTCCCTTTAATTTTCCCCCGCCGTGCCAGGCATGCGGGTGCGGATTTTTAACAGCAGGAAGAGAAAAGAAGCAAAAAACGGTCGAGAGAGAGAGAGAGAGAGAGAGAGAGAGGCAGAGGGAGATAGAGTGAGAGAGGAAAAACCGAAGGTGGCTTTTCCAGCATCAGTAGGGCAGGGATACGTCTGCTGCCCGCAGCTAAATAAAACAATGATACAATAAACTTTATCCCGAAGGTACTAGTAGTGGTGCGCTGACGTGAAAAGTATTTGGAATGTTGGAACTTGTAAGCCTTTTAAAGAACAGAAATTCAGTTACTTAAATGAATCAAGAAATAATGATCCACGTCCACGGTGCTTACCTTACAGGGGTTTTCGAGAATATAGCTAACTAGTTCGCCGTGATATTGACTTGTTCCGGTACATTATTGTTTCAATCCGTGAGTGCTCCCAGACAGCCCAAAAACGAGGCTGAAAAATGATGGTGTGAAAAATGACAACCGATTTAGTAGAAACAGTTCTGTGATAGTTTTAAAATTTCATTGAAATCAACAGAACTTTGCATTCTTTTCTATAGAGGCAGTTGAATAAACAGAAGTAAAATGGAAAACAACATTCAATTATTTTAGTGCTAGTAGTAATTTTTTTAGTGCTGCCAATTCCGTTCAAAATCGGTTCGCAAGATCAGCCGCGTTCTCGGGCTGTCTGGGAGCACTCACATGTGAGATTTAGAATTGCAGGACTTGCAGGAAAAATATCGAACAAGTCAATAGCTCGGCGAACTTGTTTGTTACTACATCCTTGAAAACCCTGGAGCTACATTTTATTTTTACTTTGGCTTTTTATCATCGAATATTCTGCTCTGATTTATGTGGCGTCTAATCGTACATCGTACAAACAATTGCAGTAACATTTCGAAAATTTATTGGGCAAAATGTCATGCTTTTTCTTGCTTCTTCAATCATCAAAATGGTAGTAAAAACACAATCATTCTACCACGCACTTATCAACGCACCGCAATCAATCGTGACGTGCCGCGTGGCTCCGGTGGCAACGGTAGATTTAAGGAAACACTTTTCGCCAAAGGTGTGCATCGATTGCCATTGCCGGGCCGCCCCTACCACCCCATACGCCGCTCGACCGCTTCCACGGGCCACCGATTGACGTAGGGCAGAAATAGAAGCGTACGAAACACAAAGCAGAAGGCAGAAGCACAGCAACAACAACGAAAACCTCGAAGGGATTTGTTCAATTATGAACGGCATTGTTGGACGCACGCCATGTGCGCCACGCTCTAACCTGAGCCCGGGTGAGAAAATGCACGATAAACCTGATTTTCAGCCCGCCAGCATTCAGTTCAAACCGTTTTCGATCAAAAACGGCCGGGAACGGACGGTCCCCTCGTTCGATTTTGGGAGGGAATCCGATGAGAAGCAAGTGAACCCGGGTCTGCCAAATAATACGGGATGCACACACACACATACACACGCACACACACGTATAAATAATCACATTTTTAATGTGCTGCACAACCTGAGCGCATTCTCGGCCCTCGTTGTAACCTGAGCGCGCGCGCGTCTAAAGGATAATGGTGCACATGGTGCGTTTGTTGTCTTTTTTTTTGCTTGCTTGCCTGCCTGCCTGTGTTGTTGCTGGCCAGCTTCCAAAGCGAAATAGTGGCTACGGTGAACGCGTGGTTCAACACCTGGGGATCGACGACGGATTTTTCTCCCCTGCCTGTCGCCCGAAGCGCTTTCCGGGCCGAGGTTAAGGTTTCGCGTGCATTAAATCATGTCCTCGGCGTGCGCGCACTCTCGCCTGTATTATGCTGATGAGCAGTGCCGGAAGGTCCAGACGCACCGCACCCTAGCGCACCCGTGCAAAGGTGATTCAACTTTTCCCTCAGACACACGGAAAAAGGGTCGCATGCAGGTTGGTCGCAACAATGCGGAGGAAAAAAAAAATCCCATCCTCCGGCACGGCGAGGGTACTGTTGTCGCCCCCTTAGGCGTCGTTAATGGCATCGTTCGGACAGAGCGCTAGAGCGGGTGAGCGATGTGATTTTTCCGGCTTAACTTCCGCTGCACCTTTTCACGTGCGCGCGTGCACGGTACGCGTCTCATCTTCATTCCAATTCATCCCTCTCCCCTCCCCTCCGCGCGAGCTTCCTCCCTTTTCCTAGTGCCGGTATAGATTCGGTAGATTCCCTTCAGCCTCGGTAGCCACAAAAAGTCTCAAAGTCGTGCCTGGCCACGCCACGACTATTCCCGAAAAAAAAGGAAGGGACGCCTGGCCGGAAAGTCATCGCACTTCCGCTCGAGCGTAAAGCATGGACAAAAGGGAAAGTGTTCCTTTCGCACAATCACACTCACACACACACACACAAATTCATGCAGCGAATTTAAACACCTTCCTGCTAAGTGTGGGACGGTGTACAGTTGGCGAATATGGTGTCGAGATGTAGTTGCAATTCAATAAATTACATCGAATACAAATAATCAAAGCAAGCAAACAGTGAGAGCAAGAGAAAGAGAGAGAGAAAGAGAGAGAAGGGGGGGGGGATGATTTAAATCGCTTGAAATCATTCCGGTTTGCTACTATGTAACAAGGACAAGCAAGGATGCTATCAAATGGTTGTCCAAATAATGCTGCTAGTCTACTGCACTATGCCAATCGGTATTGTAATGCAAAAAGAAAAGAAAGAAGACATGTTCGAAACAATATTTTACAAAAAAATATTATTTATTAGCTAGGACAACTGACTCTTATTCATTTTTATCAGCAGTTTATGTGTTAGCCGAAACAGTAGCAGTAACAAACGCGAGAGCTCGAGCAGCCCGAAGGTCATCGGTTCGATTCTCACCTCTTCTAATTAAGGTGGTCCAATTTTCCTACAGAACAATTCCTTTTTTCTATTAAATTTTCTACTGGATTTCTCTTTCTAGATTGCAGAAATGGCAGCAAATAATCGCAACAAGCAAACAGCAAGATTTTGATCGCAGCTTCCAGCGAGCGAGGGTTTACCAGTCAATAGGACAAGAATACAAATTACATCAGCTTGGCTACACTGTTTCAATCAGTAAAACAATCAATTTATTAGCAATAAATCGGCATCGGCATCGATTAATTTAAAATTACTCAGTATCTGAACGTTGCTCTAAAAGAATCAGAAATTGTGTTATCAAATGAAACATCGTAGCTAAACTGATGTAATGTGTGTTCAAATCGAAAAGGGTTGTGCACTTTGAGTCCTGCATTGTACCGGCTATTCAGAAGCTTTTTATGTGGGCTGCTAAACCCTGTAATGCTAAAGCGAAACGAGATTTACGGCAAAGTAAATGAAAAATATTCAATGGATGCATTTTCCACAAAACGCTGATGAGTCGAAAGATGGACCAAAAATTTGCATTTCTCAAAACACACAAACTAATGACTAATTGAGCGACCGTCTTCCGATGTGTCCACGGTGCTCAACTTTCCAAAAGGGTTACTGTTTTTCATCCCCCTCCCACTACCACGCCACTATCCGCTCTTTATTACCCAAACACACGCAATAAAAAGGCAACAAAAATAGCAGCGAATCGAAAGGATTCGTTTCGACGCTGGATCGCTTCCCTTTTCTCCCTGCGAAGGAAATACATTTGTCAATCTAATTGCATTACGCGACGCCGCGCGAAGTTAGTTAGCAGATGGGGTGCGTGTTGCCTCGGCTCGGGTGTTCAAAAAAAAAAAAAAAAGGAAGTTCATAAACTCTCACGCGCCGTTTGAGTTTATTAAGATGCTGCTTGCGCTTGTTTAAAACAAAAAAAAAGAAGGATTAAAGTGGTGGCAGGTCTCCTCGGTCTGTCTATATACGTGTGTGTGTGTGTGTGTGTGTTTGCATTATTATTTCTGTCTTGAAGATGCTTCCGGTTTTGTCTTTTCCGTTTTTTTTGCTTTCTAACAAGGAGAAAGTAATGGGTAGTTTAGTGGAGGAAGGGTGATGAGGGGGGATGAGAATGGGGGTAGAGATCTCTCCCACCGCAAGACGTTCGCGAAGGAAGTATGGTAGCATCTCCAATAATAATAATCATCATCATCAACGCCATCATCCACTCGCAAGTCGCACCATCCCTAGCGACTTTAAAGACGGGTTCTTGCGGGTAACAGCGAGCGGGCTGTACCGCCTGCCTGCCGTTTGTGTTTGTCTTTACCGCAAAAACTCCAGCTAAGAACCCCTTTCTTTTCTAGCGCACCGAAAAGGTTTCGCTGTATTTTTCTTTCATTTCCAATCTCGCGCACACACACACACACACACTTTAAAAAAGCTGGCTACCTTGGAGTCTTGACTTTTTCGCCCAAAACTTCCGACGCTTCCTGTTTTCGTCCTTGTGCGGGATCGCCGTGAGCGGCCGGGAAGCCGGGCCGGGCACAATCTAATTAGCCAGGGCCAGGGAAGTAAATTAAAGAAAAACAAAACATCTTGCAAACAGATTTATGCACCCCGCTTACTTCAATGAGCCCATTCAGCGGCGCCCGTAAGCGCTACCTGGCGCCGGTGCCTGCAGGCGCTAGCGTTGCCCTTTTGCTTGCTGTTTTAAAAATAACAACACACGCACACACATTCATACAGACCCGGAAGACCGTTTTTTTCTTCTTCTGTTTCTTTCGGTACGCACCACAGCACAGCGTCTTGACCAATTCGTTGCGAGAGGCTTCGTTTTATAGCACTTCAACTTCGATCTGACTCGCCCTGCAACAACATCCGGAGCCAAGCCCCGGATTTGACACCCTCCGGGTGACGGAGACCTTTTTTTTTTTTTTTGAAGATAATAATGACTCTGGCCTTGTCATGCGTTGCACGTGTGGAATAATTATCACACCCTGGGCCCTTTGACTTCAGGTATAACGCACTCTTTATGGTTCTTTACGTGTTTGCCATTTTTGTTTTTGCAAATTTGCAAATCTCTTCCTGGACACATCTGGTTTATTTGGGTCCTTATGTTTTCGGTCAATATCTTTGGCAAGCCCTTTTCTTTTTGGTTCTTTTCTCCTCTTGGGTATAATTTTGTTTGCCACATATGGTCTACACAATGTCTAAGACACAACCTGGTATAGAAGGATCGCTTGCAAAAATGTTCCTTACTTATCTTTGTTTGGACTTCTATCTTAACACCTCCAGTTCTGTTGTCAGTGTACGCAGCAATACCTCACTGATGTGGGTATGAATCCGACTCCTCTTGAAGGATAACATAGGCTGTCCATACTCTACTCCGACTGATTATATCCACGGCGTACCATTCTCCATGTTAGGCTCCATGGCGGCTAGTTGTCCTTCTGTCCTGGCATCCTACGGGACTCCAATCAGCAAGGATGCGTAGGCCCTCCGACGAGACAGGAGGTTGAAGGAGAAGCCTTGCAAGCCATCCTAAATATCATCGCAACGAAAAAACACCGAGACATTTCGAATCGGAGGAGTTGTGCTACCTTGGTACGATCGTAATTTCGGATCTCGAACGTAAGCAGCGAGATTCGACTCCACAAACGGACTAGACAAACTCCTGCGATCCAGAAGACTCCAACAACACACGAAACGCGCGATTTATCGCACACTGATTCGTCCGGTAGTCCTCTACGGCCACGAGTCCTGGATTATGCTGAGCTGTTGGGTTGTTGCTGATATCCTGACGGTAGTCAAAGCCGGTAGGATACGGTGACTGGGGCACGTGATGAGGATGTCGGACTCACCAGAAAGGTGCTCGCCAGCGACTCGTAAAGGAGCACAGCGAGCCAGTCGGCTGGATCAAGTGGATTCAAACCTGTCCGGAGATCGGATGCATCCGTGGACGGAGGACTGCAGCCCTAGACCGAGTTTTCTGGAAACTGATTTGCGACCTGGCGACCTAGAAGGTGTTGACTTCTCGCCCCGCCGATCTATATTTGAGCAAAAAAGTTTTATGAGCTGGAGTGAGCATCTTGTAACCTAGACAATCAATGTCAAACAGCACATCTTGAGACTACTGAAAAAGCAAACCGATAAATTGAGCATTGAGTGTCTTTGGACAGTCCAAAAATCAACACTGATATTTCGGAATCTGTCCAAGATGAGTGGCGCCATCCACAAACACGTAGAACACGCGATCAGAGTCTTCGATGACATTTCACTTTAGATAATGATTCTTTGCTCCATTTAATCAACATGTTATGTTGCATCATAATAACCAATTAGCTGCTAAGAGTCCCGCCACACAAGGTCCTCCGAAAACTTCAACATAATCATAAGAACAAAATGAAGCTCATTATTGCAAACCGACTTCATTATTTGGCGTATAAAAATTATGGATCTCAAATCGTTTGGATGCTGTCCAACACACACACACACTAACACGCATTCGTATGGCCATCCAAAACCCCCACCCCAAGCAGCAGGAAACGGTACCGAGCAGGGCGACCGAAAGCGACGGAGAAGTCAACTCTCGATCACCCTCCACCGTTGGAAAATGGCAAAAGCGCGCCATTGCATGTAAACATATGAAAATAAATCATTATTTTAATAGCCACCCACCCGAGGTGGGTGGGATGGGGAGGCCGGTCCGGAAATGTTGTTACGGCCCGTACGCCCGTCTATACGGCCGCGCAAAACTGGCCAAGATTTGCAACGAGCAAAGGGGTTTTTTTTTTTGTGGGAGACGGTGCAGCGAGAGGGACAGACGGCGTGTGGGGTGGGGGACTGAGAATTAGGGATGATTCTTGAACAGGGAGGTCGAAGAAAAACTATTACTTATAATCAACATCCGAAAAAGCGCGCCTGGGATTATTTTATTATCCGGACGCCGGGTTTGCCGCGCGGCTCCGGGAAAATAAAGCGCAGTTAGAAATAGCTCAGCTGGACGAAGAAGATCAAAAGGGAGTTGGCGGGGGGGAAGGGGGGAGATGGAGAATGCTGGTTCAAGTGGGGTTTGCTCGTTGCTCTGTAATGTTGGCTTGGGGGGGATGGGGGCGGGGGGGGGGGGGGGGGCCATGTGTCAAATGAGAAATAAAACTCGGCTGCCCTCCTTGCGACATTTTCCCGTCAGCGCACTTCGCGGCCTCGACGATAGGGTTGTGTGTGTGTGTTTTTCCTTTGGCCGCGATAAAAATCTGTTTTATGTGAGACGCGCGGTTCCGCCACAAGAAAACTAACGAACGGACTTTTCACCCACCCCACCACCAGGCTTCACAAACTGGCTTCAATCTCTCCTGTCGGATACGGATACGATTGGATAAGCCCGACGCCGAATGACGCGAGTTTTTGGCAATTTTCACTGTGCAACTAATGAAATTTATCGCCACATCAATTGCACCCGGTGGAACGGGTCTGGGGAAAAACGAGATGGGGGAAGGGGGGGAGGGTGGTGGCTGCTGCGGGTAGTGGGTAATGGTGCTCGATTGTTCCCGGGCCTTGAAGGACTCTTCCTGGGCTTTCGCAGTCGCAAGACACAATTTTTGTTCGTCTGCTCATTTATTATTGCTCATTTATCCGTCTTTTAATGTGTGGATGTGTGCCTCTGTGTGTGTGTGTGTGTGTGTGTGTGATCTGAGGGTGAAAACAAATGCAAAAAAGGAGGGGATTGGAGGGCAATAATTTGCTTGTTTTCCCTAGGGAAAAAAAGGGAATGATTTTGTCGACAAACCGCAAGTGTTTATAACACTTTCTTGAAAATTCGAATTTGACACAAAACGATCACATGTCACTGAGTAAATAGTCGTCACGAATAGGAGGAAACGAGCGTGGGGGGAGGGGAGGAGAAGGGAAATAATTGTGGATACCCATTAGTGGGATGGTTATGGGTGGTTTCGGAATGGTGCCGGCCAGAACCACTTCGTTTGTCACCGAAATGCATCTGCTGGCCGCAGCGTTGCTCATAATCGTCAGGAATAATGGTGCAACTGCAACTATTGCCCCAGGAACTAGCAAGATGGTGGTGATGAAGACCGGGTTTTTTTTGGTGGAAGTCGTAACCAATCCAACAGAGAACCATTCCTCCGGGTGAAAGCAATGTGTGCTCTTAATATTGGCTTGTGTGTGTGTGTGCTTTTGAGCCTTTTTATTGCCGGTCAAGGAAAAACTGTTTATCCAATGGATGGGAGATGGGATATGTACTACCCATTACTGGTCTTGCTATTACCAGATACTCCACGGAAACACACACACACACTCACACAGAAACAAAAAGCATAGTAGCGACCGATTGTCTCATGGGCTCATAAATAAAAACGAGAAGAAAATGAAAAACATAATTGCAAAACCCGAGATAAACGCATTTGGCTTCGCTTTATTGACTGCCATGTTGCGATACATTCGCCCGCCTGTTGTCGCTGTTGTCCGTTTCGAAACCGGATGGCTCGTTCCTGACAACATTCCCCCTCGCTCGCTGGCAACCGGAATGACATCAACCGATTGAAGCGATTGCCAAAAGGAACGGAACGCCTGACGACCTGAAAAACGGCATCTCCCGTTCCATTTAATGGCCGCTGGAACAAAGCGGCATAAGAAAAGCGGTTCTTAGCGCCGCAGAAGAAAGCAATCAAAACCGCTCGACAGCATCTTAACCGCATAAGGTGACGCGCTCTAAACTACAGGGCAGAAAATTAATAAAATCGTTTGCGTAAAAACGGTGCAAAAAGACGGTTGTTTCGGTAGTAATACAGAGAACAAAGAATGTGTAACAATGAGATGAAGAGAAGAAGCCTCTCTACCTGGTTAAGGTATAAAACAATACAAGTGTTTAAGATTTATTTTCGTTTAAGAAATTAATACATTAATTTTGTAAATACAACGCATTGTATAAAATATTCCTCCTCGAAAGGGATTCCATCAGCCACTGGAGCCCTCTACTTCGCTTAGGGCCTTCGAGGGGTAAAATACGCCACTAGAAAGAAAAAAGTTAAGGTGATTAGAGATCGGCTCAGCTCAGTACCATCAAGGAATCCTTTTTCGTCTTCTTGCCCTGCTCAGGATTGAGCACGTCACGTAGACATGGCTAGGACTCCCAATCAGTTTCCAGGAAACACGGTCTAGGGCTACAGTCCTTCATCCACGGCTGCATCCGATCTCCGGACAGGTTTGACTACGTCTCGTGCCGTCGCTGACGGGTTCCTTCTTGGCTTATTCTTCCGGCTCAAGGAACATCAAGCATATACATCGCATAAATACCGATAACAGCCATTTTAAAAACAGTGAGATACTCTAATTGTTGTGTCCGCCACTGTAAATCATATTAAATATCTAATTCTTCTACTTTTTCCGCCAGTTTACCCTCCCATACATCCAAATTCCCCTTCCGTTTTTTGCACCCAAGAAGATTGCTCATCGCCCACTGCACCTTGCCGCACGTATCCGATGTAGATGGCACTCCGGAAGCTGGACAATGCAACGGCGCGACCTACAATTTGTCCATAAATATCCAATCCAGTCCCATTTGCGCTAACACACACACACACATGGTCGGGCGTGCATTTTATTGCCAAGCCTGAAAATGCTGCACACCTGCATCCCACCATCCGCTCCGTTATCCGGATGGTGCTGAATGACCGGTACGGTACCGGTGTCCGTCCTCCTAGAGCGCCACGCACCGAACCACTGGCCAAGGTGATGAATGTGTGTCTGCAGATTAGGCGAGCAGGCTTCATTGTAAACTACAGCCACACGGCACCATTACCGAGTAAACAAGGAGCAAATGGAAACGGTGAAAAACTCGTCGGGCGCAACGTGTTTTGCCCGGTGGAAAATTGTATTGTCAAGAGTTTTTGGTTAGGCTGGATGGCTGTTACTGCACGAGGAACCCAAGTAACATTTTGTGTCCATAGGTTTAGCTTTATGAAATGACGTGCGGAGATCTCGTTGATCCTGTCCTTCGATTTCTACTCGCAGGAGAGTCTGTGTTTGCCATCGGAGTCTTCCTGCGACTGATCCAAAATCTTTTTCAGAATATTGTCCGGAAGGACCTGAAGAAGACTATCACCGAGGATTCTAACTATTTATATGTCAACGGTGGTGTAAATAAATATAAAGACCTGCTCTTCACAAAAGAGGTAAGTTTATTAATTTAAACCTTCAAAAAACTAAATAAACAATTATTTTTGTTTTTAACTTTTACGTGTTACCGTCGAAGCTAAGATGCATACAAAAAAAAAACCCCCCCGAATCCCGAAATGATGCTTCAGCTTAGGACACCCGGAAGACAATCCACACACCAATACACGCAACAGCGCATGATAATCGCTAAACGGTTCTGCTGCCCGTCCGCTAGCAACGGTGGTGCATCACACACCGTTTACTGGCGTGTGAAACACGATCGTAACAAGGTAACAAAAGGACATTATGAAAGGAAACAATTGCCAAAGGCAAGCCACGCTTCAACGGCACGAGCCACCATCATCACCAACACCACCACCACCAACACCAATGGGATGAATAGGAGACCCTTGCCCAAGGTAAGCAATACATGCACCGTTCCACTATTTCCCGCTCTACCTTTGTGTGTGTGTGTGTGTGGGTAATCGCGCGGTTGCGTAAAGTGTGCATTCTATGATTTTAACACCCCTCCTCGCGCACACATACGACTTTTACACAGGCCTCAACATCCTACGCGTCCACACAACGCCACGCCAGCCAACGGACGAACCTGATCCGCTGAACCTGAAAATCAACCCTCCTCCCGGCACAGCGACTCGATTCTCGTCATCCCGGGTATGCACATTACCGATTCCCCCTTTGCCACCAACCCATCCCCCTGCGCCCCGCTTGGTATGGCATGGTAAGTTTCGGTTCTTCAACCCCTCAGCTCGGTAAAAGATGAATGCGAGAGTGTGTACGATTTATCGTCAATTGAATGAACGATGCCGAACCGACGACGACCACCGAAACCCTCCAAATCGCAGCATTTGTTACCTTTTTACCTTCACATGCACGAAACAGAGCCATCCCAAATCTCCTACCCCTAACCAACACCACCACCACCACCACGATCCGATTAACCTTTACCTTTGCCGCTCGACCGCCATCCACCTTCCCGCACCATTCGTGATAAACGGAAACGGATGAGATTGAGATTGCGAGGTGAAAGCGTGCTTCTGTCTCTATGTGTGTATGGGTGTATGTGTGTGTGTGGATCTATAATCTTAAACCTCATGCACTTTATATTCCGATAAAAATAGGGAGATTTTGGCTTCACCGCTTATTCCCCGCGTTTGGTCCCTTTACACTGTTGGTTTTTCCTTTCCAAAGGAGAAAAATAAAGCTAGAAAAAAATCGTAGTTTTTCCCAAGTACCAAACACACACACACACGTACAAAATTATGTACGCACGTTTAGCGCGTGTATGTGTGTATGGCACTGGATGCACCCTGTTAACCGGTAACGGTAACAAAACGTGTCCTTTTTGTTAAAATTATTCACAAGGAAAGGGGTACGGGGGAGGAGGAGGAGGGAAGGTGGGCTAGGGAAAACGGCTACGGCACGGTGGGAGAACAATAGCCGTGCACCTCCGGGTGGAAAAGCAGCGCATTTTCCACTCGTGTTTTTTGGGACGGCCACGGGAATATAAATCATCGTCGATTCCCTCGCAGGGACGGACGATTGGCCGGCCTTTTCGGGCCGAGACCACACGCACGCATCTTCTCATACTGATAACCCACCCTCACTGATCTCCCTCTCCCCGCTCTCGTACTCGTACGATCCTTTTAGAGCACGTTAGGGTGCTTTACTTGGTCTGAAGGTTCGCCTTCTGTGCCAACAACGGTGGATCCTGGCAAGGTTTCGGCGCGATAAACTAGCTGCCCGTAAATTCTCGCTTCACGCACCACGAACACTGGCGCATCCCAGGTTGGGGGTGGCAAACCGATTCAGGTGGTTCAGGGACGACGGCGTCGTCTGACCGGAAGTATTTGTTATAGGCACGTTTGGACCAATTTCGACGGGATGTTGCTAGTTGCATTTGCAAACATTTTTAGCCAAACCGGTCCTGTCACACAATTTGTCCATCACGCGCGCTCGTTTGAAGCTCGACGGTTCGGCGATAAAACATTCTACCCAAAACGAAACGTACCACGCACGGTAAGCAGCCGTGCCGTGCACCGCAAAGCAGTCAACATTAACTGGGCAAGCGGAAAGAAAACAAAACCACAAACAAAAACACAAAAAAAAGAAACGTATTGGGTCATTTCGCTTACGACAGCAAGATGTGTGGCGCGAAGGCGCGAGTTCTCTCTCTGAGCGAAAGGACAGATGTTTTTTAAAACGCCTACCCGAAACCTGGGCGTAAAGCTGGTTTTATGGTAAGGTTCTGCTACAACCTCCGGTAGCAACAGCAGAAGCAACCAACGAAACAAACACACACACACACACACAATTCGTTAAAGTTTATTCTTCGATCGGTGTTGCCCACCCAACACTAGGCCGCTGGTCGATAGCTCGCGCCCCAACACAGACCCTCTGCAATGTGAGTGCGCGCACATGAGTTAGTGGTAAGCGTTTGAGTGCTTCATTCAATTTTCGCTTTTTGTGCTCCCAGACCCTTAAATCCTTCCCTAACACCAACCCCCCCCCCCCCCTCCCTTTTGTCCTCGACCACCATAAGCTGTTACTGAGTAACAACACACATGCCTGGCCTGTTTTATATTGCTGAAGAAATTAATGACCCAAAAGCCAGGAGGACCAGGGTTTGCCACCGGACATGCTGGCTGCGGTGGATATCATTTTAACTTTGGTCGCGATGTGTTTGAGGTTTCCGAATTCTTCATTTACAGTAGCTAGGACTAGAACGCGCAAAAGTAAATCGTCGGCCATTTTGTCACATTTCCTGTCGGCCGGATGCGATCGGATTCTGGCCTTTCTGGAGACGGGAAATTTTATCGAGTAGGGGGGGGGGGGGAGGGAGCTTGGGGATCTTGTCATCTGATCATTTAAAGCCCCTAAAGAACATTCAACAGAACTTCCGGCAAATACAAATGAATCCCCGACAAAGTTATGTCCTGAAGGAGTCCTCATCGTAAATATATATCTAGCAGATAGCTTTGACATTAACGATCCTGCACCAGCACGTCTTTAGTGGATACGCTGCTGTTGCTGTTGTCAAGAGCTGTTTCGGACATAGCTCTGACACCTCCGCGAACATTTTACACGGAGAAGTCTTTGTAGTGCATTTCAGAATGTTCAATTATCTCTGCAATACAACAGACGGTGCGTGAAGCAAGTCAAGCACTTGAAAACCCCTGTCTCCCGGTTTTGTCCGGAGACCAGGCCACCATGGGGTTGGGAAGATGTTGACATCATCTACCGTGTGGCGCGCCGCGAAGAAATCAACGGGCATCGCGTGCTTGGCGACGGGCGACGAGATTAACGAAAAAGAAGCCCTTTTTTCGCGGCCCACTATGGGAAATGTTGCTGACCAGCATGAGCCCACCAGGTCCAAGGAGGAGGGTTTCTGCTTCCCCCTTCCCCCCAATCGGAAACCATCCCATCTCCCTCGCTCTGTGCCTGTTTGCCGTGGCTTTACCCGAGACTGACGCAAATTAAATTCAATTAAAACTAATTTAGCGCGTTGCGATGAGATATGATGGTACGGGCGTTGACGGCACACACATCTACACACAACGGCGTCGGTAACGTGGCCAGCATCAACAGTGAGGTCACACCCGACCGTGCATTGATGTATGTGTGTGTGTGTGTGTACGACACGACACATGGCCATCGCCTGATGGTAAGGGGGAAGCATTTCGGATATCTGAGTCTGTTCGTCCACCCTCTCGCTACAGTTGCTGGACAAGGTTTTGCTCTCGGTTTTTAATGCTGCACGGCTGGACATCCTACACGGAGATATTGGCCGATGTCTTGGTTTTGCACCCGTTTACGCGCAGGTAGCGTTACTGGGCGAAGTTGGTCCTACACCCAGCCAGGAGGACTGATTGTCATACGAGCCAAACAAGAATGGTAATAAAATAAATAAAACCCTCCATCTTGCAAGATGGCGATAACAGTTTTGAATCATTGATTGTGCTCGGCAGATCGCGGTGAGTAAGCGTTTACCACCGGTTTCACAGCGTTGATGCTTTATGGGTCTGTGCTATCAGTAACTCGACAGCGAAAAAATGAGGTTTCAGCTTCCACAGCACACACACACATCACACACACACACACAATCTACCCGTAGCATTCCATCAGTTTCCAGTCGCCTTCAAGGAAATAAGAAAACATTCCACATTAAAACACGCATCAGTAACAAAAAGAAGTGCATTGGAGATAGCACAGGCGCGCAATGTTCGGAAGCGTAGAGAGAGAGAGCGAGAGAGAGAGAGAGAGAGAGAGAGAGAGAAGAAGAAAAAAAACGACAGGAGTAACCCGTGCATGGACGTCGGTCGGTCGGACGGCTTATCAGGAAGTCGGTTGGCTATGGTTGTGCGTACCCCGCTTATCACAACACATCCCAAGCCCTGTGCGAGCGATGCCTGACCATCGTCAGCCTTACCAGCGCTTAACAGGAACGGAAATGCGACACCGATAGGAGTGAGACCCTCTGCTGGGAGAAGGGGTCGAACGGCAGGAGCGAAAGAAGGTGAGCGGCGAGTGATGGGAAAAGGAGTAGGTGGAGATTGTTGGAAACAGTCCCAGTCCATTCCAAAAAGCCCGTGTACTACTGCAGGCAAGGCTTACACTTACAGCGCATACATTCGAAGCATCTCTACCTCACTAAACGCAATCAAAAGGGGGTGGGATAGTTGAGTATGAAAACCCCTTGCTACCCTACCACAACAATATAGTTCCTTAATCATTTGTACGGACACTTCTCACCACACACCACGCAGCACAAAATGAAACAAATTAACTTCATTCAAATGGCATGATGGTTGTAACATTTTATTTAAATACTCCACCGTTTGGTGCCATGACCAGGATAGCACGGTACAACAGCTTCACAGTTTTGGTTAGAATTTGCACCGAGCGGCGCCCAATGACCACACACATTGTTCGTACGGAGCTCCAACAAACCCTCCTCTACTACCCTCTGCACTTTCACCTCCCCCTTCTCCTTCTCCCCTCTTCCTCAACCCTTTTCGCACCCTGCTGTTCGCACCATTACGCTTACGGCTAACGAATAACGCGTTTTGCGCGTGTGATCGTGCGATTGCGGTTCAGAGTGCTATCCGCTTGCCTGATCGATGGGCGAATTTTTGTATGCTCAACCAAGCCAAACGCGGTGCAGAATACCAGCGCAAAAGAAAGGGAAACATAACGACCACTATCCTAGTCGGCGATGAGCGATCTCTGTGGCCCTCGGTTGCCGTTTTTTTTTTTTGCGAATCATCCGCACCTTACTGTCTTGCTGATCCTCTACCCCCAATGCAGCCGAAAACCTCCCCCCCCCAACCCGATGGAGGCGAATAAAAGAATTCTTTCCAGTTCCCTCAACCTCCCCCTCCTCCCTTTCCCCCTTCTCCGTGCACCACACACATATGTGTGCGGTGGTTGGGCCACGATACGTTGAACGCACATGAACTCCAGACGAAAGGCGAATTTCTCAAGACGAACAGAGCAACGCAGTAAGCGTTAAAACATGGAATCAAGTGTGTGTGTGTGTGTGTGTATGCAAGTGTATGTGTGGCTGGTAACAGTGGCAGTAAGGCTGCGCACACAGTCACCGACAGCGTCCAAACGGCGGCCTTGATCTGCATCCGGTATCGGTCGCCGTGTTCCACACACATGTATGCACCCAAGAACCCAGCCCCAGCAGGTCCGGATTACGCATCACTGTCGATCCCGTGTCCCGTACGGACGTCGCGACGGTTCACCGTACCGTATGTGCCGATGGTTCGAAACATTTGCTAGCCAAATGTAATGTTCTCGCTGTTCTCGCCCGTCTCTCGTGCCCCTTTTCTGTTCCTTCGAGCACCCGTTCTGTGCGTATTCTTAAGGTTTAGGTGCGAATCGGTACTTCCAATGGGTGTTTTCTTCTGGTGCCTCGTTGGAAGATCGCTTCCGTTATTGGGCTTCAAGCTGTTGGATGGTTTGGTTGCCTTGCACGGCCGTTCTTCCGTTCCCACCCACGGTATCGAGATCGAGGTTTGATGGCAGGGTCCCTCTTTGGGTTCGCGATCCTCAACTCATACGGTGTGTACATCCAGAACTTACAGCACAAAGCGCAAGAGGAAAAGACACAGGGTTTCTGAGCAGACCGAAGCGAAGAAACAGATTCTGCACGGTGATGTATGCACACCAAGAAGAATGGTACAAAAAATGGAAGAGATGTTTATACTAGCGAAGTCCAGCATATGACGTTTCGTAAGGTATATTTGTTTATGTTAACGTTATTATAAAACAACAGTAAATGTTTCGATGGTAGACTTAACGCAATAACATTGTATTGCAATCTTAGCGGTGTATATTGTCTACAAATCGCGCAAGAGAATGTCCATAGGTATTGTAAGGTTTATTTTTGTCCAAGAATTCGCAAATATTCCACGTGGTAGAGAGTCTTCTGGCCAGATTTTTATGTAGGTGCCATTCACGGCCAAATTTAATGAATCCCCAACGATTAAACAACGATTAGAATATGTTTGAGAGCTGCTCGGTGGCGTAGGCGACAGCGGCACCGGTCTTCAAACGGCAGGACCGGGGCTCAAATCGTGGTGAGGACTGACTTACCAACTACGTAGTATCGGCAGTCTAGAAAGCCATTTTCGATAGCCGACATGACCTTAGAGGTCGTTAAGCCAATAAAAAGAAGAAGAAGAACATGTTTGAGGTTAGAAATCCCGCACTGCTGTGCCATGATTCATTTGCACCGGCAAATGGGGTGAAGGGTGAAGGAAGGTAGCACAAGATGGCGATAGCCGTCCATTACAGAAGCGATAAGAAAACCTCAAGATGGAAGGCTGCCTTCGAGCGTGTTCAAAGGTTGCGTGTGGATAAGCGGTTATCGGGACGAAAAGAAAAAAAAAACCGGGTAACATCATCCGCCATCTTCTTGAGGTGAGGCGATAATGTTGCTGTTTCTAGAGAGCTGGAAGAATTTCCTGGGAACTCTTACGTCTCTAGGTGGTAAACCCGATAAGCAAGAGCGATAACAACTGAAATGAACATAACTCATGTCACACTCGTCATGATTCACGTTACGCCATCTTTGAAAGGTGTGTTTGACTACCAAGTGGCCAAGTGTTTGAAGTCCAAGTGCCAAGTGTTTGGTGCATGTTTGGAATATTAGAAACTATAAGTTTGATTTCCTCCTTCATGCTCTCTCTCTCACTCTCTCTCTCTCTCTACTCCTCTAAAGGGCACAGATGTGCAGCCATGATCAAAGCAACAGCAACGATGTAAACATAAGACATGCCAGTACTAAATAGTACATTTTGGGTGATTTATTTTACTAATCACTCTTCACTCTCTCCCTCCCTTCCCAATCAACCAATCTCATACACTTCCGCGAGCAGAAGACACTATTCACGATGCGAAATTTTGCTTCACCATAACGCAAAAATGAATAATAAACAGCAAACAGTATGGTGTCGTTTTCGGCCGCTTTCTCTCACTGCCTTCGAGCCACACTTTCGTACCTCCCATGGCCCCATACGCCGCAAAGCAAACAACGGTTCGGTCAGTTTTTGGTCCGGTTATAATAATAATCAAACTTCCGATACTGCAGGCGCAAAAACACGCACACACTCGCACACAATTAGCGCGCAGCTAACGTAATGTGCGACGGTAATAATATTTTCATTTTACCACTCGCCCAAGTGTGCTGGTGTCGTTTGTCGTGATGCAGCCTGATTTCTTTCCAAAATGACCTCATTCTGTATTCACCCGCGGCTGTTAGATGGGCACAACCGGTCCGATTTTATCCTTCTTTATGGTGGCGTCTAGAAATTCTAGCGCCGAATATGACTCCGAAAGCAAAAATGCATACTAAGTTGCCCCAAAAAACATATATATGAGGAAAAAAAAATGGCGTAAAGAAACAATTTTATCTACTTCGTATGTTTGCCCGCGATGATTCAATCATCCAAAAGAAACTCCCCGAAACCACACGCGTATCACACGCGGAAGAATTAATCGGAGTGTAAGTGTGTTGGTGTTGTGTGAAGCTTAACCGAAAATGAGGGGACAATAAAAACACACACCAGGGAAGAAGTAGCGTTGCTACTTCTTCCCTGGATCGTGGAGTCGTGGATCGCACATCGTCCAGGTTTTCCGAGTGCAACTAGTCAAATCTGTGCCATTTCTAAGCTCTGTTTGACTCAAGTTGTTTAGTTTAAGCTACCAAGCATTCATTCGGCTCTATAAACTTTGGACTCTCTGTCTGGACATCGCTCAACATGATCCACGACTAGAAACTGTACAGAATGTCCAAAACTGCCCATTTTTACCTTTAGCATATCTCACCATCATTGGAAACAGAGGTCAGAAATGAATGAAACATCACTAGATCACCTCGAACATCCTGTATTTCGTTGTAAATAACTCCAGATTTTTGGACCCTACAGAATCAGGGTACAGGGATGGATAGAAATGCACAACCCAGAGCCAGAAACCAGGATTTCGATAGTCTACTTCAATCTGCATTATTTACCCGAGCAGCGTCTGGAATTGAAATCAACAACTGCCTGTTAATTGTGCACCCTGATCTGAAGCAGACGTCTTAAATTACTTTAACATAGCTGATTCAACTCGAATATCCTGTGAGTTTGAAAAATCGAAGGAACCTGTCCAGATATTGCTCACAATTTAACATATACTAGAGCCTAGATAATCCAGATTATAGGAGTTCGAGCGTCCAAATTATCCTGGCGATGGCATAGTCCACCTGATCGGGAGCCGAGTCTAAAGATGGCTGAAACTGCGCTACTTCGTCTTGGCAACCGTGTATGTATCGTGTAGTCGTTTCTGTTTTCTTGTGCACAGTTTTTAATATCGTTCCCATGTTTTTTTCCCCCCGCGCTACATCCCTCAGGATCATTGCAATGGACACATTCGGACCCATCTACCGTTTCACCCACACCACACAAACATACACGCGTGCTCTTTCCCACACAAACACACGCACGTTCGCCTTTTGAACTTAATTTTTTCTTCATCAAGTGAGGATGCGTTCCTGTGTGTGTGTGTGTGTGTGTCCCGAGAAAAAGGAAAAAGGGGTGAGAATGGCGATGCGATGGATTCCATGCATCTTATCTTATCCCGTAGCTTATTATCGGTCACTCACACCGGTGTGCTGGCCGTTTGTAGTGCGACCCCCTCGCGTTTCGACAGGGTTAAAGAAAAGGCAGCCGCAGAAGAAAGATGCGAAAAGTGCTGCGAGATCTCGCTCATCCCGCGACTGTTGCGGATTATCGCGTCGATCGTCCCCGGCACCCCGTATCACGATCTTCCGTCGTTCTACCGCGTCTTCTTTGCACGGGTGAACTCACCCGTGTGGAACTCACGGCGAAATTCATTCGCCGAACCGCACGGAGATTCATCCGATGTTACACAAGCGCAAGGGTTCCACGCTGTCCCGCTCACACGTACAGCTTTTTGGTCTCACTCTTGCGCATCGAACCACTTCCGAAAAGGGGAAAAAACGGCACTCACGACAGGGCAAGAGAATGAGCACACATACACACACGCACGCACACACCGAGCACACCGGGTGTAGCGGGCCCATGGGCGCACCGGAGCGCGTTGCATGCAACTGCTGCTAGTCTTGCTGAAGAGTTCGTAGTGTAAACATGTGCCAGCGGTCGTCGACGCTTACCGACGACGCTTAAAAACGACACGCAAACGAAACGGTGACGACGACGGGCATTCTTTCCTTCCTTTTTGGTTCCCTTTGTGTGTGCCAGACACGGGCGCACACACACGGGCGCGCGCGGCTACAAATACAACACATTCGGTTAGTGTAACGAGAAACGGAAGCAGCGAAAACCGAAAACAAATCATAATTCCCTCGATCAAACGTAGACTCTTGATCTTGATTGTTTGGGTTCGAGGTCTCGTGCAGTGCAGATGTTTGCAGAGCCTGGCTTGGAAAGCTTGCGAACCAACCAGGAACCTTAAGAATACGGGGCCACCGTACACACGTGTGTGTGTGTGTTTTGGTGTGTGATTGGCAGCAGTGTTGCAAACGTGAATCATTCGTGGCTGGATGTCTCGCGCTTCACAACCGAAATCAAACAATCACCATCAACCATTCGGTCTGGGCTGCCGGACATGACGGGCGACTTCATCTGCGGGTGGCGTACGTTTTCGAACCTGATAAAGACTGTGAAAGGGAGCGAGCCTTGCCGCAACCAGTGTTACTAGTGAACCCGGCCAATACTTCAACATTGCTTTCTTGTCTCATTAACACTTTGCCTGCTGCAGGACTAATCCACAATCAAAAGTCACAATTTTGGAGGGCCGATGCCTCAGCGTGCTCTGACAGCAGGTAAACAAGTGTGTCGCTGTTCAAGGTGTGCCTTCTGATACGTACAAGAGGACATGTTGTCGATGAGCTGATTTTTGCTTTTTTAGATACAATTTTAACCTTCTTTAAGTCCTGTTTTTTTTTGTTGTTGTTCGTTCTCACTTCAATTCCTTCTTTCTTCATTGCGTTTTCCAACAGTGATTTTTAGTAGTGCGTAGCAGAATAGTTACAGTGATGGTGATTGCACTAGAAGTGCGCGGTTCGTAATTTAGTGTGGCGAAGCTAAACAAAACTTACAACGAGTGTCCAGAGGTGTGTGATGTCTGGTGACGACATCCGCTCGCACCAATTGTGCCGATTTTCTGCGTTAGCTTCCCGGTGCGACCGTTAAAGAAAAATCGCAAGTGTCAGACGTGTGTGTGTGTGTTTTGTTCTTCTGGCAGGCAGCGGTGACACCACCACCGCGGAATGTGCCGTACCGTGTGCGTGTGGTGCGTGGCACACCCAGCCCACCATTTGCCGCACACCCCGGCCCACCGGTGAATCGTGCGCTTCTTCTATCAAACGGGTCCGATTGGCCGGGTGAATGTAAAAACGGTGCGGGAAGGGAGTATCATCAACACCACCTACCCCCCCCCCCCCACTTCTACCATTCCCACTCCCGTACCCGGCACAACTCCGGTAAAAAGAGGGAAGAAATAGATCGGAAGAAAACCAAACAAAAAAAAGCGCATCACGAGAAACGCACACACAACAAAAAAAAACATCCACCAATCAAACCATTTGTCAGCAGAAGGAGAACCAAAAGAAGAAGGTTCGAGTGAAGTGAAAAAAAAATCGGCGCCAAATTTCGTTATTTCGTAGTGTTTGTTGGAAGTTTTTTGTTGTTTTCGTCTTTGTTCGAAATACGCATCGGTAGAGGACGCATGGTCATGCAAGTGTCATTTTATCGAAAATAATTATTAAAGTCAACAACAACAAAAAGGGTCGCAAGTGATCGAACGCTGTGTATCGTGTGCGTGCCTGCGTGTGTGTGTGTGTGTTTGCACTGTGTGGGTGGGAGTAGCGCTCTTCTATCAGGCTCGACCAGCACGGCATACGGGCGCGATATTTGCGTCACGAACGTGGCCGAAACGACCTGCGACGCCCATTTACTTCAAATCCCAATCAATGGTGTCCTGCAGCGTTGCTGTGTCGACGTACTACAACGCGGAAGGAAGTATCATGCCATCTTCGACCAAGTTTTCCCTGCAATGTAAGTGTGCCCCGGGAAATTCATATGCTTTTCTTTAGGTTTGTAAGTGTGTCTGCGTGTGTGTGTGTGTATCTCAAAAAAAGCGAGACAAAATGGAGAACAAAACACAGGATCCTCTGCTGGAGATGATCGACCCGAACTCCGAAACCACCGAATCCGATGCTTATGTACAGCTAAAGCTATCTACGGCATCACGAATTCGCGTGAAACCCGAGCGACCCGAACGAGTGCCAACACCTTCCCCGTTTTGTATATGTGTGTCTCTGTGTGTGTGTGTGTGTTTTTTTCCTTCTTGGCTCTCTTCCCTTGCTCTTGCTACCTCTTTCCCGCCCGTTGATGCCCATCGCCTTTCGAATGCCCGTATCTGCAACGAAGTCACCTTCAGCGCATCGCAGGATGCACACACCTTGCTGTATCCTTCCACGATAGGACCTTCTCGCTCTTGAGCACCGCTCGGACTCCTCCCATCTTGTATTGCTGCTGAAATGGCTTCTGTGTTACTGTGTGTGCGCACACCTTGGTCCTGTGGCCGGTCGTTTGTTGCTTCCTGCTTTCTCGAGAAGGTATTTTACCATTCCCCGATGTCCTATCGATCGCTAGAGGGACCCCTTGCAGATGGAACGCACATACGCTGCTTGAAGATGTTTTATTGAGAGACTTTTCCGACTTCCGTTGCTAGCTGGGAAAGATAGAAGAGAGTAGCTCTATAGCTTGCAGCAACCCAAGCGCCTAACAGGTAGGCACGTACCCCTGTTTGTTTCATTTCGCGTGATAACTCACCCAACATCTGCGTAATACGTGCGACAAGATTGCACAGGCAACCGGCTGTTGTTACCTATGCAATCTGTTTGTGACTCCTCATCCAGAGATCCTCGAGTGCTCTCGTGAAGTGGGCGATTATACGGAAGAACAGCTTCAAAAGTTAGTTAACCACACATCTCGGCTAACCGCTCACCAGCTACTATTTCGCAATTAATTACCCAAGGAGCCTGAGTCTAGACAAATTCCCCCCCCCCCCTCCCTTCCCAATCATCAGCATGCGGAAACATCAGCTCGGACACAGTACGAACGGCCATTATTTTTGCGACTCCAATGTCCGATGCAAACAATCAACAAAACGTGCTACAGCACCAAAACACCCCCGGGACAGTAAATGGTGGTGCGCTCGGCACGATCAGCCGTACAGCCTCAGCTACCTTTCTCGCTTCCTTTCGGTTGAGCGCGGTGGCGCGCTACTGCTGCTGCTTGCTTCAACGAAGTAACGATCACTAAACCCTCCCACACACACACACACACACGGACCATTACGGGGGTGATCCTGCTGGAAATCCCCAAACGTGGTCCTCCTATCGGTAAAGGTTATGTGCGCGCTCGGAAATTAGACTTCCGCTTGTGTTAAACCGCAATCACCGGATCGGCGGGTACATACGTACATGTGTATGTGTGTGTGTGCGGGATGCCCTGTTATCAAGTTGTGTTCCCACTGGTACGCAAAAGGCGATCGGTAGTCGGCCAAACGGATTATTACTGCAAACAACAACGAAAAAGAAGTCCTACAAACACAGCGTTGTACAGTGCTCTGCAAGATCATCGTACCGGGTCTAGTGCGATAAAGCCACAACAACCGGTACCAGTGTGCCTTACTTACGCCCAGACTCATTGCGTGTGTGTGTGTGTGTGTGGCTGTGAACCGTTCAATTATCAGCTCCCAGGAGGCATTGGTGTATTCCCCCTGGCGAAAGGGTGACCGAAAATGAAGAGGTGCCTTAGGTACGCAAGCGGAAGCACCGGAGTGGCCTTCGCCTGATGCACACACACGCCACGATGTGGAAGACTGTGTGTGTGTGTGTATGGGAGGCGGACCGCGATAATGGTGCTGGTCCCCGCATCCTGCCTCTCCGCATCCGGACCAGCAACCGGACCGGAGTTGAGTGATAATAGTGAAGTGTGGATTGCGTTCTGGCCCGCGATAGTGTGTGACGTGATTAAGAATTTATATTGACGGAAATTCTGGTGAAACCGATGTACGCTAACGCACATACATCTCGGCACGGTAGCGTGCGGACGGGGTTTCGCTGGTCGACCCGGACAGGTTGTTCCGTGTTTGATTGCTAGCCCGAACGAGCGGTGCGTGGTGTGCTTGGTGTTTGCGAGCGTGTTATCTGTTACAGGTTTGCCGAAGCCGGGGAAATGATTATTCACACAACCGGCGGCCCGTTTTCGAGGAGCAAAAAGATGGCACCTTAGGGTTCCTTAGGAACGCTGTTTGACAAGCGAAGTCTTCGCTTTGAAGTTTCGCCAAGCATCTGCACAGATTTGCAGATAAGTTTTGGAAGGCGTTTTAACACGACGCGCTCAGGGAAGCTGTGATCGATAAGCATCTTTCGAGGCAATAATCTCCGGTAGAAGTCAGCCAGTTTTGAAAGAGTGTGTCACTGATACCCTGGAGTTATTTATACTGTACTGTAGTGTTCTGCTGCAGTAATAATTCGCAAGAATTTCCAAGGTTTGAACAACTTTTTTGAACTATAGCAATGAACAGTAGTTCTTTTAACCCGCCACAGTGACTAAGCGTCTTCCGAGATGTTTCAGTTTGAAATTCGTCGCAGCAATCCTTGAGGCATCATCTGGATTTTGCAGGACATCATGTAGATTCCTTAAAGACTGTTCCTTAGAGTTTGTAGTTTGCTGTCTACCTGAAAATTGTTTGGAATATTTACGTCATCACATCGCAGAGCTCTCGAGTCGCAGAGTCGTTGAAAGTGCAACTCAAGTTACTGTCAAGAATCCTTCGAGAATCTTCATTCAGTAAAACTGTTGGAAGCCTGATCTAGCCATCTATCAACCCAATGTCCTTGGAATGTCTCGAGAACAACGATGAATCGAAAATAACATCCTCGTCGAATTCGATCTTCAACATGGCACCCTTTTCAACTCCAACACGTACTCACTGCACGCAACACTGCTGATGATTATGGTTTCCATTCGAGCGTTCACCATTGGTCGGAACGGCTGATACATGCTAAATTCATTCGGGCAGGTGCAAACAAACAACCCCTTATCACCGATCTCCCCACTCCAAATTACACAGCGGAAACATCCCCCCCCCCCCAACCCCTAAGCGACCAAAAAGGGCGGGTTCGGCCAGCAGCGTGTCTATAGCTGTGCGCGTGCCTCACCTTTTTCACGGACGTCCGGTGACGGTCACCGTAGCTGATCTAAATCGCTATATATAGAGTATAGAGGGATAAACGAGCTCGGTTCGGTCCACTGGCGCTTCGCTCCTCCTAGCAAGGTTTTGCTTTATGTTCTACCTTTTGTGTATTTTTGTGTGTGTGTGATGCGTGTGTATGTGTGCGGAGGGTTTATAGAGACAACCTTTTTCCTTCTTCCAACAAAACATCACAATCGTTCGCTAAGGTTTGTTTGTCTCTTGTCTCAATTTTTTTTTTGCAGTTCCTTCCTTGCCATCCGGATTACCGAAGGATAGTGAAAACGATGCACTAGCGGACGGTGATTGCTGCGTTCAGTGCTCCCAGTGCCACCAGACGGTTCAGGGTATCGAGGTAAGTCCAAAGATCAGTGTTTTAGTTCTTCGATCTCTGCGCATCCAGCACAGCAGCGGACCTTCGCAACGAAACAGTCAGACAGATTCGATCTGAATCTACTACTAGGGCAAGAATACATATGTACTCAGGTCTCCGGTCAGTCGCCTGTCCGGACAGTGTTCCATTCCAGTGTTTGTGTCCTTCAGACTAGCTCAGGAAAATAAAAAAACTCGCTGTCCGGCAGAGAAAATGAAATAAATACGTACTCCGGTGGGGTTCCAACGACCCAGAACATCAGCAAACCCCCCCCCCTTCCCCCCTCCCAAAAAAAAAACGCCAACCGCGCCAATGAAGCCGCGGGGTTGATCGATTGGTGCTATTTTTCGATTTTTTCGATGCTACACCCATTTTTAACTACACTCGACCTCGGGCCACTCTTGCGTTACGCACGCTCCACGAAACCGTTTGCGACCCGTTTGTAGTCGTCCAGCTCCGTCCGCCCAGTACTGAGTAGCCGTATACTAGGTGTCTGTGTGTGTGTGGTTGAAAAAATAAATTTAGTCCAGGTTGTTTTTAGTAGTTTTTTTTTTTGTGCTTCCATTTTCTTATCTTTAATGGCAGTTTTTGGGTGCACCGTGCTTCACCGTGCTCTCGGGGAAAAGCCTGGGGAAAATTCACAGATCACCAGGCACCACCACCAGCGCACACGGTACGGTGCTGTACGTCAATCCGCATCTGCCGGACTATTTTTAGCTGGAAATTTTGTATTATTGCGCCACGTATCCAGCAGCCACTGATAAAGCGGATATTTTTTTTTAAAAAACACCCAACACTAGATAAGCAACACGTTTCGAACTGCTTGTTGAGGGCCAATTAAATGGCTGTGGATTAAGGCGTGTTTTGTTGTTGGTTGTTTCTGGTTCAAAAGAACCCCCCCCCCCCCCCTCTTCTAACTAAAACTTCAATAGCAACAGCTTTAATAAGCAAGACAACGCAAGAGAACGTTTGTCTGGTAGGAAGTACAGGAATACTTGCCAGCAGAGATGCCGATATTGAGGATCAATAGTTCTGAGATATTTCCAACAATTGTGGGGCGCCATTTTTTTACATACCTTGGCAAATTGAAATCCAGATGGAACGGGCACTGGTTCAAAAAAGTTGCTCTGCACGCACACACACACACGCACAGTGTGGAAGTAAAATTAGTTCCAAAGCCCAAAGTACAGAAATAAAAACAGAACAACCTCATAACCTCCAAATAGCTAAACTCCATACAATTCCTACCGCAGTGTGTGCGAGTTCCAGTAGGAGTTTTTTTTTTTTTTTGGTTTCTTCCTTCAATTTTGCGTACACGACAGCGGTCGTGTTTATTTTGAGATTTGATTTGCCATAAAAGACCCAAACTGGGGCATCCAGATTCCTTCGAGTGTGTCTTTTTGGCAACAATAAAAAAAAAACCGGGAACTCAGTGAAGAGCGCCGTACGGGGTGGATGAGCAGCGAGCAGTAGAAAAAGAGAATAATAAAATCTAGTCTCAATAAACAATTTAAAATTGTCGTTTCGTCGGTGAACGGACGACAGGAAGGTTGCAGGGAATGGGAGGGCTGGAAGCTGGTAAAATGATTAAATGCGAGCAAGCTCACCAGACACACACTCGCGGGTAAAAGGTAGGCCGTTCGATGATAAGCGCCGAGAAAGCGGAGCATCATCATTCACGGTATCAACAACATGTCGTTTGAATGAAGGCTTGCGAAGGTTTGCCTGCCATTTTAGCGTTGCCTACACAACGGAAAATAGGTGAAGGAGAGCGAAGGTGGCGAGAGGCGGCGCGTGTGTCTGAGTGAGTAAATGATTGAGTCGGCCTAGAAAGCTTGGCAATCGAAGCATGAGCTGTGTGTGTGTGTGTGTGTATGTCTGTTACCCCGAGGCTCGGACGTGCCAGATCATGACAGGTTCGACAAGGCAGATTAAACCTAGGCCCAGGTTGACGTTTAAACCAAGTAGACAAACAAAAAACAATCAGCAATTGATAACATCCTAGCTTCTTTGCACCGCACACACCGTATGCTTATAGCAGTTCCCCGAGAACGAGCAGTTGGGGGAGTGGAGTTTCGGAGAATTGCGGGGGAAGGCCGGGAACGGGTGAAGGATGAACGTCAAGCCTTACGTCAAGGATCACGCATTCGCAAAAGAATCGCCCTAGCTCGGTATGGGCGAATTAAGTAGAGATTTGTGTGCGTGTGTAAGTGTTGTTGTTACTCTCCTCAATTCGCCTCGACCTCCATCCGTGACGTACCGTTGTTTGTCTGTGTGATACGATAGTACGATGCCGTGGTAAGGGTACAAGCGAAACGAGAGCAATTGATTGCAATTGATGACAGCACGGGACATCAACATACGGCTCCCAGTGAGGCCATTGCCGCCAGCAAAGTAAATCGAAACCGCCCGAGTTAGTAAACAGTGCAAACGAAATGAGACTGTTCCCTTGGCGGTGCGTGTGTTTGGTAGCTGCTAAGCTACGCTAAGCTAAACCTGTGCCACCATAACTGGATGACATTTTGACGTTACTGAGTAGACACGTTGGTTGGTTGGCGATCAAAAGCTCTTCTTCTAAGCTGCAAGAAGTTTTATAGCAAGCTGTCATTATGCTATAATGCACCAAATATGGTGTCAAGGTTTTCGTTTAGTTTCGTAAGTTCAAAACTCTCTAAACGTCATCTCTATTTTGACAGATGTTTCTTAGTGTTTATGACGTATTGTTTCATTGTAAAGAACAGCCCTTTCTTTGCATAATTGCTCTTGGAATTGCTGGAATAGGACTCCCTCAATTGCAATTAACTATAAAATGTCCTCAAGAAAGCAACGATAGCGTGGTATTCCTCTGTCTATGCAGTCTTGACAGCTCAAACTTCCAACAAACTCACTCGGACACATTGTTTACTTCTTTTGTAAGCAGATTATGTCACGTCTATCGATCTGTAATTCTGCTCTAACGATTGTATGGTTGCCGCTACATAAAACTGGTAGCTGCATGGGAAGCGTCATCCACGTCCGCGAAGCAGTTCCAGTGTGATTCATGGGCGATCAAATTGAAACCTATCGTGCAGGGCACGATTTTGATACAAAAAGAAACCCATGAGTCATACACAACGTCTCATGACTAATGTACTCTTCACCGACAATAACACTACCGAATCGGTGTCGCGACGAAGTGGATGCGCGAGATCACCTCCATTTTCAACAAGCGCTATTAAACGCACGTTTCCATGTTGCTTCCATGTTCCCAGGCGCTGAAAGAACACATTCAGCTTAATCACAGCAGCAGTCCGGACGGTCCGAGGGCAAAGTTCTCGCGCGATACAACCGAACCGGACGGCGACGACGACGACGACGACGACGAAGAAGCGGACGACGGTGACGACCACGCCGACAACATTATGGCGGAAGAGGACGAACATCACGTCGATCCGGACCCGGCCTCACCGCCACCAGCCACACCACCAGAGCCACCGGTGACCAGTGCGGTCGGTAGCCGTGCCAGTGGCGATCTGATCGGTAGCCGTCTGCAAGCGAAATGCGTCAGCCTGCTCCAGCTGCAGCAGCAAAAGCATCAAGCGTCGGTAAAGGCGCTGAACGATGACGAGCCGGAGGAGGAGGAGGACGACGAGCCGGAGGTACCGTCCGGTGCGATGCCGCGAGATCTACTTATGGCCGGTTTGGCACCGCAAACCGTACCGGCCAACCTGCCGTACGGTCCACGTTCCATGGTGATTAGCCCGGCCCAGGACGGCAGCAGCAATTCCAGCAGCGGTCCCAGCTTACCGACCGGCGGCACAGTAAAGGACACCGAACTAGCGGTGTACGACTGTTCCCAGTGTCCGACCACATTCACCAGCCGGGATCAGCTGGAACGGCACGAGCTGCATCACCCACCATCGGCGGATGCGGTAAGTAGCGTTATATTGATGGGTCTCTAAAATTAAACGAACCTGATAGGGGTGTTGTAGCCGGCCGACCAACCAACCACACACACACCCGTCCATTACTCTACCTGCGCTAGATGTGGATGTGCTTAAGATACGATTCAGATCTACATCTATAGCAGTCACTAGCGGACGCTAGCTATAACTTCTCATAATGCACTGAATTGGGGCAGCTTAATGGCACATATCTTCGCCGTATCGTATCCGAATGATTTTCCTTTTGTCTGTCTTCTTTCCCCTCTGACACCATCACCGTTCCCCGCCTTGTCTTGCCACCTGTGTCCGCGGAGGTGCGGCCGTACTGATGCTGTGTGGCGAGGCCCAATACTAAAAAAAAAACCCCCCTCCTGGCTTAGTAGCTGCTGCTCATCTGCTACACAAAGAATTCTCAGCACACAGGGGCGCACATATAAATTTTTTTTTTAAATTATCACGTTAGGTTTGCTTCCACGAATTCCACGGTGCGGGCAAACGGTGGCGGGGCAACGCTTGAACGCTCGAAGGTTACGGCGATCGAAGTCTCGGTTCCGCGGCAGTCTCAACGAGCACTTCACAACGCTGCCACCATCACCGTCCCACCGAACCACAAACGGGGTTTGATTTTCCACGACACATCACATCAGGTCCACTCGACTCATCGTGAGTTCGTGATTCACCGGGAGCAAACCTTCGCCAGGTCGTCCAAATAGCCCCGCACCACAACAAGCCACCGCACCGTTCCAGCCTGAGCCATTCTTCGTTCGCGCCAGCCGCAAAAACCGTGACTGCGCAACGTTGGGGTTTTCTTTGTCCTGGTCCCATTCTTGGTCCCGTACCGTACCGATACTGGCCCCCGACGCGGGGATCGGTAGTGGAAAAAGAGATGCGTTCTTAAGTATCGATTTTGCCCCAACAAAACGAAAACATCCCTTCTGCTGTGCTCTGCTCTTTCGTTGTTATTTTGCGCCCCTTTGATTTTCTTGCCAGTTGTACAGTACACGCCGGGAAACCGGGCTTGATTATCCATTTGCAGTCTGGAATTGATTGGATATGAATTTTAAAATATGGCAGAAGTGCTCCAACTCCTTCTCACCTGTGGCAAATTTTAATACCAAACAGAACTAGTGCCAGCTAATAAAGAACAAGACAAAGAAACCAGTGTCACAATGACAGATGCAACAAACAATAAACCAGCACGCATCCAAAACACCCCGAAGAAGGAAGAGACACGTCCCGGTAACTCGATCGAATTCCCGTTCCTGCAACGCGCTGACAGGGACCACCGTAAAACTCCCGGTGCAATTATACCTACACACCGGTCCTTGTACATGCGTACCTCCCGAAGCGCGTTCGACAGTGGCTCGGAACGGTTTTTATTTTTAAACCATTTTGGTTTTTTGTCGGTCGGTTGCCCGCTGTAACGGCGTATTCGCTTTACGGTCGCCTGTCGTAGCGCCCTTCAGCCACACCATCACACCGGTTTCCACAACCGTACCGTACGTATGTGTGGCCATGTGTCCTCCAAAAATGGAAAAACGTGAACATCTGCTTTCCCACCCGTCCCCCACTCGTCTGCACACACACACACACACGACCACCGTTCATCCACCGTTCTGCATTCTTATTGTTTTTCCCCCTTTTTTTTCACCCCGATCCGGTACGGTGGTGGTGGTGGTGGTGCGTTTTTCCCCGGGAGGAACCGGTGTTTTTCCTACCTTCAAGACGATCGACGGCATTACCAAGCGCACTACGGTGAGCGTCTTTTCACGACCGTGTGACGAAATTATGCTTCCCAGGCTCACACCGTTTACTAAATTTCAATTAAGCGATTGTGGCCCGTCTCTTACTTGCTCCTCTCTCTCTCTCCTCTTGTTCCTGCCGATAACACGAGCAAGTGCAGAAAGGTACATTTTTGCGATACGTTCATTTTGAAGAAAACAATTAATCTTGTGACGAGTTGGTGTGTTCGTTTTGGTCTTGTCCTTAAGCATTCTCGACTCAACTATTTTAGATTGAAAAGATTACAAAAAAAAAAAGGAAAACATACTCTGATACACTTACTGTTTTGACAGTTTATGTCCAAGCCTCTGGAACTGGCAGCAAAAATTTAGCTGTTTATGTTAAGCGACATCTTGCAATAGAATGTTAATTTAGACTTTAGATGTAGAACTTCCACAACGATAATACTTTAAGACGTCCAATTTTGTCATCATGACACTCAATTTCTCCAACAAGTCTCAAAGGACCTATTAAAACTATATTTAAGTGCTGCTACGATTGTTAACAAACGTATCTGCTTCTAAGTGCTGTATAATGAGTCAATTAATGTATTTACATGTTTCATCACTTGCCAAAAACTCAGTCGTGGCAAGTCATTTTTGCACTACCAAAAGCCTCTCAAGAGGCCTGCTATTTCTGGCATCCTGCAGTTGATTTTACCCGTAGATGGATAGTCAGGCCATCGACCATGGATAGGATCAGGAGTCCAGACGGGATTCGCTACCTTGTCTTGTCTATGGACTGAACCTTGGACATGTAAAATGGCATGAGTCGAAGACATGCTTCTTACTGGTATCAAAAGTTAGTTTTCTGCAGTAACTCCAGTACCAATAATCAATAAAATTTATAATGGCGGGCTAAGAACGCTTGTGGTACTCCAGATAACCTGCTCAGAGAACTACTTTCTCTGATTCCGTTATTGCGTTGTGATAAAGCGAACGAGAACTAGGCCTCACAGCCCTTCCCAGTTCATGCCAATCGAAGTTGGAGTTTTAGTGATACTGGAGCATACCCCCAGAAGCCAGAAACCCAAGAATTCTTAAGGTTATGCAGTCGCAAAAGAAGATGTGCCGATGTGTGTGAAGCATGTGCCAATTTTACTTTAACTGTTGTGTTTTACAATTAAATCAGATAAAAATACATCACTTTTTGACTCTGCAAAAGAAAAACAGAAGAGCATACCGACATTTTGTTCGAAAATGCCCCCGGTAATCACACACAGACACACACACAACCAGAGGTTTCATTTACGACGAACAGGGTCACCCGGTTTATTTATCATTCTCCTGTACCGCCAGAGTTCGGAGTGTGTGATGAAAAATGACACATCCCGTTGCGTGTGACACCGGCATTTAACCCGGCTTTAGCACCGTCCCTCCCTTTCTCCGCTGGCCGGGTCCTCCGTTAGTCGCGTCTGCCGTTAACCCATCCCAAACTAATCCCGAAAACAACACCAACAACGCACACGGAGTCCTCCTAAAAACAAACGAAACGTCAGACGGTGTTGTGCGATTAAAATCGCACCTACCAGTACACCAGTTTTTGGTGCTAGAATGGAAAAATGGAGGGAAAAGATGTTGCACCTTCGCTACACACTGCATTTGCTTTCGTAATGCGATGCACCAACGACGTGTACGACGCTAAAAGGCATGTCACATCAAAAAACAAAAAAAAGAACCCAAACGGAAAAGAAAACGGAGGTGCATTTTCAATTACAAACACACGCCGGAAGCGGTGAGCAAGGTTTTGTTGTTACGCTGCTATGCGCCCAGCCGGCGGATGATATTTTTACCTTGCCGTGTACAGCCTTCACCAAGAAATGGCTACAACGGATAGATTTGACTCACCTCCATTAGGCGTTCGCTTCCAACCAGTAAAACGCTTCCTGCTCTCGACGAGTGGAGACACTAATTTTGGGATCAATTCCGCTGGTTCGCTGTCGTCGATCGTCGTCGTTGTTCTGCTTTTTTTTGCGCGCGCTTGTCTGATTGCCAGCACGTTTGTTTACTGGCGCCTGGTACGACAGCGAGCTGATTTGCGATCGATTTTCGTTGCTTGAATAGACTTAACTCTTGAGCTACTGATCAGCGATTCGGTTCTGATTCCGATTCCGTTTTTGGAAACGTTTATGGTGTCCGGAATCGATTCCGTAAAATTCGGTAAGCTGACAGCAACTTAGGTAACGGGGAAGCGGGAGATGGTTCGATAATCTAGGATGTTCTATTTATGCTCCATTTTGTGTTACATTGTATTTTATCGACTAATCCGTCCGATTGCTGACGTTCATTACTCTACTACTACATTCACTTTGACAGCTAGCTACAACATCTGTCAACAATTCATCATTCGAGATCAATGCAACTGCTTTAAATACCTTTTCCTTTCCCATTTTCCACCCTTTTTTTTCTTCAAGCAGAGTTGCAAGGTGTGCCACAAACCCTTTGCCAACGTTTACCGACTCCAGCGCCACATGATCTCCCACGACGAATCGTTGCAGCGGCGCAAGTTCAAATGCAACGAATGTGATAAAGCGTTCAAATTCAAGCACCATCTGAAGGAGCACAAGCGCATCCATTCGGGCGAGAAACCGTTTGTCTGTCCGAACTGTGGCAAGCGCTTCTCGCACTCCGGCTCCTACTCGAGTCACATGACCTCGAAGAAGTGCATCAACATGGGCATTCGGCTCAACCACAACAACAACAACAATAATAACAGCAGCAGCCACAACAACAATAACAACACCAGCCACAACAATAACAGTTCCAATAATAGTGGCAGTGGCAGTGATAGCAATCACCGGTCACCACAGTATCCTTTCCACGGTGGTAACGGGCTGACGGGGCTCCCGAACGGGCATGCCATAGGCACCGGTGGGCTTGGCCGTTCGCCCATTAGCCTGCGGCCCCAGCACGGTGTCGGTGCGCTGCATCGCGAGCTCGACATTGCTAGCCGGCTCGGGCTGGTCACCTCACCGTCACCAACGTCCTCCTGCTCGTCGGCGACCAAGCACGAGCTGGACGCGATCGGACAGCCGGGTGTGGATGCACTGCTGTTCAGCAAGATACAGCACGCGTCCCTGCTCGCCTACTCGTTCGCCATGCTCGATCCGAACATGTTGCGTCTGTTTGACTTCTCAGCCGCCGCCCAGCACCAGCAGCAACAATCGTCGGCCAGCAGCGAAGCGCACGAACCGATGGACGATGGGCAGCAGCGAAGCGCTTCACCGACAGCGGATGAGGACGTGCAGCGGCAGCGGCCCGAATCGGCGAAACGACCAGCGTCCTCGTCTATCGATGTTGTTACGATGGTACCAGACACGGTCGACCCAACCCTGCAACCTAACCCGTCCGGCACAGAGCGTATGGAAGTTGATGATGAGCAGGATGAGAGCTGCGCCGTGGAGAAGGTAGAGGTAGTGATGGCATCCGATCCTGACAGCGTACAACCTCAACCTACCACCTTCCACGATGAGGGAGACGTGCGGAAAGCTGGTGATCAGATGCAGAAAGCTAGCATCGCTACTAGCAATAACCACACCAGTGAACGGAGCGAAGCATCTCAGCAGCCACCGAAAGCCGATCAACACGTGGACGATGACATCGAAAGCAAGCCATTGCTTCCGAAGCAAGAACCCGTAGAGGAAGTAGTACAGGATTCCATACGTTCCAGCGCAGTGGTAACAACGCACCACGAGTCGCCATCTGATGCCACCGCCGGCAAACCGATCGTGAAAGACGAACCGTCCGAGGAGGAGATCGGTGTCGAGCAGATGGAAATGGCCGAGCTGAAGCTAACCGAACGTGACGAGCGTGTACAGTTTTCTTCGCCCTCCGCCACGTCCTCACACTCACCGTCGGTTTCCGGATCTCCGCTGCACTGTCTCTATTGCAGCGAGGAGTTTGCGACCGAGCCCGAAATGTTGCAGCACGCGCGAATGTTCTGCAAACGCTCGCTGCTGCTCAACCCGTTCGTGCATGCGTCGGGCCCACTGTCACAGGCAACCGCGAACGGTACTACGATCGGCAGTAGCACTAGCGGCAACAGTAGCAGTAGTTGCAGCGAGGACGACACCGACTACGACACGGTCGCACTCAAGGGTGACTGTGGTGTAGGTGCGTACGGACTGCACGGCAGTGTGACCGGTGGAACTCTCGGTTTGGTAGGACCACACGGTGGTGCGGGAGGTGGTGGCAAGGTACGGGTGCGTACCTCCATCTCCGAGGAGCAGCAGAACGAGCTGAAGAAGTACTACGCACGCAACAGTAAACCGAGCCGCGACGAGTTCCAGGCCATCGCCCAACACGTCAAGATGGAGGCGCGCGTCGTACAGGTGTGGTTCCAGAACAATCGTTCGCGAGAGCGCAAGATGGGTGCGGGTGTAGTGCGCCAGTATCCCAGCCAGACGGCCCCGGTCGGTGGTCAAACGGTAGCAACGGTAGGAGCACCCATCTCGCCGCTCCACGCCGATAGTGCACCGTCGGTGGTCGTCACCGGCCAGGACACGGGCGATCAACCGCTCGACCTATCCGTAAAGAAGGGTCTGCTGACGGTAGGTGAGGCCCTGCTCAGTGCGGCCACCAATTCGCAGGCTGCTGCATCGGCACTTGCCGCCGGTACGCTGCCAGCCGTACTGCTCCAAGCAGACACCATGTCCGCCCTGAACGAGGCGATGAACCTCAGCATCAAGACGTCCTGTTCGCCGACCGCCTACTTCTACCATGACATACATCCAATCCACGGCGTGACGGCCGGCACACAGTCCCACGGAACGGGTGGCAATCCGCTGAAGCTCGGTCTGGGCACTGGTGTGCCACGGGACACACCCTCACCGCCGCAGGACGGTCGGGGTCAGCATACGGCACAGTCCGCACCAGGACCGCCTCCACCGCACACGTTCGGCAAATATCCGCCAATGCACGGTCTGCACCATCCGCACCACCACCATCCGGCCAACCTGACCAACATGGATCAGCTGCTCCGCCAGTTCTCACCGAAGCTATCGGCAGCGGCTGCCGCCACCGGCGGCGTTATGGCCGGACGGGGGAGCCTGAGTCCTGGTGCGCGTGACATGCTACCAGATGACAGTGCGTCCAAGTACTATGCCGCCTTCCCGGACAAGAAGCACCTGCTGCAATCGATGCTGAACGTGCCGAAGCGATTGGCCGGAGCTTACGGGCTCGGTGGAGGCAATGGAGGGACCGGAGTTCCGGGTGGTAAGGATGCCGGCGGTTCTCTTGCACATCCGGCCCCGGACGCCGAGGGCCAGTACGTCTGTGATCAGTGTGACAAGACGTTCAGCAAGCACAGCTCCCTGCAACGACACAAATATGAACATTCAGGTTAGTATCTCTGCATCTCAATGTCTCTTCAGAATTCCTTTTTTATCCTGTATTTGCATTGCTTATCCTCGTTCATCCTACCTCTATCTTACCGTACAGGTCAACGTCCTTACAAGTGCATGGAATGTCCGAAAGCGTTCAAGCACAAGCATCACCTAACCGAGCACAAGCGTCTGCACAGTGGTGAGAAACCGTTCCAGTGCTGCAAATGTCTGAAGCGCTTCTCGCATTCCGGCTCGTACAGCCAGCACATGAACCATCGCTACTCCTACTGCAAACCGTACAGGGAGGGCAAATAAGGCAACGGCCTGGGGCGGGATGTTCCGTCCCCCGGTGCTGGCCTTGCCCAACACGCTCCCTACGAACGCGATCCTACCCAGCCCGCTTCCCAGCATCCACGCGGACTCCGCCGGGGTCGGGGCGGTAGGCTTGCCCTCACAACCAACCATGGATACGCACGGTCCCGGCCAGCTGGTGAGCAGAAGCAACCATATCCTGGACCACCGCCCCCTCCACCCCAACCCCAGTCTGGCCCTCCGTTACCGACGGTAGTACAGACGTCACCACAACTAGATGTCGCTGATGAGCGTCACTGCGAGATGACCCAGCAGCCCATATACCACCACCAACATCATCACCAAAACCACCACCACCATCACCACCATCAACACCACCATAGCATACCAGCAGCAGGCCCACCGATATTACAATCAATCAATGCACAAGTAGTAGCACCCGACGCCATACTGCTACCTCCGCACCGGCAACACTCGCTGCTAGCCACGGTTGACAACCCGGCACCGTACCACAGCCGGAACCTGTTTGTCGATCGCTACCTGAACGTCCCGTTTCTAACCGGTGCCGAACACAGACTGACGGCCGGCGGTATTGGTACAACGGTCGGTGGTAGTGTGAGCGGTTTACACTGAGCGGTTCAGGTGTGGTGTTGTTTACTTCTTCTTCTTCTTAACCGGGCAGGGCTTAACGCGATCTCTAAGGTTATGCCGGCCATCGAAATGGCTTACTGGACTGCCGATACCACGTAGTTGGTTAGTCAGTCCACAACTACGGAGGGGATTTGAACCCCGGCCCTGCCGTTTGAAGACCGGCGCCGCTGTCGCGTACACCACCGGTCTGCCCCGTGTTGTTTACTTAAAAGCAAGGTATGTCACACTGTAGGTGTTACAGGCAGGGGTAAGGATCATTCATCAGTGAGAAGCTATGTAAAGGATGTATTGCCACACCAGACAAAGATATGTTTGAAAAAAAAAGAAAAGGAAATGCAGAATAAAACACTGACAAGCGAGAAGGATAGGCACGGTCAGCAACCTCGGATCGTATGCAAAGTTATGCTCCCTCGAAGGGACACAAGTTATTATTTTTTGCTATATTTTAATATTATTTTTTTGTCTTTGATAGATTTTAATGTCGCCAATCTATGGCTCAAAATATTCCTGCTCCCTTAATCTTATCACCCAACCCTGGCCTCCCCCTTTAAACACTACCCATATTCCCATAATTATTACTCACATACGCATACACTGTTATCAGCCCGCACGGTATAGTTATCGCCGATTCGTCGCAAGCCTACGAATGAAAAAACGATAGCAAGCCTCCTCGAATCGATCAAGACGACCGTGTATTTCGTAAGTCTACACCATTTCGCAAAATCCAACCGCCAGACATCCTACCAGGTGTCAGACGAGACGAGATTAGTATTATCATTGTCCCTGAGACACGGTTGGTTCTCGTTTAGGAAGCTTTTTATTTGTGCTGAAGCTTCTGTTTCTGTTTTTTTTTATCTGCACGTTTATTGCTCTCCTTTTTCATTTCTTTTTTTACTGTGCACGTTCCGGTCGGATTTGTTTTTGCATCTTAACACATTTTAGTATTTGTTCTTCCGACACAAAATTCGTAGGATAGGAGAAAAAAAAAAGGATGAGTTACATACACCGTAACCTGTCACTGTGAAGCTAGTACCGAACAGCGGTCAAAAACACGCACGTTATCACTTTTGTTTTTTCTCTATCGCTCTTTCTCTTACGCCCAAAAGTCGTACTTAAAGTAACCACAGAAAGAGAATGCAGGACATGACACGCTACTGATCGAATTAGTGCATATACTATGACGAACAGCACCCAACAAACGGTGACAGGTTGTCGAATGTGACAGGTGTCATCAGGACATGCATTTATTATTACTATTAGGTTTATTGTTACTGGAACGTCTCCAACTTATTGTGTCCATCGGTCGCGATCGTGATGTATGCTACTAATGTATGTTAGGGTTGACAGTTCACTATAACTTCAATTATGCTAAAAGAAATCATCATATTTTATATTATTTTTATTATTATTATTTTTTGAACATGATTGTGAAAGACGATTGGCTTAAGCTGACTATAACGCGCATTAATTAATTTTATCTTCTTTAGCCTCTATCCTACTTCCCCCTCCCTACTACCCCTTCCAATCTCGAACACAAGAATCTGCACTTCCAAAATCTAGCCATTCGTACACGCACACACAAACACTCTTCTCTTGTTACTAGACTGTTTGCTAGTAACTGGATGTCTGAACTGTCAGATCCGTTGACAGTTCTCATGACAGTGCAGTGTTTTATGTGTTGCAAAGTATCATTCACTACACCGATTCACATGCACACATACGCAGAAAGATAAGCATCAGGACACAGGACACCGGCGCCTTTATTCTTAATCCCGAAACATTGTATCTCATTCCTTATTAAGTCTAGTATGTCTAGCGACTAACATCGAAACAAGTTTTGTTTTTTGTTTTTTTTTTTCGTTCGTCTAATCCTGCGCGCTTTTTGCGATCTAATTGCGCGCGAGTGGTAAAGAATGCAAAACGGCCCAGAAGTGAATTCAGTTACTTATTATTCCTTTTTATACTATGTTTATAACCATTACTGCGGCTCGGTAGCCACTAGCCACTATATTATAATATATTACATACAATCGAAAAGAGACATCGATCGATGACACGCGCAAACGCCATTAGGTTTAATACGTAGCTATTAAATTGTACTGATAAGTTCGATGTTTCAATTTATCTTAGTTGCCTTATATGATAATATCGTTTTGGAGCTATGTTTCTTCCATATACTTAGGTACGCCATCAGTGTCCCCCGCGGTGCAAGATGGCGGTACGCATACATGCTAGGACCAAACCAAAATCGTTTCATAGGCGAAATAATTGTTAGCCTTCCCCGTTAAGGAGGTACGCTTGTTGCGAAGGCAAACCTTCTACTATTAATGTTAAGTTCGTCCCTGCCCGGTGGTTGTCAAACCTGCCATCGGGGCAAGATGGCCTCCGTGAGATTGTAGTGCTCAGTGACTCAGTAGTGGCAAAAAAAAAAAGAAAAGGCGTCTCCATCAGATACCACAGATGGCAAAGAGAGAGAGCGAGACACACACACACACACGCACACAACAATGTGGACCAGTGAGTGTTAACTAGACAATACAATGCTCGGTTGGTTGGTGTGCCCGCCAAGCGAAATAAACGCACAGTGGTACAGTTGGAGGACACATTGGAGGATACGATTACGGATAAACAAAAAGAAGGAGTCAAAAAGAAAAAAAAACCCAAACACACACACATACAAGAGAGAAAACTAAACAAACGCAACAAATACGTTTCAAAGCAAAAAGGTAAAAACATGTCTTACACCTAACCTTATCGAGCGTTATTATATCAAATTTTCTGCATTCTTCAACATAAAACACATTACTACTAAAACTGTGTCGTGCCAGTATTGAAGCAAAACGATTTTTCGAGCAAACAGTCAAAGCAGTCATTGTAAAGCAAGAACATATACACACTACATATACATATACACACTTTAAACAAACAAAAACAAAGAAATGACACTCAACATCTTCCATTAGGCAAAATGGGGAAAAGCGGAAGTTGTTACTGATCTAGTGCAGTGATAAAAGGAAAAGAATACACAAAAACAAACAAGCTTCATTGGATATCCCTACTTCACTGTTACACATTTATATAAATCAAATATTATTAAATGACAACAACAAAAAAAAAAAAAAACACACAAAGCTTCCGAGCGCAACGGGAAAATAAGGATTTGACTATTTTCTTAATGCTACAAGATAAACAAACTGAAAGCGATAAACGAAGCAGCGAAGAAGCAAAAGAAAACAAACAAATGGCTTTTTTTGGTTTTGTTTGTTTTTTTTCTTTAGGCTAGTGCAACTACTACTAAAACAGTGGCAAATGACAAGTAAGGGGTCGAAAACAGGAGCTACACACCTACACACTTATAGCAAGGTTTCATGGTGGACTTAAACTTAAAAGGAAATGGAGATAACTACTAAACCAAAAACTCATAATAAAAAAACACAAAACGTAGCGAAGTAAATAAAACGATGGAAGCTGCAAGGTGGAAAATGGATTCCGCTGAATTCGGTGAAGGGGAGAAAGGGAGGCCTGGAGAAGCAAGTAGTGCACACCTTCCTTCTGTGCTCTGATGAGCAGTCGAACAAAACAGGAGAGGGGGGAAGGGGGGGGGGGGAGAAAAAATAGTTAATAATTTGTAAAAATTGATAACGAACGTGTGTATGTGTGCGCATTATGTGTGAAAGGGTTGTATGATTGTAGATCACTAGAGGACACCTGAGCAGGCGTGTATGTTTGTGTGAGATGTAGAGAGAAGCACAAGAGCAACAAGAGCAAAAAACAAACAAGAAAATTAGAAAATAATCTCCCTTCAGCAGGATAACAGAAGTAAATATTGATATTAACAACACAAAATTACATTCGATCAAACGCCATGCTATATAAATGCAAACTTTCCTCCATCGCTTTCCCACGGCCGCTCTATTCCCTCAACCATTTTTTACTTCCCTTGTGAACGGAAAAGGATAAGACGACCCCCGTACTCCTACTATCTTCCCGTTTTTGCTGCTGACATTTGCTGTTTTTTGTGTGATTATTGACGTTAATTTGGCAATCGTTAATCACGGAGATCCAGGTGAATGTTGATAAAAGAAGAAAAAAAAACACATTGTTAGTAATACTTGTACATACCAAATTGATACGAATGTCCCCATGTTTTCCCATTTTCCCCAAATTCCTACCAATTGGATATGCAGAAAGCAAATTTTGAAATTTAAAACACACTACACATCAATCAGTCAATCAGCCATTTTGAAACGTTCTTCAAACAACACACATACATAAGAAAACAAACGCATAAAGTAAAAATGAAACAACAGCTCAACAAAGAACAAAGTAGAAGAAAAAAACGGCATAATGTCCAGAAAAGCGGTGAAAAGAATGAAAATAAGCGAAGCGATTGCCAAAAACAAAAATGCATTCATTACACGATTGTGTTGAACAAAAGATGAAAAAGCCAACAAAAAAAAAACAGCAGAGTAGGAGAATTTTTTTATCTATATACAAACACATACCCACACACTACCGCAACCACCAAACCAGCAAAATACTAACGAGGATACTATTGATGAAATTTATTGACATTCTAGTTTAAAGCAAAGTGGCCAAAGTTATTAAATTATGCATTAAACACATACGAATCGTCGCCACATGCTACACTACTACATAAGCAGCAAAAAGAAAGAGTCACATGCACACATACACACACACACACAGAGGAGAAATAAAAAGGATGAGAAAACCATTCTACTACTTTCCCCTTCACATTACACCAAAAAAAACGGCAAGATATGCGCGAACGAAGACAACAACGAAAGCCAAAAACGAAGCCCTATTAGGGAGGTCTTTGTTGCAAAGAGTAGGAAAAGGATGCAGAGGAGCAAATCGTTTATATATACATATATAAATATATATATATATATACTATACATTAATATTATAATAACAAACGAACAAAAAGTGTCTTTAATTGAATTTACATTAATTGCAAACGCCTATTGATTAGTGATTTATGGAAACCCCGGAATAATTTTAGCTATTGGAATTCTTGCGAGGCAGAACAAATTATTGAAACCGTGCCGTGCAGAGAGAAAAAGAAGGGAAGAGAAAGTAATAGAACATGGCAAGAATGAATGAATGTGCCAAAAAATGATTGATAAGTTGAAGTATAGAAACTGGTGAGGTTAAATTCGTATGGAGAAAGAGAGAGAGAGAGAGAAAGAGAGAGAAAGAGAGTAATTTGTAACAAGCACGAAGACTCCATTTTGTCCATCTGTTGGAATGGGGACAGGAACCCAGTTTAAAGATAAAAAAAAACGATAAAAGAAAGTTAGGAAAATCGAAGAAAAAAAACCGCGAACAGTGCCAACAGAAAAGCAGTGAATGGACTATTGTTAAATATTTCTATTAAAAAAAAATGCAAAACACACAAACACATTCGTACAGTTGGTATCGAAGAAAGGTATCAGACATGATAAGATGGCGAACGGGGGGAAAAATGGAATGCAAAAATGAACAAAAAAAGAAAACAACGAAATATAAATGCTAAATTATCCGCGCGAAGGCGTGATCCTTACTTTCGGAAGCGATCCTTAATCTAAAACGTTAAAACACATACACACACACACATGCAAACAAAAACCAGACACAACAGAACATACATATGGTAAAGGCAAGTGAAAACAAAAAAAGCAAACATACAAGTAATCATTCCAAACAAGACAACATGAGAAAAGGAAGATGGGAAAGAAGGAGAACCGTAGATATAGCTAAAAGAAGAGGGAGAAAAATGGCGGAATACCGGAAAGTATATATACTTACTTATATATATATATATATACACACTAAATATATATACAAAATGGAAGACGAAAACCAGAAAACATACACAGATCGCGTAGATAAAAACACACAAAACCATACATCTACACTCATACACACACACACACACACACACGCAAACCGATTACCACAAATGCAGCCAACTCTCGTGAGCATGTGTTAGTTACTGATTTGACTTGTTACATCCTCAGTGTTTTTTTTTTTTACTATATATAAATACGAGCGGTGAAGCTATTAAGGAAACGGCGTTAGCAGAAAGCAGATGAAGAAATGAGAGAGAAAGAGCGAATCAATACAACGGAACATAACACATGAAACAACAACAAACAAACAAACAAAACGTGGAACCCAAAAACGACCAGAGATTTTTTCTATGCTATTCGTTAGAAAAATACACAGAAGTACCAAGTCAGACAATAAAAATGAAAACAAAACTTACCAATATAAGTTAAAATCTAAAATTAAATAAACCCGCCCATGTGTAAAGCGTTTCCTTTTTTTTTTTATTCTACGATGTTATTCCCTATTTTTTTTTTTTATTCTAGCGATATGTAATATTCTTTAGTATTAGAAATAGCGTATTTTGTGAGATAAAAATTCATCTTCCATTTTAAATTTCCCTATCGCGGAGTTTGCAAAGCTTAAATATGCTGTATTCGAGCAGTACGAAAAGCTTACGCAAACTGCTCGAGTTCGAAAGCGCCAACCATGCTGTTTTGTTCGACTGCTCGAACGAGATGTAAAGCGAGCTTTTGGAAGCTTGTGGAAAATGCGTGCTGCTGCATTTTACTACGTGAAAAAGAGAGGGAGAGAGAGGGAGAGAGAAAGAGAGAGAAAAAGAGGAATTTCCACTGTGGTGGTTGAAATTTCTTGTCCTCTTCTTCGGCTTAATCCCAAAGGGCAATGGGGCCTGCTATAACTAACTGCTTTGATTTAATTCTACTCGTAGCAAGATAGTCCGTCAAGGAAGTTATATGTGGCTGTTCTAGTCAACCAAAAAGTCTGTCTTATATGTTTTAAGTCAATAGTCGCTTGTGGTAACGACAATCTTGTTCCGACTTTGCTGCGCAAGGTCTCGAATGCTGAGGATTGACGGCAACGATGACTACGTTATCCTTTGACTGTCTTAAATATATTTTCCCCAATGCTTTGTTTCTCTTTTTGAACTCTAGAGATTAGTTGGTAACTCTGCCATAACTACAGAATGTTATTACAGGGTATCCAGCGTATTCTACAAGGTCTTCCAGCCCAAAAAAAAATGACACATGAACGGCGTCGTCTCAAACACGCGCAGCATGTTGTTTGTATATCAATTTCCAAGCTTCAATAACGACCAGATTGGCGTCAGGGTCGCCAGCGACAACATTAGATCACTGAACCAATTGAATTAGGTTTGGACGACGTGTAGTTGTGACTGGCGGCTTAACAAAGTATCCGCAACAAAGGGGATTTCCTTGGGAGCCAGTTGTTAGGCTCCTCGGCACGATACTCCAAAGAGGCGCCAACCCTTTAGCAGACATAAAGAGGACATCTTTAGAACCATACCTGGCAGCAACAACGACCACAACCGAGCTCACCCGGGATAAGGTGCACTTGAATTGAGGGAGAAGGAAATGTCTACCCTCAAAATAGGATATAAGTTTAATTAATTGTTGAGCTAGATATTAGATTAGATTTTAAGGAATACGGCTTGGCCGTCATTACGAAATAAAGAAACAAAAATAACGACCAGGTAGAAGGTCGTTACGCCTAAAAGAAAAAGATGGTCAGGTTGATCTTCAGTACTTCGAACCTCTTCACCATTTCTGATCATATGGAAACTCTACAAGGACTCTGCTGAGCTGAGCTGAGCTGAGTGGTCCAGTACCATTCTTACAATATGGTCAGCGATTGCTTAGAGAATCTAATTCGCCAGTTTTGGATAGCGACCATCTCTCACAGGCCTCAGGTTGTGTCCATCGAGAAAAGTGTTTTGAGAAGTTCCTCAAGCTAGAGTACAGCCGGTTGGCAGCCAGCACCCTTGCGCGTATCTCAACATCTGTTGTTGTTATCGGTGCTGTCTTTTAACCCTGGATAGGAGAAAGTTTGGCGCTCACATATCTGTGTACCACCCCTACGTAAATCGTAGTTTGTCAGCAGGGCAACTAGGGCAACTAGAAGATATTGTACTGCGACGAAAACCCTGAATATGACACTTTCTACTGACTATGATATTCCTCTTACAGGCAAATAGGAATCAATAACGAAATAAATAGGGAATTGTTTCAAAAATTAGAAAATCTAGTCTCCTCAACATGCGACTAATCTTGCGGTGTCATAAAAAAAGATGTCTTTAACGCCATCTTTAGTAAAGAGTAAACTCGATTTGAATTGACAGATTAAAGCATATAATAACACTTAAATTTTTACCTTAATTGCAATTTTCCCCCAGTAGAGTAAACAAATAGAGTGACAACGGTAAAATGTAAATTATTAGTGACCTTTTACGATAAGTATTGTCCATGATTCGCTTTCCAAAATTTTTTTTTTATTAAATAGTTTGCACACAGTTTTGTAACAAGTTTACAATTGCACATGTCAGAAACATACAACAATCGTTGGGCTTTCCAAGCGAAGCGCATGCGCTGCATCTAGAAGGATGTAACTTCACCCTCCACGCACTTGCACCGTCCGGAACGTACCTTCCCAGTGTATCGCAGTCGAACTTCAACCCAAAACACAGTGCTTCAATACCGTGTCACACTCGCTACCCTACCGAAGCAGATAATCGTAACAAATTGCGACGTTCGATAGCGCGAAAAGCGAAGGTTCAAATCGATAGTGAACAATCCGTCAACGTTGGCAGCCATACTCGCATTGCCTTGCGCGAATCCACATCACAAACGGTCGGCACTAGGAAAAGAGGGGGGGCGGTGGAAGAGCAGGCGAGGGCACAACATCAACATATTTAACATATGTCAACACGCAGGACGTCCTCCAACGACCAGGAGCATCGCAACGCGGCTACCCATCGTTACGCGTCTCAGTAAAACGGTCCGGCCGTACCATGGCATCCTCCGCATCGTCCAAACCGCCGGAGGATGCGTCCAAGCTCGGCTACTCGTACGTCACGCCCGCCGGGATGTGTCTCCGGTTTCGCCAGAGTCTCGCACAGTTTAGCGATCTGTTTAGCGAGTTTAACAAATACATCGCACCCGCGTACCACCATGACCGGTGCGAACGGTCCGTCCATATGCGGCTGTACTCGATGAACAAGCGCGAGTTTGCCACCGTCTTTCTCGCGTTCTTTGCCTGCTTCGGGCTCGGCATCTTTATCGGGCTCGCCGGTCCACCGATTACGGTGATGAGCAAGGTAAGCGGCAGCACGCTGCAGCCGAACGGAAGCGCACCCGACACCGCCACCACCTATCTGGCACGTGGCCCGTTCGTGATGCGCACACCGCTGCTGACGACCTACTCCCAGCAGCTGTGGATCATCGCCAAGCTGACGACGGACAATACGGACGACGAGATGGTGGACAAGAAGTTTCACATCAGCGTACAGATCGAGGGCCTTACGGCGGAACACAAACCTATGCCGGTGTACGGTGGGGCGCACAATGGCGGGGCGGATGTGAAAAATCGCACGCGCCATCTGTCCTGCAGCTACGAGGAGTGCGACGAGTTTACCGTGCTGCATATCGGCTTTCTCGACTACGCGCACTACATCGTGACGGTGCAGTTTTACGGACTGGAAGCGTTTCACCAGCGGTACAACATACGGAGCGTACAGTTTTACTTCAAATCGTACAATCCCGCCTTCACGCAGATTGAGATCTGGTTCCGGTTCATCTTTGTGCTGTTTACGTTCATCATCACGTGCTGGTTTGCGCACACGTTGCGCAAATATCCGATGAACGATTGGTCGATTGAGCAGAAATGGCTGTCGATACTGTTGCCGCTGCTGCTGCTATTTAACAGTACGTATCTAGGCAGATCCGGGGTTCAAATCCCGTCTCGGATCGTCTTCCTCCCCTCCACCCGTAGTGTGAGGACTTGACTATCCAACTACGTGGTGTATCAGCAAGTCTAGTAAGCCACAAGATGGAGGCCGATGTGACATTAAGAAAGTCGTTAAACCAAAAACAAGACCCGAACGTCTGCCGAGTCATCCAAGCTACTGCATGCAATGTAACTGATACCGAACAACCTCTCTCTTTTTTTTTTCGACAGATCCTATCTTTCCGCTCATCTTTATCGCCAACAACTGGTTCCCCGGTATAATCGATGCACTGCTCCAGACTACCTTCCTGTGCGGTATACTCATGTTCTGGCTCTGCGTGTACCATGGGTTGCGACAGAATGAGCGAAAATTTCTAACCTTCTACCTGCCGAAGCTGATCGTCGTGCTGCCGATCTGGCTGTGTGCGGTCGTGCTGGGCATATGGGAGAAGTGCGACGAGCTCAACGATCCCACCTACAGCCACTTTGAAGATTCCGAAAATTATAACGTGCGTACCAGGCGCAAAGGCAAAGAAGGAAGGATTTCATTCATTTAAAAACAAAAACCACATTCCATTCCATTGCAGGGTTTGAAGGTGTTTGTTTCGATTGCTGGCGCTATGTACCTACTGTATCTGGGGCTGCTGATGCTGAAAGCGTACTCCGAACTGCGTTCGATGCCGTACTTTGGTGAGTATCGACTGGTTTTTTACGGATCAACCCGGCAAGCATATGCGAGTCCTTGTCGACTTCTAGGTGCAAGGGGTTCGAGATGACCGAACCCGCATATGGTTCGCCATCCATAAATTACCATCCCATCCCCCACTAACCATCCCAATCCCCTTTTTCTCCACCTATCCGGCACCGCTTCGTTAGATATGCGTCTGAAGATACTAACACTCCTGATGCTGATCGTACTATCGATTTCGCTCATCGTAACGATGCAACACTTTGGCTTCGATACGCTGGAGGATAATTTTATCGCCCAGCTGTACACCAGCTACAAGAGCTCGGCCCAGTTTATGTGCTTCTACGGGCTGCTAAACTTTTATCTCTACGCAATGGCCTACGTCTACTCACCGAGCGGTCCTGCGGTGCATGGTAAGCCGTGGCGCCACCTAGCGGCGGATTTAGCCCGTGCGGCGGCTTGGGGACTCTCATCACATTGCTGAACCCACCATCCCCTTTGGGCTTTTTCTTTTACAGAACCGATCATAGCGAAGGATAATCCAACGTTTTCGATGATCAACGATTCGGACGAAGAGGTGATGTACGGATCGGACGAGGAAAGCCGCAGACCGCTGAATTCGGCCTGCCGAAAGGGGAACGATTACGATAGCGATTAAATCGGTGCAGTGATTTTTTTTTTTCGGTGGTTTTTATTTGTGTGCACTGTACAGCGCCATTTAGCGAAAACCTTTGTAGCGGAAGATTGTTCAACAATCAACAGACAGCAACCACGCCACGGTGAAGTAGCCGCGTGAGGACTGTGTGGTCGAACAAAAAACCGTAAGCGCAGGGCACACGTTTATTTAGGATGGAAAACGCACGGAAAATACGTTGTGAACAAGTCAATTAGTTTGAAAAAAAAACGTTTTTCTTTCTCACATTACGCGTTTTTTCGTCGTTTTCGGATTGGTTCCGCCTGTGCGTGCTTTGTTTCAATTTTAATGTTAGCACCTCGTTACACGTTTACTTTATCCGGTGCGTTTCTCCAGACTCGTCGTGTGCTAGTCAGTGTCGGAACAAAACCGAAATCGTGCTTGTTGCGGCTCGACAGACAAACTAGAACAATTTATTTGATAAACTATCCCAGTTAGATGTGTGTAAGTGTGTGTATGTATGCGTGTGGGTGTCTGTCGGTTAAGTGAATGCAAATTGTATCGGTCGGCGCCTTCCGTGCTAGTAAGCGTTTGTATGTACGAATACTTATTTATTCTTACTCCCTTTCAATACTAGGCACGAACGCACCGCCACATGATTGCCATCGAATCAAACAGAAACTATAAATATGATAATAATAACGAAGTTGAATGCAGATAGGATAAATTTCTTTGTTTGTGAATATTTGAGGCTCCAAGGGTGGGATATTCAAATCATCCCGCCTCACGGATCGGGATGTAATCATCAATTAGCTAATATATATATATATATAAATGAAATGAGCTATCAGCTGAATGGTCTCTTTGTGTTTTTGCATGTGATGAAAGATACAATAAATCTGTAGAACGGTTCCGAAATTTCCTGACATTAGCCCTTTGTAACATACACATAGGAAACCTTTTTTCCGGGCTTACATGATCGGTTATTAAAATGATTGTCTTTCTTTACTTTTTACATCTTACTTGTACACTGGTAACTAGCGAGTTACCATTTTAACTAATAACGTACCATGTTTTTATCGAATGATTTTTGACAACACCGAAAATAAGCTGTCCAAAAAAAAAAACAGTTCGCCGCACCGCACCGCATTTTGTGCCGCACACAAAATATTCTAGGGAAATGGGGGCTTCTCGAGTCTTTTACCAAAACATTATATGTATTAAATAATAGTAAATATAACGTAGAGAAAAGTATCCGCAATCCCCCACAAGTTGTTTTGAAAAATTCACTTCGACACTCAACTGTCAAACGCCATCAACATGGCGGAACCTAGCAGTATGGTCCAACCTCGGACAAAGCTGGTCCACCACTGCCGACTGTCATCGAGCCGCCTTCGTGGAAATTTTTTCCAATTGGATTCTCACTGGCATTTGCACGGTCATTCGGGCAGAAGACAAGTTCGCGGCTAGCGCGGTGGTGCCTGTAGCGAGAAACTGTTGTCGTGCTGCCAGCCGGAGGCGGTGGTTCCGTTGTTGAAGCATGCACTAAAACAGCTGTGTGCCGTTGATAAGAAAGGTTGCCCAAACGTTGGTACTATTTGTGTGCTGGATACAAGCATTCGGTGTTCCGTTCCGTGACCGGTCGGTACGCGGTCACTGTCCGTGGTGGTTGAGTGTGCACGGAAGAAGGAGGTGGAAACCGAACAAACAACCTCCCCAAACATTTCATTCGTTTCGTAGGGCTTCTCCCGGATTGCTTGGTTTGGGCTGTCCGGCAGTACCTTAAACCCGGTGCGTTAATTGTGTGTGTGTGCGTGGTTCGTTGTGTCTTCGCCGTGCGTCTTTTTTTTTTTTATTCCCGGGTGTGTATGTGTGTGTGCCGTACTGTACGTGTGCTGTCTTGTACGGTGAAACCATATCCACCAATCAACCGCCAACACACAACTCATTGACTCACGCCCCTTGCGTATACATACACATACGCGAGCAGTTGCATTTCCATACGCCTGCATCATCCCGATAAAATTGTGCACGGCGCTTCGTACCTTCCAACCTTCAAAGAACCGACCCATCGAACGAGGTAAGCGCAATTTACAATCAAATTCAAATATTGTAAATATCCAACGTACACAGAATAATCATCAAAATATTGCTCCGTTCGTGTTACGTTGCTGACCGATGATAACACCTTTTTTCTGCTACAGACGACAAAAAATAGAAGCCCATTTTCCCCTTTTGCCCAGGGCTGCTTCAGGGTTTTCATCATTCACCGCCATCAGCAGTGCCGCTGTCTCATTCACCCTATCCGGAGAGGGAAGGGTAGGAGGGGGAGCTCTGGCAAGGTGATCGAGCAAGAGGCAGGAAGAGCGGAGTGGTGTGATGCATTATCCATTTCGTTCCACCCTACTTTCCGGCTGGCGTTTGTTGGTGGAAACCCTTTTCAAACTAAAAACGCTGTGCAACGCTTGTGCGGTCGGGCGCCCTTCTTTTTAGTCCGCCACTTGCGGGTGCAAGCTCGAAAAATGGTCGATTTCCTTCTACCATAACTACGTCTGCATGTTTGTGTGTGTGTGTGTGTGTGCAGAGAATGTGCCGGATTTGGATGGTTCCTGCATCTGAAGTGGACCATACGCCACCCACCCACCACACACAGTGAACGGTCAAGTCAAGTGGTTGGACACAAAGTGGCTTCACGGAATCTTTTTTTTCGTCTTCACCCACCCCCTCCGGTGGAGTGGGTGAGTAAGTGAGTTGGTGACACTTGAGGACCGGCCAACATCATCACCGCCACCGTCATCAGCGACCGAGAGGGCAGTTATAGATTGTTACATACTTTTTTTTTTTAATTTTATGTTCCTCTTTTCCTTATCGCAAAATCGCGAAATACTTCTACGGTGAACAAGGGCGACGGCACACGATAGGAGCCCGAACTCGGGACGGTTCCGTTTGCCCAAGTGCCTACACCTGCCCGCCTTGAAAGATAAGAAATAATGCTAGACAGAGAGAGAGAGAGAGAGAGAGAGAGACCCATCACCCATCCCTTGTGTCAGGTTGTCTTCTTGGGGTGCGCCAGCCCACACCCTTTTGTCTTCGTCATCCCACAAAGTTCCTATTCTTTTTTGCACCCTTTTTACCCCATCGATACATCTCGCCAAGCAAACGATTGGTTCCTATCGCGGCTCCGCGGTATCGACAAGCAACGGCAAAAAAAAAAACAACCGGCAAATGGACGATCGTGTACATGGGAAATGAAAAATCGAACGGCCTGCTCTCGCTTGCTTACTGGTTTTACCTTTCCCGAGAGGAGTTTTGCACCCAAACACATCACACACACACTTACATATAAGCGAACGAAGCAGTTACCGAATTTGTGGCCAGCTAATTGTGTGCCCATTTCCTACCGGGGAAGAGAAGTGAGAAAACGGTAGGGAAAACAGTGGTAGCCTAACAAACCAGGCGCTAGCAAGACGGATGGCCCCAAAACAAGAAAACATAGCGGTAGTTTTGCTTGATCTTCACGATTTTCTTTTCAATGTTTGATTTTCGTTTAGAGAGAGAGAGAAAAGCCCACTTAAGCTTCTACCCGCTGCGGTACGCGACCTGCCATTCCGGGAGTGCTGGAACCTGGTGAAATGGTCCCTATTGATCCGTGCCAAACCTGTACCAATAGTATAGCTGAGCGGTGGGTCATAAATAACAACAAAAAAAGCGCAGGAATAAGAAATGAGGCCAGTGGTGCGGTTAGAGCGCCACTTCCGGTTTCTTTTTTGATAACCGAGAAGATTCTCTGTATGAGCTGTTCGTGATAAGACTCGCAGCCTATGCGTAGACACGGGGAAGAAAAAAAGAAACATGTGATCAAGATTGGTCCGTTCCAGGCACATAGGCCAGTAGCATATCTTTTGTTGTAAATTTTCCTCCCAAAGTGTGCCTGGCCGGCTGTGCGAGGGTAGGTGGAGCGACCATCTTTTTTTTTTTTACAAGGTACAATTTTGTAAAGTAAGATTCCTTCAGCATGATTGTAACCCTCTTTATCTTGCGCCGATCGACGTCAGAGACAGGAAGACAGCGCAGGGCCCGCGCGCAGTGCTCATGGGAAACTCACGTACTACACGTCTTCTCGAACACTTGCAGCCTGCTTACACTAATTGTTCAGCTCATGAGACAGTTAGCTTCTTTTATGTTTTAGCTAGCATGGGCGTAATTTGTTGCTTGTGCTACGTGGGAGAACATTTGCTTGTTTATGCTGTCCCCAGGACAGAAACATGCTAAACAGCGGTATAATACAACAACAAACACGTACCGACCGTACCCCGGTAGTTGGAAAAACAAAAATAAAACAACGGTTGCGGTTTCCTCCCGTGGTAGAGCTTTCTAGTACTATGGTGAGGGTGGTGAGCTCAGCGAAACATTCAACATTGAACTAGAAGCATGAGAGCAACAACAAAGGTGTGTACAAGACAAGTGGTGATGGTGGTGATGGTGGAAAGATGAAGCGCGGGCCCATACAAATGCACATCCAAATCCGGCACGCTGCTCTGCTGCCAATTGTTTATTACCTATATTGCCCTCCAGCAGTGTGTGGCAACTTACACCACACACACTGACATGCACACACCCCTTCAATTTGCTCCACACAGTATTGTGCTTGCCCGCTCCAACAAACCTATCCTACCGTGTCGAGCCCCGTGTTGCGCGGCAGTATAAACGCATACAACAGGGAATGGACGGAAGGCGTCAGGTTTCGACGTCCCTTTGCCAATGATGATGGTGACGACGACGCGGAGGATGTTACGTTACGTTTGGCTGTAGTGTGCCCGATTATACACGAACCGCTGCTCCCATAACCGGCAGTGGCGGCCAAGTTGCAGTGGAAAAGCTGGAAGCTTCGATTCGGACGGCATCCAAATGCAGCAAGCATAATTCTTGATAGCTCAAAGTAATTAGAAAGAATGTTTCCTCATTGATGAAATATTATGGACAATAACTTTAAGAGCATAGAGAGGGATACAGGGCAGCAGACGTGTGGGGCAGCAACTGCTAATCGCGTCATGACATCATGAATAAGACTTTACACTTTACAGGTGTTAAGATCGAATCTAATCTCATCCTTCCTCCTGCTTCCTTATCAGCAGTCTCTACAGAAGACTAGTTAGCAAATATGGCGTCGAACCAGAAGACGATAGGGATGAAGTGTTTTTGAATCATGTACAATGCGTTTAAGTGCCACTTCAATGCACGTTCAGTCGATTACGCATCGCTTTGGTTGGAAACCTTAATAGGACGCATAGTTCTTGGAAAATTTTGTTTTGGAAGCTTCTTGCTAGTGTCTTAAATCAAATTAGTCCTACCTTGCGTCGTGCACAGTCTTGCTTGTGGATCGAAGCAGTATAAAACACATCTAATAAGTAGTTCCAGTAGTTCTTTGAGGAGTTTCATTAAATGTCTGAAAACAGCACTACCTGTCTGTAGATATGTATTGTGGATTAATATGTATCATTCACATTGCACAACTTCTCAAAATGTCCCACAGAGATTGCTGACCACTGCAAAGCAGTAGTTGTTGCTGTGATCGACACTGTGAGCACGTTCGTGCATGGGTAAAAATTGATGATTCACCCAGCACATTTGTTTGATATATACAGCATCATACGATCCACCCAAACTCAACCCACTCTAACTGCGATCTCCGACCTGCATCTCTCCACCCTTCACCCTTCCGTGCGGTCTTTTGCCCAGAACAACTCCGGCTTACTTTTGCATATGGGCAATAGAAATAGGTTAGTTTACGACTTTCAATTTGTAGAATTAAGCCCACAACATATTGCATACACATAAGCACACACACACACACACGCGCGTGCTTTTCTGAAGCTTCCCGCATTATTATGCTGTGTATGTACGTGTGTAGAGTTTGTGCTCCTTGTTGAAAAGGGTTGGCAGGGCAGTTGTTGGCAATTGTGCAGTAAACCGGTAAAAAGAGGCCTTTCGTAGGTATGTTTTGGATGTTGTATTATGCCCTAATCAGGTTAGAGCTAAAACCTCACCACAACCTTCTGAACCTCCTCACCGTTCGCCCTTACGATCGCGAAGGGGTAAAATGCTAGCTAGAGGCATACAGCAACGGCAATTTTCGTGCATTGCAAAGGCACACAACGACCGCGATTCACCTATCTTGATCATCATCATCAAACGTGATGGAGAAAAGTTTCTCCTTCGTTTCTTCATCTCCGGGCTTTCTTTCTCTGCCCTATTGCTGGCGCTGCTGTGCAACGGCGCAACCTCCGCATGCATATATGTGCCCGTCATTGTTGGATGATGTTGCTGCGGCTTGCGATAATGCGGCCGTAGAAGCGAGCCGCGATGGAGAGTGAAGATCCAAGAGCCCCTAACTCCTAACAGTGGGCAAAAAAAAGCAGCGCCTACAGAAAGGTGATTGAAATGCGAGCGAGTGAGCGAGAAACACTTTTCCATTTTCAACATTTCCATCGACATCTGTAACCGCCCGTGTACCGATCGTTGACCGATCGGTGGAGAGGAAAGACGGCTGGGAGCCGTAACGAATATCGGAAAAGCGAACGCTTCCGCGCGTGTGTGTTGTGCGGTCGGTTGCTGTTTTGTTGTGGTTCCAAAAGCCACCGGTTTTGGTAAACGTGTTTTTATTCATTTCACTTCCGCAACCCCGAGCAAAGCAGGCGGAAACCCGGGAGAAGTGAGATGTTGTGCGGAGGTGGTGAAAACTCCACGTTCCAGTTTTCCCCTCTGAAGCTTTTTAATTTCAAATGGTTTGTGATTTCTCTTTTTTTTTTCTTGCCATGCCATGTGCCATGCTCCAATGCACCATTCGACGATGTGGGGTTACCGTGGGGGTCGTTTAATCTCAGCAGCTGCAGCACACTGGTTTCGACACCGATATCGACATATAGCAACATTCCACACTCCCGACCAGAGGCCAACAGCGGCCTGCCAAAACTACCGGTACAAGTAAGTGTGTGACCTTCTTTTAGTTACTTCCCAGCTATAACAGTTAACTAACTTTCTGTTCTTCTTGTTCTATTCTTGTTCTGAACTGCTGACATCATCATCATCATCTGAATAACTGATGCGGGTGATGCACAAACACATACACACAGAAATGCTAGACTCACAGTTGGTGTGGGCACGCGACATACAGGATGGCTACATACAGGGACGCATCATCGAGATCGGTGCGTCCGAATATGAGGTGCAGCCGGTGGATGGAAAGCTGCCGAAGCGTAGCTGCATCCCGGAGGACATCTTTCCTTCGTGCGAGCGGCCCTCGGACAATGATGACAACTGCGAGCTGATGTTTCTGAACGAGGCGACGCTGCTCGATAACATACGGAACAGATACTACAAAGATAAGATTTATGTAAGCAAATGATGCCTTTACAAGGGCAGGAGAGAGTTTTGCTGCAGCTACTATTGAAGTGATCGGTCCTAATGTTGTGCTATGTGATTATTATTATTTTTTTTTTTGCTCGTAAACACAGACCTACGTAGCAAACATCCTGATCGCCGTCAATCCGTACAAGGAAATACCGGACCTTTACTCGAAGACGACGCTGAAGCGGTACAGCGGTAAATCGATCGGTGAACTTCCGCCGCACGTATACGCAATTGGTAAGCTGGACCGCACTACTCATGTAATGTAGCCAATTAATATCTTTGCTCCTACCTACCTCCTCCCTCCCTTTCCAGCCGATAAAGCAATCCGTGATATGCGCGTGCTAAAGATTTCACAGTCGATCATCGTGTCGGGCGAATCCGGTGCCGGCAAGACGGAAAGCACCAAGTATCTGCTTAAGTTCCTGTGCGATTCGGTAGCCGCGGCCGGTCCGATCGAGCAAAAGATACTGGACGCGAACCCGATCCTGGAAGCGTTCGGCAATGCGAAAACGACCCGCAACAACAACAGTTCGCGCTTTGGCAAATTCATCGAGGTGCACTACGACAAACGGTGCCAGGTGGTGGGTGGACACATCTCCCACTATCTGCTGGAAAAGAGCCGCATCTGCACGCAGAGTGCGGACGAACGGAACTACCACGTGTTTTATTTACTGTGCGCGGGTGCACCGCCGGCATTGCGTGAACGGCTTGCCCTTACCAAACCGGACGACTATCGGTATCTGTGTGGGTGCACGCAGTACTTTACGCAGCCGAACACGGAATCGCGCATACCGGCGGGGTATAAATCGCGCGTGCACACCACAAAAGGACCGTTGAAGGATCCGATACTGGATGATTATGAAGATTTCCGCCAGCTGGACGAAGCGCTCGGACGGTTGGGATTGAGCGAGGCGGAACGGACGCAAATCTACTCGCTTGTTGCGGCGGTACTGCATCTTGGCAATATACGGTTCGAGGAAAATCCGGAAGATTCGAACGGTGGGTGCCGGATTACGCAGGATTCGCAAACGTCGCTCAACGTGACGGCACGCTTGATCGGAGTAGATCCGTCCGAGCTGCGTCAAGCGTTGATGTCGCGTGTGATGAAGAGCAAAGGTGGCGGTATCAAGGGTACGGTTATTATGGTGATGCTGAAGGTGTACGAGGCAAACAATGCGCGTGACGCACTGGCCAAAGCCCTCTACTCCAAGCTGTTCGATCACATCGTGGCGCTCATCAATCAGAACATTCCCTTCCAGGCATCTAGCTACTATATTGGTGTGCTCGATATCGCCGGTTTTGGTAAGAGCTTTGCATATCTTGGTTGTGTGTCGAGGTTTCATCTTTTAAATTTCTCTTATTTGTACAGAATACTTCACGGTCAACTCGTTCGAACAGTTCTGCATCAACTACTGCAATGAAAAGCTGCAGAAGTTTTTCGATGACAACATCCTTGCGGCGGAACAGGTACTGTATGCGCGCGAAGGTCTCAATGTGCCGGAGATCAAGTACACCGACAATCAGGACATTATCGGTAAGGAAAACGTGAAGAAAGAGCAATTTATTGTTTTTTTTTTCGATTAATTCCCATTTGCTAACCGATGGTCAAATTTATATCTCCTTTTTCCACAATTCTGCCTATTAGAGCTGATCGAATCTAAATCAAACGGTATCTTCACACTTCTGGATGAAGAATCGAAGCTGCCGAGACCATCGTACGCACACTTTACGAACGAGGTACATTCGGCCTGGAACGGTCACTATCGGCTGTCGTTTCCGCGTGCTTCTCGGCTCAAGGCGCACCGTTCACTGCGCGATGATGAAGGATTTTTGGTTCGCCATTTTGCCGGTGCCGTCTGCTATAATACGGTATGGAAACTTTCATCCGCACACGCTTCCGGCTGCCGCTCAAAGTTTACACACTTTGCCTTTCCTTTACTACCCAGAACCAATTCATCGAGAAGAACAATGACGCGCTACATGCATCGCTGGAAGGGTTGGTGCAGGAGTCGGAAAATGCGCTGCTGAACACACTGTTCAGTGGCGGCGGTAAGCTGATGAACGTGGGCAAACTATCGTTCATTTCGGTCGGTTCGAAGTTCCGGTCGCAGCTGAGCGAGTTGCTGGAGAAACTACGCAGCAACGGCACGAACTTTATACGCTGCATCAAACCGAACAGCCGGATGATTGATCACGAGTTCGAGGGTAGCCTGGCACTGGCACAGCTCAAGTACTCCGGCACAAACTCGGTGCTGGAGCTGATGGAGTACGGTTATCCATCGCGCGTACCGTTCAACGAGCTGTACAACATGTACAAGAGCTATCTGCCTCCGGAGTTGGCCCGGTTGCCGCCGCGTACGTTCTGCGAAGCAATGCTGATGTCGTTGAAGCTCAACTCGAACGAGTTCAAGTTTGGCATAACGAAAGTGTTCTTCCGGCCGGGCAAGTTCGTCGAGTTCGATCGAATCATGCGCTCGGATCCGGAGAATCTGAAGGCGATCGTGGCGAAGGTGAAGAAGTGGTTGATCCGTTCTCGGTGGATCAAGTCGGCGTTCGCAGCGATATGCGTCATCAAACGTAGGCACCAAACTCACATGACATATGATTGGTTGTTTCTTTTTGTGGGGTTTGGGTTTTTTTTTACACTTTTTTTACAGTTTCCAAGCACCATAGCACCATGTTTACACATCCTCTGATCGCTTTTCTTTCCACTTTCCCCTTGCCCCTAATTTCGTAGTGAAAAATCGCATCATCTTCCGAAACAAATCGGTCGTGGTGCTGCAGAAAGCGGTCCGTGGCTATCTGGTGCGTAAGCAACACCAGCCACGCTACCGGGGCATCATGAAGATCAAAGCCGTCGAGCATAATTTGCAAAAGATGCAAGCGATTGCGGAGCAGCTGAAGGCGGACCGCGACAAGATGCAGGCCAACATCCGGGACGTGCAGGCAATGCTGAAGGTTGCGATCGAGAAGATACGCAACAATCCGACGATCGGTGCGGCCGCCATCGATCGCCAGTACGCGGAAATTATGCACAGTATCGATACGAACATGAAGCTGATCAATGCGCGCCTTCAGGAGCAACGCAATGCCGAGGAGCAGGAGCGACTGAATAAGATCAAGCTTGCGCTGGAGGCTGAACGTCGTGCCAAGGAGGAAGAGTTGCGTCGCCTCAAAGAGGAGGAAGAAAATAGGAAAAAGTAAGTTTTATGGGGCTATTACATGCGCCAAATTCGAAAATTATTCCAACCAAAATTATCACGTGTAATAGCTGTTGATCGCCTTTATCAAGCTTAATGCTCCATTTTTTTCTACTCGTGCAGAAAAACGGAAATCGAGGCACGCCGCAAGGAGGAGGAAGCCAAACGCCTCCGGCAGGAGGGCGAAGATCGGAAGGCTGCCCTTGCCCTACAGGTACTGTCATCTGCGCTAGCGTTTAGTACGGCCGCCAAAGAGCTCCGGTCACTGCTCGACCAAGAAGCACGCGACAAACGGCTACCAGCGCCCATTAACGCACCAAACGCTAATCGGTACTCTGTTCTACCACCTACTCAGGCACAGCTGGAAAAGGAAGCACAGGAAGACATACAGTATCGGCAGCAGCTGGAGCAGGAACGGCGCGATCACGAGCTGGCCCTCCGGCTGGCACAGGAATCGAACGGACAGGTCGAGGACAGTCCGCCCGCGTTGAGAAAGTATGCAACAATCGTATGGCATAGGGAGCGTACCTCAAACATTCGCTTCACGCCATGCTAGCTCAGCTTCTCCGTATCTGTGTGTGTCTGTAGTTAAGCACTAACATTCGGGAGTCGTCCATGTGCAACGTTTGAGCTCCTTCCAATCGTACCTCTAGTCTTTCGCTACTAGACGCTTCTAACATCGGTGCTTCTCTGTTTGCTACGGTGTCGGCTTTGTTGTATAAGTCTCTTACTGCTTGTACATTTGAGTAACGTGATGTTGGGTAATTAGTTAAAAAAGGGTGATTTGTCGGGACTAAACATAAGTAGTCTGTGCATATCTGTACTTATCCATAGCATTAACTTTCGTGTCAACCTGCGTACCCTTCAATAGGCTCCCGTACACGATACGATTCTTCGATGACGAATTTCACTCATACCCTTACAACCAGCTCCTATAAAAAAAGTTTGCAGTTTCAAAAGGAACTCGAATGACCTCGAGGATGATTCGTGTCGTGTACATAAGCCTAATATGTATTCTTTCCGCTCTACCTCTGTGTTGCTTCAAATTGGTCATTTACAGTTGAAAAAAGCCCCATGCGTCCCTTAATTCACAACTCTTTTCGAATAACACATCTCAAGGATCGACTTTTCTCCGTTATTTACACTTTGCAGTATTTCCCTTGCGTAAGTCCTCCTTCCTTTGATGCCTTTACAAACGCTTTAACCGTAGTAAAACGAACTGCTTTCCGGTTAATTCTCCTGGATAGATAGATAATCTTCTCACATGTAACTGATTATCGCTTTAAACTTGTATGTTGGATTTTGTCGCTGCGATACAAAAAAAAACCGTCACTAAAATTCTTAATATTGATGAGTCGTCAATACGGACCCGGGCTTTGCAAGGTCTCATCCTGACCTGGACATATGGTTCTGGCCGTTACGGGTTTAGGGACATACTTGATTCCGGCTCGATCCCGGAAAAGTGACCCATCACCAAGTCTTAACCCATAACTCATACCTAATAATATTTATGCTCGGGGTTGTTGTTGTTGTTCGCTGGTCGTATCTTTAGTATCTGATACATGATAAAAAAATCGGCGTCAAACCAAGTCTTTCTTTCACACACACACCAGCCCACTTACCACCTTCCCCCACTGCACTACTACCACACGAATCACGAATTTCTTTTTTTTAACTATGTTTGTTTCAATACATTTTCCAACCCCATTCTCCAGCGGTACGCCAGAGGTCACGCCATTGGGCAACGCAAACCGATTGATAAGGTACATTGTAAAATACTACATTACACCCACACAAACACACACACACACACACACACACACACACACACACACACAAAGAAACCATTCCCTTTTGAACACTAAGAGGAACAAAAAAAGACACGAAACCTTGCCCTTTTTCTTCTCTTATATTTTTTTGTTCGTTTTCCACATTTTCGTAACTGTTTTCATGAAAATATTTCATTTTTGTTTTGTAAGTGTATCGTTTTATTTTATTTTTTTCCTTGTATTTTCATATTTTATCGTCGACGTTTTTGTTATTTTTTACTTTTTTTACTATGTTTTTTTTCGGCTGTAGTAATATACCCATTCGGATTGCAATCAGCAGCATACTGCACGCGTGCGTGTGTGTGTGTGTTGTCGGTTGTGAATTACATTTGGTACGAAATTGCTAAGAGATAAGGAACCATATTTTTTAATTTCCTTCTCGATTGCATATTGTTCCATGTACAAAAGCAATTGTTCCTGTAACTTGTACATACGTAAATCAAAATCGTGTGTATTTTGTGTGACAAGATTTTTGTTTTCTTTTTATAGAGAGCTCCTTCAAAAAAACACTAATTTAAACTCCATCCTGTTGGGCATCATCGCCTTTACCGCTTGTATATCGAAATTCCTTTCTATTTTATAAATCAGCATACACTCACATTCAAAATGGCCGAAGGTGGTGATGCCCAGTCACATTTTTTTAATGCGTTCCATCGTCCTGTTTGCCGTAATTAATTGCGCTTTGATTCACCTTCTTCAAAACGAACAGATCGGAAGCGATCCGTGCACAACAGCAGCTGGTTGAGAAGCAGAAGCACGATCTATCGAAATGGAAGTATTCGGAGCTGCGGGACGCGATCAACACGAGCTGCGACATTGAGCTGCTGGAGGCATGCCGCCACGAGTTCCACCGCCGGCTAAAGGTGTACCATGCCTGGAAGGCAAAGAACCGCAAGCGTACGACGATGGACGAGAATGAGCGGGCACCGCGTAGTGTAATGGAGGCGGGTAAGACGCAGAGAAGAGTCGCTTTGCAAGCAATTCCACTGGCTAATTTTGCATTGTCTCCCCACTAGCGGCACGTTCCGGTCCACCAAGATTGACGCCGAAGCAAGAGATCGTACCGACCGGTAGCGTTCATCGCTACTTCCGCATACCGTTCGTGCGACCGACCAACGGTGGCGGACCGGAAGTAGCCACCGTTGCCGCGAATGCGGACGACAGCAAACGCAGCTGGTGGTACGCCCACTTCGACGGTCAGTACGTTGCACGGCAGATGGAGCTGCACACGGATAAACCGCCGATTCTGCTCGTGGCCGGCAAGGACGATATGCAGATGTGCGAGCTGAGCCTAGAAGAAACGGCACTGACGCGCAAGCGGGGCGCCGAAATACTTGAGCACGAGTTTAACCGCGAATGGGAACAGCACGGTGGCAAACCGTACAACCGATTGAGTCCTAGGAAGTAGTATACTTCACCGGTATATATGGTACGCGCCTGGTGTTTCTTCACAAGAGAACTTGGCCCGCCATTACTGGCCTCCTTTGACTTACGTTTACCCCGTTTAGCTGGATAGTCGGTCCTGCGTGCGGGGTGTCGATCCGGTTCGGTAGGGATTCGATACACGGCCCTGCCGGGTGCCAACCTGGTTTTTAGCTAAATTAATGTCCAACCCTCTGGACGTACAGATACAACCACACAAAACACTGTCGCTCCTACCCGGACAAGTTCGGAATGATTAGAGGGGGCGACCAACATTCACTAACACTAACGTATTCTTAATCAGTATCCTTTTTTCTTTTGATTCCATTCCACCAGTATTAACCTAACTTTTACTACGCGAATGGAGTATTACTAATGTATTATTATTATGATGATTACCTATCAAATGGTAACGGTGCGCATCCGGGTTGAAAAAATACATTCCCCATCCAGAATCATTCTTCCATTCTCTCTCTGTATCCCCTCTCCCTCTGACGAGAGAGTTAAGTGTATGTTTCCAACCGATTATTTAAGCCACGTCTTCGTTAACTTCGTATAGCAACGGATGCGCCAAAACCTTTACCACAGTTGCTAGCATGTTAAGAAATGTTCCAGTCATTCCTACAACTTCCTAACAGCGGTCAAGCTAAAACGGTGCTACCAACAAACAAACAAAAAACCTTGTCCTTCCCGCTTCCCGGGTCCATTTTTTTGCAGCGCCAAACCTTCCCTAAAATGAGGTAATTTACGAACAACTGTTTTTTTTTATCGCCATTATCTTTTCTATTTAATGTACGGTGCGTGTATGGCGGTGTCTTGGTTAGGTGCCTTTTTATCCTTAAACGAAACGATAATTAATATAAATATATAATAGATACGTTACAATTGGTGAATGGTGAATGCAGGCCAAAGGAAGGGTCGAAACCTGTACCAGCCGGAAACACCGTGGTGCGGGAATTGGAATCCGTTGGTACAAGCAGAAGAAAACGAAGAATCGTGAAATGTGTGCGTGTAACCATATGTGTGTTTTGCGTTTTTGTGAGGATAATCAAAACAGAAGAAGAACAAAGGAAGAGTGAACATAACACGAAAAAGTTTAAAGCAAGGGAATTTAAATGAGAAAGGGAGGGGAGAGAAAGAGAAAACAAACAAAAATGAAGCAACTAAATAACGTCTAACGTTTTCCCCCTTCGAGACTGGTTTTTACTGCTATTTGCTGCTGATCAATCTTTATTATATTATTATTAATCTATATCAATTTACTTGGCGGGTTGGAGATGAGATGATACAAAAAAACAAACAGAATTTAATAGGAGAATTTATTTTGAATGCTATATTTAAAAATGCATAAAAAGGATCAACAACCGAAGGCTAATACTATAAATAAATACACATAAATACCGATATGGGTGATTTCAAAACAAAACGGTTAGGTATGAGGTTTAATTTATTTTAATTGGAAACAGAAATTTACTCCGGAGACTAAAGCGATTCGGGTATCGAATCCGAAGTTAAATCCCTAGTAGACTCCGGAGTAATCCGGAGCAACCTTCACTTGATTCCGCTATGCATTTCGGAGTTAATATAGTACATTACTCCGGAGCTGAATCCGGTTTTTATACGTCGGAGTTGGAACGGATTCATCGGACTCCGGGGTTCCCACCACTAACGCGCATACGCCGTTTTGCCCAGGACAGCGTTCCCTGTCGCGGAAGAGCTTTTTGAAGTATTGGATCCGGTGCTGTAAAAAAATTGAAAGCTCCCATTTTTTAAATTTTGCTTTATTGCAATATTATTGCTATTGCGGCGGAACTTATGAATTTGAACGATCTCTGGTGATTATAGAACATAGTTAGTGATTTTTTATTATGCACCCAATCTAAGCATACATAATACAACTATAAATAGAAGCTTTTCTACTTGCTAATGCCAGTTTTATCCAAACATATGGTTACGTGATGGTTGTTGTGCGCTACCCGTACGCCATTAGGCGGCGGTCTACGCATCGAGTATGAAGATAAACCAGTAAGGCTCAGGCCCACGAGAACTGAGAAATCTGTGAGAAAATCTGTCCTCTGTCAAAACAGAGCTTACTACAAAAAAAATGCTCTTAGCCAAGGGAAGGGAAATTTATAACTATTGGAATCGATGTGAAACTCATCAAAAAAAATCTCAAAATTCAACGTTGTTTTACCGAAAATTTCAAAAATTACCACGTGATTGTCACATCACAGGAATTTGACACATGGATTGATTGTCATTTTTCTCGGGTTCAGCTGCTCAGTTGCATTCTGGGGCTGTCGGTGAGCCGTCAATGAGCGCTCTGTTTTTGACCACAGCCCAATGCATCGTTTAACTCATGTTTAGCAAATGACAGCAGCAAGCGCAGCGGCACCCACGCACTCACAGCCGTACCAGCGAACGTTTATCCCTTATTGACGACGGTCCATACAAAAATGAGTTACCCTCTCGGTGCTAACTCCGTGCTGAGATTGTCAATATTCCATACAAAAATGACACAGCGACACACATTTCCTATATTTATAGCTAAAAGTGTAAAATAAAACTCTATAAAATAAATAAACCAAAAAAAAACAAAGCAACCATGTCATTTCAAAAAGAAATATGAACGAAAGAGACGCTATGAAGCGCTGTTATGGTATCTCAAAAGCGGTGGCAACTTGACTGTCTTGGCACGGAGTTAGCACCGAGCTGGTACCGAGAGGGTAACTCATTTTTGTATGGACCATGGTCAATAGGGGAGAGACAGGAGAAAAACCCGCTAGCGAGACGCAAAGCACACACGCACACGCAATTGCCGAGCTTCGCCTTGTGACAGCTAGCGCTAGAAACAGCCCACCAGCAGCAGGGCGCACCAAAGAAAAGACCGAGAGAAAGTTAAGTCGAGACTTACCGTGAAGCGAGGAGTTGCGAGTGCGTTGTCCGGGCACAAAAAAGGTGTGCGTTATAGCCGCGTGCGTGCATGTGTGTGTGTGTGTGTCGTGCGTGCCCCGTGTGACTGAAGGGACGAGTGTTTGGTTTGGATCTGGCTCTTTTGTTTTTCGGGTTTACCCTAACGCGCCTTCTCGCAGCCTAAAACGGCCACATTTTGGGACTGTCCCGTACTCGTGTTGATCGCGGGTGGGAAAAAGAAGAAAGAAAAAACACCAGAGCGGACGGCGTGTTGTGGAAACGTGCAAGAAAAGTGGCCAGGTGCAGTTCAGTGGCCCGCCTGCAAGTGCAAGGAATAAGGAACCAGTGGAGCTGTGGAGAAAGAAGCAGAGGAGAGAAGAACGGCCGCCCACACGCCCCATCAATCAACGGTAAACCGACCAAAAATTTAAAAAAATAAAAGAAGTAAAATACCCGAACGATCAATCGAGCAATCCGCCCGCTGTGGTCTTACATACACACTCACACACACATACGCACGCAGAAGCCAACGGGGTGGCACATCCCAACCGCTAGCCAACTGTCAACGCCAAAGAGGAGTGTGCGACGTGAAATTTGTTGAAAATTATTTGTAGCCAAGCGTGAAGCCAGCCAAAGCAAAGTGAGGTTAGCTTTGTCCTGGGAGTTTTCCGGGCTAGTGGGGGAAGTGAAGGGGGCGGCGTACTTTCTGGGCCGTATTTCGTGAATGGATTTGGTGGTTTGCGTGCGTGCGTGAATCAGCACCGTCCAACAAACGAGGGGTGGAGAGCAGTACGGCTAAGCACGAGCGAGAGCGAGAGCGAAAACGCCTTTCGGAAATTAAATAAAATATAATACGGCCGAACACGGACCCTTCCAGCACGCGGACACACACACTCAAGCACGCGTGCAATATACAAAAAAACAAGGGGGTGTCCGCCGTGTGTGTTAGATCCGGTTCCCCAGCGCCGGATCTGTACAGGGAAGGCAACCCCTAGGTTCCCCCTCGTCGGCCATCATCTCTATCAAACGGTCTTAAAATCAATCATCCTTTTCACATCCACACAATCAGCCGGGTGCGGCAGCTTCGGAGCTGCTGGGAGGGAGTGGCAGCAGCAGCTAACTAACCACAAGTACCGTATGAAAACAACGCACACAACCCAGCCCAGCCGCCATCCATCGTAGGCAGCGAAAACTCGTAACGAAACGCGACGAAAGAAATTGGGAAGAAAGGTCGAAGAAAAATCGCTGCACTTGTGGTGCGTGCGTGTGTGTGTGTGTACTGCTGTCCGGTATCGTGCTCTGTCACCTAGAGTGCGCGGAGTGTGTGTCTCAGTGCCCTTTTCCGTGCCCGTGTGGCTCGCCGTGGAATACCCACACACATACAACACACACACGCGCGCGCTCGCTTGAAAACACGTCAGACGGATTGGTCCGGATGCTCCAAAACGGTGTGCTGTTCAGCTGGTCCGGAAGTCGTCGATACTGGAAGGGAATACAATAAAGAAAAGCGGAAGTTAAAACAACGAACCCGCAACCCAAACCCCACAAAACGCCCCCCCCCCCTCCCTCCCAAAACTATTACCGACACACACCTCCCCACCCCGGGGGAGGAGTGTGAGTGAGGAACGGCGGACAGCTACAGCACAAGGTGTCACCCCGATACGGATGACCGTATCCCTCGGGCGGCCATTATGGCTGAGGAAGTGACGGCCGTGCTGCGGATGAGCAAGGATGGTATCACGTTCGGGTTTCAGGTCCGGCAGATCGACATCGGCGAGCATGTCATATACAAGATCCTGGAAAATACGCCCGCGGACATGTGCGCGAAGGTAAGGAACAAGCCTACGATACCCTGTACCGGATAAACATTCCCCGGCAATACTATCCAGCAACACACAGCACGAAACTAACCGATGGTACTTCATTTTATCCAATACCTCATTCTCATTCTAGGTGGAGATAGGTGATATCGTGTTGAAAATAAACGGAGAAGATGTCACTGGATTAGCTACCAAAGATGGTATTACTTTATCACGCTACTTTTTTACTACCAAATTTATTCTACAGCAAGCGCAACACAATTGCGCTGGTGTAAAAAATGCGGTCGATTTTTGACACATTTCCTTACAAAAATACACCCAAAAATGTGGCAAATTTTGTATGCAAATGTGTGAAAAATCGACAGCATTTTGACGGAAAATCATAGTTGCGCTTCGTGTAGACCACGTTTTGCTTGCTGCATTCCTCTCATTACTATCACCCAAAGCTTTCTCTAACTTCACGACAGTTCACCTTTCCTTCGTCTTTTCATCCGCCCCCTCCCCCCATGGGTGGGGAACATATGTGTTTTTTTGTTTATTTGCTGTTTTTACCTTGTTCGAGTCCGAACAAAACAAAATGTGCTACATGTGTACGAGTGTGTGTGTATGTTTTTTTACACTCTTACGCTCTCTACTTCCAGTGGTAAAACGTGTACGGGTTTCACCGAACCCCATGACGCTGCACCTCCGGAAAGGTATGATGTTCCGTTTACTGTTGCCACCACTTCAACTAGCCAACAAGCTCATAAAAATTTTCTCACCCCTTTATTTTGCCTATTACAGATCCGCAAGTGAAGCGCACCATTTACGAAATGATCAAATCTACTTCACCCGACCGGGTGCTACATCACCAGCAGAAGCTACAACATCAATCACCCCAATCGTCCCAAGGTCCGGAAGAGTATACGGTGGAGCTGAGGCGCAAAAAGGATGACACCCGGCTCGGGTTCGTGGTGCGTGCGACCGATGTGCTCGATCATGTGATCGTCGAGATACGGCAAGATTCGCCGGCCGCGCTGTGTGGAAAGGTGAGCAAATATGTTAGATGCTTCTCCGAAGGATCCACATTTATAATGTTTAGATCGGGGCAAAGGATCTTTCAGATTCATTTATTCGAATACAAAGATGTAGAATGCTACACGAAAAATCTTAAAATTCAATTTGAAGATTAAGAAATTTAATACCCATGAGTCCTTCGAAATCACTTTTGTATACTGCATCTGACCCGCGAATCAAAATGAGTTTGACATCACTGGTTCAGGTGCAGTGTAGGATTAATCGTTTCACTTCAAACTCAGATATAGTGGTGCCTCAGCAAAACGAAAGAATGCATCCAGGCATTCTTCGTTATCTCGCTCTCTGCTGCAGTACTGAGTGTTGGCGTCATAAACAAGAAAAGGCATTGCCAAAGATAATTGTAACTTTATCGTTAAAAATGCTAACCTAACGGGGTGTGTCAGATAGAATTTGTTGTTGCTTACGCACCTGTTTTTTTCTTCTTCTCTTTGTAGGTGGAAGTCGGTGACGTTTTCCTGAAGATAAACGATACGGATGCGCAACAGTATTCTCCGCGCGATGGTACGTTACGCAGCGTGGCTTGGGCAGACGTAGAATCGTAGACGTTCTAACATTGTGCTCTTTCTTTTTCTATTTCCCTGCGGTTTTTTTAGTGCTAAAATGTTTGGGTAGTGCCACCGAACCCATCACGTTGCGACTGAAGCGAGGTATTTTATGTGACCGAGGATTGTGTGATGTTGCAGACCGTTTTACATTTAAGTAGTACATTTAAATAATGACTCCTTTTTTGCGTTCTTTCCTGCCAGATCCTTGGATAAAAAAATATCTACGCGAACAGTATCAGCAGGAACAGTTGGTAATGAGTGATGATTCGATTGAATCACAATCCTGCAAGGTAAGTAGTGACAATACGAACGGTTCACCATCGCTGCCCGTATCACGCCTGGCACAGCCGAAACGCTCCAAGCTGCTGTCGCTCGATTCGGCATTGAACCTCACCCACTCACCCAATAATACACAGGCAGCAGGCGGACGGATACCCGGGAACGGCAATCCGCACGCGGTGCGCGAATGTCTCTCCGAATCTGCCTGTCGTCCGTCCCGCATTCCGCAGGCAGTTACGCAAAGTAACTGGAGTGCTCCACAGTCACCGTCGCGCGGCCGGAAACCGCCACGCCCGTCACAAATACCGACGGCTAGGCCCGATATGCTTGTCACCCGATTTGTTATGACCGGCGAGTCTCAGTTTGAGACGCGCTACTTCGCGGACCAGGTATGTTAATTGCGTGTGCGCGTGTGTGTAGACAGTGAAGTACAGTACAACTATAACTAACTCCGAACTACTACGGAATAAGAAAAACTAAGGCTGTAGTCACTGCTCAGCTGTACGACTGTTGTTTGTACGATTATTTCAAATTATGTATGGGATTTGACAGATGAATATAATGACAGTTTCGGTTGCCCGATCAACGTCTGTCAAATCCCATACAATATTGTATTACCAATGACTCCAGCTAAAATAGTTTCGTTGAAAATTGGCTTCACATTCTCATTGTTGGCGATCACTGTATACAGCAAGTGAAAACAACCGCTCCCTTTTTCAGCCACGCAAACGTATTAAAGCGCCGCTGGTCAACTACGATACGCTCTCCTCATCGACCAGCCGCTCGGAAGACAATAGTAACAGCAGCAGCTGCCTAATGGAAGATAACGCAAACAACGATCCAACGCAACCACCCTCTCCAGCCTCGCCACTCTCGCCGGCAGATGGGCCGCCGGCAAGCGACAATAACCTAATGGGCCATTGTGGCAACGGTGCCGTTGACGGTGGTCCGGTAGTAAGCAAAAAGAAATCACACCCCAGCCACGGCTCGAACGGCAACAACAATCTACCGGCGAGCGTATCGTACGGTTCGATCGATACGAACGGTGAAGGAGCGAGGAGGGAGGAGCAGAGCGGTGAGCGGGCGGGCAGGAGAGTGGATGATGTTACCACAGGTGACGGTGGTAACAGTGGAAACCAAAACGCGTACAGTAATGCAAAGTTGGCGGAAGACGCTAACCGGGGTGAGGTCGGTGGCCGGGGGGAGACGAAAGACTGTGATAGTTCGAATGGTAGTGTCCCTAGTGAAGCAAGCCGACAGCCGCAGCATCAGCAATTGCCGCGCACTAACGTTGGTTCGCGAACGAAGGCCGATCCGAGCGAGATTAGCTACTCGGTTCCAACATCGCCCACCACGTACGGTGTGGGCAGTGGGGGTGGTGGTGGCGGTGTTGGCGTTGGTGACCATTTACTTTCCGCGGGGAACGCTGGGCATGAGCAACAGCTTCGCAACAACAACGAGATGAGCATCAACTCGATGCCGACCAGTCCGGAGTACGCTGGTGCGGGTGGCCATCACCATCACCAAATGTTCCGGTATGGGTCTGGAACTCCAGCCGATGGTAGTGGTGGCGGTGGTGCGGGCGGTGATACGAGTAGCGGGGAGCTAACGGCTAATACAAACATGAGCTCTGGGTCGGGACCGCATAGTGGTGGTGGCGGCGGCATGATACGCAAATGTGATGCCGCCGGCTTCCGTACCAGCCGGTCGGAGGATCATCTGCAGCAGACGCAACGTGACGGTGGTATTGGGGCGGTTGTATCGATCGATATCGACGAGGATGTGAACAGTTCACTGAATACGCTACTCGACACTCGTCACGATTCGCAGGAATATGCGGTAAGTTTCAGAAATCCACCAATAACTTACTACCAATATTGCAGATCTCAAAAACATTAAAAAAACGAAAAGACGTATTCTAATTAATTAATAACGTAAATGTCCATTCGTTCTGTCTACACTTCTCTACCAGATACCGGAACGAGAGCGGTTTCTATGGTCGTATAATGCGCAATCGGCTCCAAAGACAGCCGGCAGTGCCGGTGGCGAGAATGTGCACAATACAACCGAACCCGGTGCCAACGTGGTCTCACCACAATCCTTCTCGAGTTCGGTCAGTTCCTCGCCGCAACGTTCCGCCAGCGATAGTCCCGCCTCACCTACCTCCGTGTCGAGCTCCGTCATGTCTTCCTCTGGCGGATCGCGTGAACATTCACATGCCGGTGGTGGTGGTGGTGGTGGTGGTGGTACCGGCACGGCTAGTTCCTCGATCGCTAACAATCTTCCAGGCGGACATGGTGGCAACCATTTCCAACAGCAGCAGCAACATCAGCAGCAGCAAAACTCGCACCACCACCATCATCAACAGCAACATCACAATCAACATCAACCATTGCAGCAGCAACACTCCTCCGGTGGACAGCATCATCCGCCCAGTCAGCAGTCGGGCTACGGTGGACGTGATCACAGTGTGTCGGAAGCGGTATCGAACATCTCCAGCCCGGACTATCAGGACGAGCACGATCTGCTCAGCACGAAAGACCTGATGGCGATGGCTATTAGCGATCCGAGCGATTCCGACTCCACCATACTGATTTCGGAAAATACGCACCGTTGCGATCTGCCGATGAGCCATTCCGATCGCGATCATAAGCTCGTGATTCAGGTAAAGTCGGGCGAAGGTGGTGGGGCGTCGGAATTGGAAGAAGATTACGATGGTGCGCGTTGTCTTGCATTACTAAAGGAGGCGGAACGGTCGGAGTTGGAAAGTTTCGATTCGCTCGGAGAGGACGGTCTGATGCCGCCAGGCACGGCGAATCTGCTGCCGGGATATGCTGACAGCACGGTGTACGGTGGTAGCGTAACGCGCGAATCATCACCACCGGTTTCAGATGATGGAAGCGATGTGGATTCGTTACATTCGTTCCACTACTCACCGAAGGGTGTCGATCTGCCGTCAGCCGAGCGGCTTGCCAAGCGGTTGTATTATTTGGAAGGCTTCAAGAAGAGCGATGTATCACGGCAGCTGTGCAAAAAGTATGTCCCAATCGTGCGCCGCATGCGCTAATGTGTAAGCACAGCTAAAATTTCCCGCTTTCGTTTCTTTTTGTAGCAACGATTTCAGCCGTGCAGTCGCGGAAGAGTATTTGAAGTTCTTTTTCTTCGAATGTCTCTCGCTGGATAAGGCGCTTCGGATGTTCCTGAAGCAGTTTTCGCTAACCGGCGAAACGCAGGAACGTGAACGTGTACTGGTACATTTCTCCAAACGGTACCTAGACTGCAATCCACGTTCATTCAATTCGCAAGGTATGGAGGTTGGAAAAATGATTGCCCCTACTGTGGCCGGAGCTCAGTTTGTTTTTAATCTCTAATTTATTCTCTTACTAATCGAATGTCTACAGATGCGGTGCATACGCTAACGTGTGCGATTATGCTGCTAAATACGGACCTTCACGGACAAAACATTGGCTCCAAAATGACGTGCGCCGAGTTTATCGACAATCTGAGTGACCTGAACGATGGTGAAAATTTCCCCAAGGGTGTACTGAAGCAATTGTATTATTCTATCAAAGACAAGCAACTAGAATGGGCTCTGTAAGTATTGTATTATTGTTGTACAGCGTTAAACAGATAAAACCTTGTAAATGATTGTTAGTATACCGTTGATATGAATTTTCCTCATTTATTTCACCCTCTCCCCCATTAAAGGGATGATGACGTAGATCCTAAAACGGGTAATCGTAACAACGACGGCAATGGCAACGGTGGCAATGGTAACGGTCTCGGAGGTATCGGTATCGGCGGTGCTAATGGTGGATCGAGTGATGGAGGATCAACCGGTGGCAGCCTACAGGGGCCACCTGTTGGACCGAACCCATTCCTGGAAGCACCACCAATGTTTGCGGCTGTCGAGTATAAAAAGGGCTACGTCATGCGCAAATGCTGTTACGACACCAACTACAAGAAGAGTGAGTTAATAGAGTGATTATGGCACATACATACAAACGCCCGCACACACTCGCACTCGAACGCCCATTATTGATTGATGCAGCTTGCTGCGGCTTTTTTTGCACCATTTCAGCCCCATTCGGACGACGGTCTTGGAAGATGTTCTTTTGCACGTTGCGCGATCTGGTGCTGTACCTGCATAAGGACGAGCACGGCTTCCGGAAGAACCAGATGTCAGACAATGTGCATAATGCGATCCGCATCCATCATGCACTGGCCACGCGTGCGAGCGATTACACGAAGAAGCAGCACGTGTTTCGGCTGCAAACGGCTGACCAGTCGGAGTTTCTGTTTCAAACGAGCGATTCGAAGGAGCTGCAGTCGTGGATCGACACGATCAATTTCGTGTGTGCATCATTTTCGGCCCCACCGCTCGAGGGCGGCGTTGGTAGTCAAAAGAGATTTCAACGGCCACTGCTACCGTGCACGCACAGTCGTCTGCTGATGGTACATTTTGCTGTGGCTACCGTGTGTCGGATTCGTGATTAATAAAGGATATTTTTTGTTTTTCTTTCGTCTGTTCCTCCCCACAGCGCGAACAGATGGCGTCGCACGAGCGACAGGTGAATAAGATAATGCATCTGCTGGAAGAGCACAAGGTATCGACCGCACCGCCGAAAGGTTTAGCATTGCAGAACTACAAGGAAAAGGAAGTATATCTGCAGTACGAGGTACGTATTTAAATCACTCACTACTGTGAACTAAAAATAAAATATTTATTTTTTGCCCATCAAAACAGTTGAAGCGGTACAAAACGTACTATAATCTGCTCAGCTCTCGCCTAACCATGGAGCCACAGGATTTCAACAACCAGCATCAGGTGAGTGCGGCCGCACTGAACGATACCGGCGACCGGCGGGACGATTCCTGCAGCACGACGATGCTGCCGCTCGGCAGCTACGGTGACTACGGTGGCGCCAACAGCCATCCGGCAGCAACGGGCCAGCAGCAACCGCGGCCCCAAACCGCCGGCAGCCTCATGCCCAACTTTATCCAGGCACATCAGGGTGGTAATACGGTGGGTAACGCTAGATCGCCAGGACTTTCACCGCCGGAAAACACCACAGACCAGCAGCAGCCTACCAACACCCTGTAGTGCGGTAGTATCCTGCCTAACATCATCAGCATTCGGTTACCGGCAGGAACGGACCATCCGACACAATTGCTGGGCGTGCGTTGGCCCGCATAGAGACAAAGCACGTTGCAATTATTCATTCCGGGGATTTAAAACGCCCATCCAGAACCGGGGTCTGCAAACACGACATCTATACATGTATTAAGTAGGACTCACACGCGGTCAGACAAATCTGATAGAAAGTATTGTGTGCGCACCGGCAGGTATTTGTGGTCACGCGCGGATGCGGACGTCTTGCATTCCAAAACAGTTATGTGTGTGTGTATGTGTGTGTGCGCGTGTGAGTGTGTGTGTGTGTGTGTAGGAGGGCTTTGCTTGCATACGCTCTTCTGCCTCGCAAAAGTGAACGTATTTATGAATTTATTACTCTTCCCAAAGTTCGCGAGACACTATAATTCCCTGAGATCACTTACGCAATAGTGATCATTGGAGCACTTATAGCTTATATATTTTTGTTTTTGCTTTTCTATACATTTATACCATCAAGTGTTGTCTTGACACAAACACATACACACACTCTCTTTATCTGTGCTAGCCTTTCGGTTTGTTTTTTTTTTTATATGAAAGCCTTTATTTTGACAATTATACATTTTTTCTCTATGTTTCGAGTTTTTTCGCAACACTAATTACATCGATAATTAATTTAAATGATGCCTTTACCGCTCAAAACCATCTACAAAGTATGCCCTACCGATGAAGCCAAAAAATTCAAAGCAAATATTGATTGTATAACCAGCAAAGCTAACCAAAACATGATTGGAGGAGAGGAGAAAAAAAACAACATACACACGACCACATACGACCACACATACGTACGAACTTTTTGCATACGCTTCCCCATACGGTGGAGTGTAGTGTAATGTGGACGTCGAACAAAACGGCGTGCCAAACTTTTACATTTGAACAAATCGTTGAGCGAGCAAAAGTGAGCAGGAAAGCAGCAGCAGCAGCAGCAGAAACAGTAGCTGCAAAGATTGTGTACAGCCAAATTAGGTGATTATAACAAAAAACAAAAAAAAAAGGGAAAGTACTTTTCATACATGGATAGCCGTACACTAAGGAGGGTGTAACATTATGTGTGTGTGGACAGACAAAAGCAAGTGACGAATCCCTTTCATAAGCGATAAACAGTTTACCGTTTGTACCATTTAAGCGTTTAACAACAACAAGAAAAAAGTATATTGCAAAACTATACGGATACATATATACATGTACGCACGATTACGATTACGGAGAATTCTTCATTATTATAGTTTCGTTTTGAAAATGGCGATTTTTTTTTGTCCCTTTGAAAGAGATAATCATGATTGTATGTAGAATTGTTAGCAAATGCGTTGTTCAGTTTTTTGCGCTTTATATTTTTAAATGATTGTAAAGATTTATTTCTTTGCAAAACAAATCCTGGTAGAAAAGTAAAAGAGTAAAAAGAAGCAAGTGAAATGCAAAATCAAATGTTGCTCGGGTATTGGAGTTTAAGGGAGACGCGTTATCTCTTTATAAAGCCTGCATTTAATATTCATCATATAACACAGGACAGTCATAAAGGTAAACGGCACCGGCTTAACAATAACTTTTATTTCGTTACTATCCTGTGCTGTAGCTGGTGTCAGATCAGTCAGATCAAGCAGACAGAGCCAGGCCGGGGCTAAACCCCAGCAACCAGAGGGACAAGAATTTACTGTGGTTGATCCTACTTAGCGATGCGAAAACGAAAACGAAATGATAGAGATGATCTAGTTCGCAATTAGAGTAGAGTGCAAATTGTTTTGCAGTATAGCAGTGTTTCTCTTTTTTTTATTCATTCGTTTCCCTCCCTCTCTCTCTCTCTCTCTCGCTTCTCGTGAGTATTTGCTATATTATTTATATTGGAACCTAGTTCATGCATACATTAACTGATGCGAAAACGAAAGGCTGATTTGTGAACGAGAAGACAGACAGAAAGTAGGAGCTGTAACAGATACACGACCGGCCAGGTTGTGATGTGTGGTACCAGACTCGCCACGGTATTAGTGTGTGAGGGAAGTGTATGGAACCTTTACTCTAGTACTTTTGTATTTTGTTCATCTTTTTTTTTTTTGTTTCACGTGCATACCGTATTATTCTGTGTGCTGCTTTATTTCATCGCTTGTCGTGATTATTGGTCGTCGTGACTATTCCTTTTTAAGGGTTGTGTACAATTTTCTATTTCCTTAGGGTTTCGGAGTAGAAGGGGGTTCGGAGTAAGGAGGAAAGAAGGTAAGGACGGATGGTAGAAGAAAGTATAGAAAAGTAAAAGTCTGGTAGTAAGATGTGCGGATGCGTAGCAATGCGGCAAGAGTGTCGCTATTTATATACATAAATATATATATATAAATATATACAAACACCCATATAGAGCAAACGAATGTGCAACGCGGACACGGTTAATATAATAGCAGGATAGTAGTATCGTGCCTACGTTTTTTTTTGTATTAGTTTCAAACCCGAGACTTTGTCGCCGTCGAGCCAAAGTTCGATTTATTTCGTGTTATATTCCTATAAAAATATTATATATTGTATACACACAAACACACACACACACACACACACACACATCCTCATACATTGTACGTAAGGTGATTTTCCTCAGTGTGCTCAACAAAAAAAACAAAACTCCCCAATCGCCCATAACCAAAACCCGCATCCACCCCCCAACCTGCGCGTTCTTCTTCTCCGAACTTCCTAGCCGCGGTTCGAATGATTTGTAAAATCAGTCGCACACGTTGTCTACAATTATAATCACACTGTTGACAGGTTCATTTCATTAGCCAAGTAAGCGAAGAATATAATTTATATCTTGAAAAAAAACCAGAACAAAACGACGTTGCTCCCTTTATGTGTAGAGTGTTTAGAACTGTGCGGGAATTTTGCCGTGAGGTTGTAGGAATAGAATTTTCTGTTTTTGATGATTTTTTTTTTTTTTGAGAAATCCTTATTCCAAACCTACTAAGACAAAAGCTTGTGCATGTACCATTATTCAACTTTAGCATCGGAATTGAGTTTTCTTTGCGGTTTTTGGTTTATTTTGTTTTCCCCCGCTCATTTGAAGGACATTTTAATTACAAATAGAAAACATCTTTACAACACCCATACACAAAGGAAGAAAGAACAGGTTGATATGTCTGTACGTTTATACTTATTTTATTACTTCAACCGCAAAATAACACTTGAAAGATCGTTCTGCGCAGTACATGTACAAGATGAATGATAACCTCACTGAAAACATTTAGAACGAAAATCTGTTCAACTGTTGAACGCCGAGGATATGTTTGTTATCCTGTTTTCTTCGCATTTTTTTTAAACGTTCATGAGTTTGTTCGTTTTGTCTTACACTTTGCTACAATTGTTTTTATTGTTGCTTACATACTTCGTATCTTCCGCTCTTGAATGTATAAAATTATTTAAGAAACAAGAAAACATGCGATCAAAACAAAATGTGCACAACGATCAATTACTGGTAGGCAATGCGAAAAATCGATAGGCATCCACATATAAAGAAAAGAAGAAGAAAAATGCAAGCTTTACAATAATACAACTAAATTCCCCGTTGGTAAAACATTTTGCATAAACTGTACTGTGGTATATGGATAAGTTTGGTGTTCCGAATTGTGAAGTGGAATGAGAAGCTGGCAAAGCTTCTAGCTTCATCCATTCCGTCACCAACCGCAAAGAAAAATGGCGTGCACTAGTACTGTAGGATCCCGGTTGCCAAATCAATCAGTAGTGAAGAATAGAAGAAAAAAAACGAAACAGACGAAGAATCTAACCTAGTGAAGACAAATCTTGAGCCGCATAAACTAAGTATTGGAAGAATTGATCAATGTGGAGAACATTTTATTATGTTGCGTTAAATGAAACAATCTATAGCTGTGAAACCCTTTCCTTTCGTTCGTTCGGGATCCTAGAAAGAAAATCTCATTTCCTCACTATAGTGAGAAGTGAGAGATTCTGCCTAGGGGAACATGTAACCCATTCGATGACTGTTGTTGCTAAGCCTGAAGATGGACGTATGTGTGTGGAAGGAAACGCGTTCAATTACATTACGCAAACAAAATACGGGAAGGAGTAACCGTGTGGAATAATCATGTTACAAAGAATATTTCAATGGTGTGTATGTACATAGATGTATATCTTAAAGAAAGATCGCAAGAATCTGCTGTTTCGGTACAGCTTTGTGTTAAGTGCGTCGTAGCAAGCAGGCAAACAACCAAACAGGAATCAGAAAAGATAATCAAGTTGATACAAGGATACATAAACAAGCATGGATAGTGGAAGAGGAAGGTGAACACAATTCTATAGTAAACGTAAGAGGTCCGAGCGAAGTAGTAAAGCTGTGAATTGAGCGAACGAAACTTTTCACTCGTACGCTGCCGTATTGTGCATGTGGGTGTGTATCGGAGAGAAGAACATTCCTCGACGTTTGTATGACGCCAAAATGCATGCAACTAACATTATATTAAGTTTTCTTTGGGTGCGAAACGATTAGAAACACATGCACGCGTCAGTGCATCCGTCGAGGGAAGGTACATACACACACGCACGCACATTGTGGGAGAGTTAACTTAATTTCCAAAACAATTACCTGAAGAAATTTAAACTGTTTCTTAACGCATACATTTCAACACGTGAGCAACACGTGACTGGTTGTCACAGACACAGAGAATTGCAAACACTGGTGAGGTGTTTTCCTTTTTGGGCGATTAGTGTATCGTGTAAAGATTGTGTGCGTGTTTTTTTTTTTTTACCAAGTTAGTTGCAAACGCCTGAAGGTATGTAGACAATTTTTTTGTGAAATGAAACAAAAAGATAGTAATTACGTGTGTGGTGTTGAGCCTAACGATCTCGACAGTTTTCCTATACTTGTAGTCGCTTTAAAAAGGCTCCTATAAAAGCTTGATTACATACCTTCAGGGCAATACCTATCCCAAACCCAGTACGCTACCAATGCCTTAATTTTAAGCTCGCTTCGCCGCAACACGTTTGTATACTAGCTGTTTCGCTTCAGGCTAGTTGGTAAATACATACGCGGAAACCAAATTCCCACTTTTCCCCGTCTACAGTGCCCCTCCTCGGTGTGTTTAGGAGGAGTAGTTGAAAGCAAACGGTGTAGGTGTACCGATTTGTATGGTGGTCTAGAAACGCACGTGGTGTATTAGACGCTTCCTACTAGCCCAACCGACAGCCGGAAGTAAACCGCCTTAATTGTAAGTGTGCGTGTAACGCACACCGTCTAACGAAGAATATTCCACACAAAATACAACAAGAAATACACCGAATCATTTCTATGCGGCCTATACAACACTCCCTTTGATTGCTAAGGTGAACGGAACGAAAACGGTGGGCAAGGGACAGACATACCACATACCCAAACACAAGTGTTTGTCGAGTTATCAACGTATTGCACATCTAAGTTATTGTAGCTAAGCAGGAAGGGTATTGATAAAAGTAGGTTAAATGAAGCGGATTGAGAAGACAAAGTTCTTGAAGGTTATTTGAAGGTTATTCATAACACAGATTGAGCCAGCGAGCAGTGGAATGAAACCGTGATTAAGAAGCATTTGTATCTTCCCCAGAGTAAAACAGAGTGATCCTCCAGAGAGATCCAGATATAGAGGGCGCTGCCGGAATTCTCTATCCACTAAGGTTACCAAACAAAACCAAAAACAAATGACGGAGGAACAATGTTGCAATGGACGCTACTTTCGGTGATGGGCAATTAACAAATCTCGCATCAATTGTAACGATGTTTGCCGTTGGTAGAATAATTAATAATAATAGCTCTTGAACACATGTAATGCCGATGCAAGTAGCCATTTATATCCTCCACACACAACACACACACCCACAAGCAGTATCATTGATTGTATTTGAATTGATTAACTGTGATGTTCACTAATCCTCCCCCTGCGGTAGCTGGGTGCTCCCTGACAAAGTCGGGAGTTGGCCGGCCAGCCAGTCAGAGCCTGCTCAATGTACCGAATCTGTTGTATGTGTCCCAGGACGCTAATCCGGTCGTAAACGCTAATCATTAGCGTTGTGGAGAAAGAATCGAAAAGATTGTGGTTTAGCACCGGGAGCACATGAGGACGAACTTATGAAGTAATGTTTGGCAAACCCTACAGTCCCCACGGATTGAAAAGAAAGCTAAGACGTGTATGGACACTGGATACTGGAAACAAAACAATTGCGAAAGAAGCGACATACAATAAATAAAGTTAAATAGTAATGTAACTAAAAGAGTACGCAAGAAACCGAATCGGTCCTCTATTAATTAGCAGCGTTGGTGTTAAAAATCGTCACCACCATACACGCCCATCCCGAGCGCGTAAAGTCGGCGTAATCCTAACGAATTGGTGGTGCTTTCTGTCAAGTGTTGCCTCGTCCAAAATAAAAAAAAAAAATCGCACCATATTGCCGATTATTATGGTTCACCCAACCCAGCGGGAAAAAGTCTGATTTTCTCGGTGGGGAGGGGCAACGAGCACCAAAAAGCAAGGTTAGTAGTTTTAGCGCATAAATTACTGGAACTAGAACAAATAATCCTTGGGAGTGATTATCCATCTCTTTCTCTGTTTCTTATCACCAACGCCAGTGCGTTTAAGAGCCTACGGTCTTCGCTCTTAGAGCGAGTATCATATTGATTAAAGTGCCCGGATCGAAATCGATCCGCGGATTTTTGTTTATCCCCCTTTTGGATTGGTTGCTGACATATTATAATAATCTTCCGGCATTTGGCCCTGGGTGCTGCTCTATTTTCTTCTCGTTTCTCACAAAAGGGACGCACCACGTGGTTTTTACGTACACTGCTGCTGCGGCACGTACTCGTTCGATGACAGCTGCTGCTTGTTGTTGGTGGTGTTGGTGCTCGTCGTACCGGATCCTGCCAACGTAGTCGATGTTGACTCGACGATAACGCTCGTGTAGTGCGGCAAACCGTACGTATCGGCAAAGTGTTGCTGCTGTTGCTGCTGCTGCTGATGCTGCTGGCGGTTCGATTGATTTCGGCTAGCGACGGCAGGCTTCTTGCCCTCCATACCGACCGTCCGGACGTCCGCGTTAGTACCGTATCCTTTCGCGCCGTGCAGATTATTGTTGTTGCTGTTGGTGTTGTTATTGTTGTTATTGTTGTTGCTCATCGTACCATTATGGTCGTTATTATTGCTGGTAAGTAGATGGTTGTTGTTGGTGGTGGTATTGTTATTGCTGTGATTGTGCATATGGTTTAGATTAACGTTGAGCGTAACGACACCGCCACCATTTGTCTCACCATGGTTCCCCTCCGTGCTGCCAGCGGTACTTATAATTATACTGCTGTTAGTAGTTCGGTTACTGCCATTGTTTGTCGCTTGCAGTGGATTGTTGGTGTTGTTGGGTAGATTTCCATTAGTGCTATTATTGTTGCCGTTCGGCAGTGTTGACACCACGGAATGGTTGGGTAGTTTGGAGGATTTTGGGCCCGTGTCGCCAGCCTCCAGCTCGTCCCGCTCGGTAACCGCCGATGGGCGGGCAGGCGATCCTAGCCCGCTGAGTATGCCGGCGGTGCTCACTAGCGGTGAGTCACCGAGCTGCAGGTCACCGCCATGGGGCCGGAAATGGTGCAGGTGGGTAGCCGGTCCGAGATGATGCAGCGTGTGCTGATGGTCGAACGCTGCCTGCTGCTGCGTGATACCATCGAACGGCGATGCAGAGCTGGTGCTCCCGTCCAACGTTGCCGGGGAGGCATCGTACAGAAAGTTGGAGGTCCCATTGCTAGCGACACCGTTCGTGTGTGGATGTTGCTGCTCTAGGTGATGTTGTTGGTGGTGGGGCAGTTGTTGTTGATGCCCGTTCGTCGGTGCAAAGTGGCTTTCTAGGTGCAGGTCACCGTAGCTTTGATCACCACCTGCACCTGCATGCTGCCGAAGTACACCCGATCCTCCACCAGCCATTGATAGGGAGGCAGCCGTCATACTGCCGTAGCTGGGTGGTGGATGCTGCTGCTGAAGATGGTGTTGCTGTTGCGGATGGTGGTGATGCTGCTGGTGATGTTGCTGCTGCTGATGATGATGCTGTTGATGCTGTGCCAGCGTTGCCTCGCCCTCCGAACTGCTGCAGCTGTTGGAACTGGCGGAAAATGGGCGCAGCGAGATTGGGTCCTGCCGGGAATCATATCCACCGTAAAATTGATCGTAGTACGGCTCGAGAAAAGCGTCACTACCGTCCGTCCCACCGTGCGATACTGCATGTCCATCGAGCATTCCGCCAGAAGGAGTTGCGTTCATACAGTACCCACCGCTAGCTGTGTTTGGTTCCTGATGAGTACCGCCAGAGCTGTACTGCATCTGGAGATCATAATCGTCCTGTGCAGATGGCATGGAAGAACCGGGGTGAGTTACCAAACAGGCTGAGGGAGCTCCCGGTACAGGACCCAGGCTGGCATCATCATCTAGGCTAGCCAGTTGAATGAAGGTGCTGTGTTGCTGATGTTGTGGATGTTGTTGGTGTTGTTGCTGCTGCTGCTGCTGCTGTTGGTGGTGGTGTTCCTGGAGATCCTTTCCCAAATGCAACGAGTTGTAGGACAGACTACCCTGATGAGCAGGTTGCAGCGATTGGGAGCTTCCACGCCTTCCGGTGGAATTGCCACCTACCACCGTACCACCGATCGGAGACATATGGGCAGGAACGCCAGAAGTCAACCCAGACACCGGTGTCATGGTGGCCGCTAGTGCTGTCGCCGGCTCACTTACAGTACGCTCTTTACTCGCAATACTAGCGCCTCCAGCAGCTCCAGTTGCGATCGAGTCCGGCTTGACATTGGAGGAAGCTTGATGCTGCGTAGATGGGGTATGCTGTGGCTGCTGCACCTCATTCAGTAGCAGATCTTGCGCTTCCTGCTCGCTGTAAAAAAGCGATAAAGATGGAGTTTAAAAATCATGCTTTTGGTTTTTGTAAAGAAAGATGGATGCTGATATCCATCTTTCCCACCAAACAGTTCTATTTACCTCAAGACGTAGTTAACGCTCACGATACAATGAGGGCGCGATGAGCGTGTATTGTGGACAACGGTAGCATACGATTGTACCCACGCCCAACCGCCGCCTTTCGTTAGAAACCGATAATACTTTGTCGTAACTTGGCCCTTGTACATCACTACAACACGAAAACCACGTGTCAAGAAACACATGAGACAGCGGTTTCGTGTCACCAAAGAAAAAAGAGAAGAATTTGTTGATCTAAATAGCTCAAAACAATGGATGTATCGATTTCACATAGTAGGAGTTCGTATACTTACGGACTTGGTGCGAGTAGCGCATGTGAAGGATGTCCGCTGCGTGGACGTACTGGTAGAGTGTTTTCTCAATTAGATCCTGCGGCTCGTATCCCGTAAGCTGTGCCACTCTGATGGAAATGGTAATAATGCGGAAGCAAAAAAGGAGAAACTTAGGAGAGGATCTTAGGCGCACCCATATCGAGTTTATAAATTGATTGATTTTTTTTTCTGTTGAGGAAAGCCACCATTCTACATCACCGGTCCTGCGAGGACCTTGTGCCAAGGGACGGCGAAAAACAAACAAGCGCCCGTAACGAGCGCTGACGCTAGTAAAAACAAGTATTGCAAGTGTTTCCCACTTTGTTTCCACCCATTGCAAGCCATCGAACGTCACGAAAGTGGTCCAATCAATTGCTAACGTCTGGTGGATGGTGCGAGAAATGACGAGGTACTTGAGTGAAAAACGAGATTTGACACGTCGGAGGGATTTTTAGCTTGGCAAATAAAAACGTAAGTTCCTCCACCCCACCGTGGGTTTTGAAAGCGAACGCACTGCCAGCAAGGGGCGTTAATGCGATGAAAGCCGGGACGAAAAATGCCACAAAAAAAAGCGGACAACCATCAAAACTGGAACACGGATTTGACCAGGGCAGGGTTGGTCCTTTAAGACGGTGTGATGTGAATTTTTCCCCTTGCTTGTTGCGAAACAAAAAAAAAAGCTGTATGTACTTACTTTGCGTCGAGAAAGATCAGCTTCAGGTCCATGCTGGCGCGAAACATAAACATGTTCTGGTAGAGTTTGATTTCCGTAATAGCGGACGGTGGCAGCGAGTGACCGACCGCCACTAGGCCCAAGTTTTGGATGCAGCTGTGCCCGTCCCCATACGTTGCATCGCCCGGATATATACGGGCCTTCAGGTATCCGGAACAGTGTATGACCTGCGCGGAAGGGAATACACTCCGATCACCAGCGATTCTACTTGATGCATTTGATTCCGACACTCACCTTATAGCCACTGGTAGTGAGGCCCGCATTACGCTTCGCCAACACGCACTTCATCCGCAGAAAGAAGGTACGCTCGATCTCAATCGTTTGCGAGAGATGATGCTGACCATAGCTGTGATGGTGATGATGATGATGATGATGGTGGTAATGGCCGTGGTGAGTGTTGTGATGATGCGAGTGGGACTGTTGAGGGTGCTGCATCCCGTACCCAGCCGTACCCGCTCCGTACGTGGGCGGATTGCCGGTTCCGAGCGGCGAATGGCCGCCTGTGCCACCGCCCAAATGCTGCTGATGATGCATTGCGGTTTGCATATCGTTCGGTGAAAGGCCGGGCGGTACGGTTTGGCCCAGGTTACTACCACCGATGGCGGCAATCGAAGCACCGGACGAGGCGAGACTTTGCGGTGGCGAATCGGCACTACCGGGATGCTGCAGCAAACTGGCAAACGGTGATATCGGTGAGTCGGAAGCGGTTGTGCCCGGATCGGCGATGGACGAGTGCGGTGTGGAGGATAGCAGTGGGCCGGGTCCGGTAGTTTCTGTGCCACCGGTAGCCGGTGGTGGTGTGACAAACATGTTCGGCTGCAGTGACAGCACCGAGGTCATCTCGTCCTGATCGTAGTTGTGTATGTACTCGTAGATCGAATTACCGGTCAGCTCTACCTGGCTGAGCCCAAGGTGTACCGAGGCCGTTTCGGAGATGTACATAATCTTCCCGTCCGGCGCAACAACAAAGATGAACCCATCCAGCGTCTGCAGCAGGTGTGAACCGAGCTCCTTAATCGCGAGATCGCGAGGATTGTTTGGGATGTGTTGGGAGCCCCACGCATCTCCCAGCCCTGTGGTTGGAGCAAGTGCACAAATATTCGGTGTGTCTTGTAATGCAACACTCACAACCCCCTTCTGTGTCAACCTACCTTCTGGGAACACGGCACGCATCTTCAGGTAAGACGTGGTAAGCCGTATGATTGAAGCCTTATCGAGCTGTGACGTGATGGCGCTCGGCAACGGTAGCAGCTTAGCCAGCTCGAGAAATTCCGCATTTTCCTTTTCACGTCGGGACCGGGCGGCATTTTTACTCTTCTCCTTCATCGCACACCGTGTGGTCGGACCTGCGCGGTGGAGTAGAGGGGGCCGAGAAGAAACACAGAAGGAAAAAAAAACAAAAATGGCGTAAGTAAGGGCACTCAGTGTTATTCTCAACATTTGCGATGGTTAATCATCACTATTTCAGTTTGTCCGGCGAATTCTATCATCACAAAGAGAAAAGTGCATGGTAAACGGGCAAGTGTGTGGGTCCTATTCGAAACAAAGCGTTCCGGTGAGCTCAACGCTCGTGTATGCTACGTATGCGCACCTCCCACCACCTCCCCTACCCACCCATCGACACTATTCGGAAACACTTATGTTACAACTAGCTAACCACTGCACCTAGACGCTTTAATAGAGCCATAAAATTATCGATGAGTTATAGCCTACTGCTAGGCCTCGGGCAGGAGCCATCTTGCGGTAAAGAAGCAAGTCAATAAGACGTAAAATTAAGTTTTTATGATGTTTTGCCGAACTGCCCATCGTTTATGAGCTGATCGTTTCGCAACTGTACGCCCTGCACATTGAGCTTGTCCAACATTAGTCGCAAAACTTATTTTCTGCTCAGATATTTGCTCTACAGAGATCCTCAAAGAGTTTTCAATCACGTTAAAATCGCGTGTTAACTATTATCTTATATTTTTTGGGCGACTTCACCCTTGTTCTGGTTTATATTTGAGGCCTGGTTGACGTTAGTCAGATTGATTATGGGGTTGACTTCATGCGGTTCTAGAATTCACACGCATCACAAATCTCTCACAGGCATCCGAAGGGAAAGTCTCAAAAATCTCTGTCTATTTTTCGCGCATCAAACGGCACCACAACACCAACACATCACTTCACTCCATTCTCTAGTAAACACTCACTTTTTGGCATGTTTGAAGCTGGGACACCTTCCCGTTAACTACCCTTGTAATCTCTGTAACTGGACGGCAGCTTCCAAAAAAGCTAGAACGCCCTAACTTTCTCCGTTTGTGCCTGTAGTCAAACGGTCAAACAGTTCGCGAAAAATGACACACACTCGCGTATCTGTAGTACACCGTAGAATGGTGTAGCCTGCTCCGTGCGCGTTGCTCGCTGTAACGTTACAGTGTAACGATCCACACGATCGGCTAGCCGCTGCGTACTGACACGAGGATCAGCGCTATGCACCACAAAAAGCCCTAGTGTCACCCTTACTACGATGCGCCACTTGCCACTATTGTTGTTGGGTCTATCGGGTGACGTCGCTCCCGGGTGTGTTAGGCCTTCGGGTGTCGGAGGCATGGTCTGCCGCTTATGTTTACGACGTCACTTTTTGTTTTATTTACTGTAGTTGGTTGCCTGGTTTTTGGAAGGCGTTATCGTGTTACAGATGTTACAGATTAACGAGCAAATCGAGCGTGAAGCATGAGATTTTACGAGGTACGCCTGTTTAGTTGGAGACTCAAGAGAGAATCAATTCATTCATGAGTACTTCGAACTAGAGGTGACAGCGAAGCCGGTGGTCACGCTCGCAGGACCGGAGTTCAAATCGCATCCGGAATTCGGTTCCCACTAGCGAGGGCTGACAAACCAACTACGTGGTATCAGCAAGTTTTTCGATTCGATGAACATTCGACAAGATGCAGCAGAAGATCTTGGAACTTGCGGGAAATCGAATGTGGCTGGAGCTGGAACTGCGCCAATTTCTCATTCCTCTCATCTTTTTGTCTCACCAGAATCTACCGGAGTGTTTGATGTTTACCATAGTTTGCCTTCAGGCGAACCACCGACGTCCAGTGTCATTACCAACTGGCCATGCGAAAGAACTTAGCAGGGGCACAAAAAAAACTGTACTTGCCGCTGTGTGTGTGTGTTTGTGGGGACGGTGCCACCAATGTTTAATAGAGTTGTTTTGGGTTGTTGCCAGCTAAACGGCAACATCGTATCTTTGTTTTTGAAAACCCATACTCCAACCGAGAGACGATAAACAAGCGTCACCGGGGCCACGGGAAACTACCGACCCTTGCCAGAGCACCCTACACCCGCTCGCAAGAGGCATCCGTTGAAGGGCGACTGGAGGTTTTTTTTTGTCGCTGCCGCTGTTGTTGTTCCTCTTCACTGTCGTTACTGTGTTGAGGTGCAGAAATGCGCTAAACTACAAACTTAAGCTTTAACTCCGCCAGACTCCATTAACGTAATGAGAAACGGTAAAAGCAACATCGTCGTCGATAATATATTGGAAATGCCGACTTCCTTTTTTCCTTGCAACCGTCCGCCAATGCGGGCCCGCTGATATCTGATCAGCGCTATTGTTGTGGATCATCTTCGGCAGCACGCGGTTAAAAGGGGTGACATGACTGTCGATCCTTTCATGTATCGATCGCATGCAAATCTCGTTGAGGATGTTCACGGCGATTCAAGACGATTAGGCATAACCCCAAAACAATAGTCCCACTGCTCTTGTCGAGCGGAAAACGGTAGAGAAATGCGGGTTTTCTTGTCCGTGGGCCAGCAGTAATTCGGCACCGTGCTTTAAGACGCACCATTAACCGGAACCCGGGGTTCCGGGCTGTCGGTGTCCGGAGCATATGCACCGTGGGTCTGGGAAAAGACCAACCAACCAACATAGCAGACACCGGTTTTGCTACATATTACCAAACGTGAGCAACCAATCTAGGTTTCCGCAAACAATCTCGCAATAATTTGACATCTTTATCACCGCGAGAGAGGAACAGAAATTGAAAGACGCAGGTCGTGCGAAAATCTCATCCACCAAGACGCATGGGTGCAGTAAAATGCATCGATTAGTGAACGAAGTTCAAGAATTGTCCATCACCGTTTGGAGTTGGAAAGACGTAACTTTGTGGGTTTTGTGAACTTCCGGTAAGTTCAAAATACAGTGCGCGAGTAACTCGAATGCATCCATCGCCCCGGTCCGGCAAATCTCCAACAATTACTCGGTGCCAACAGTGTTGGATAGCACAGCAGCATCTTTATCTTTGAAGCCTACGTACGTCACCGATACAGAAACAAGCACCAAGCCCTGGATGCGCCTTGGAGCGACCTGGAGCTCCCTTGGACGATTGACGTTTACGACCCGATCGTGCTTTTCGTTTCGTTTGCAACCAAAGCAGCCCACCTCTTCCCGTCCCAACCCAGCCTTGTTTGCTCTCCTCGTCATCGTTTTTCCCAATAACTTTCTGTGACTAACAGCAACCGATCGACGGCACTGCTTCCCGGCCCCGGTCCCGCGATCCACCCATGCAAGCAATGAGGCACCGATTTGTACCATGCCCAATCGGCTTTATTGCGGATGGATGGCAGCTGTGGCTGTGCTGGAGCGCGTACACAGTACCCGGGACCGGACACCCGCCGGGACGGATGGCGAGCTTCGAATTACGGCGAGCGTCGTTTGCATTTGTTTATGCAACATTAAACGCAACCGCCGGCTACACACTCGCGGCCAAAGGACATCGACCGGGTTGTTTTTTTCTTTTCCTCGTGTGTTCCTTGGCCACGGCTGGTGCGTTCCGGTTGACCGAGATGCATGTCCGGGTGAGCATTTTTCGGAACATTTCGTATGCTCCAGAGGCGAGGGAAGAATAATTAGTTGTGTGGCAACTGTACACCAATTGTAGCGAATGTTTACGATAAGCGACGATCTAATCGGGCAGTAGCCCGATTGGAATGGAAAGTAAAAACCATTCAAGCACCTCAGCTGGGCCCAGCACACATTTGCCTAGCCTGCGGGCGTGCTGGGCAACAAAAGAAGCAATCTCTCCCATCATGTTGCATCTTGAATGGGGTATTTAAAAAATAATAATAAAAGAAACCGTCTCTCGGCTGCGTATGCATCAATCAGAAAACCTTTTTCGTCACGTACGATATGGCCCTTCACGCGAGAGGAGGTTTTTTTTTGTGTGTGTCACCCACAGCTTACTGAAGTGTTCTACTGCTGAATGAGAACGAGCAGAAGGAAGAAAGAAGACCAATCAATCGGTAGAATAAATCTAACACATTTCACTCCAACACAAATGCGACTGAAAGAGACTTGATGCTTGGCACATGATTGTTATTACTTTGACTACTATCCTCAACATTGCGTAGTGGAGGCTTTGCTTTAAGACTTTAACGACCGGATGAATCCTTCTGACTTGATGCTTCAAGTACTGCTCTAAGTGTAAATCCTTTCAAAGCAAGAAACAAACCATTTCATTGTGCGATTTGAGCTGACACATGGGGGTAGATTTTACGGTACGATTTTTTACGGCAATTCTAACTCAATTTCAGTCAGTCAAAGTAGCTTGAACAACACCTTTGTACGTACGCTATTTTCATGGATCATTCTATTTGGTCGAAATTTCAAGCTAGGTATCGAATCCCGTGCGGATCGACTGACTATTTAGCGGTTCAGGCACCAACAGTCATGTCAAGGAAGCCAAAAATGGCGTGTCGAAAGACCTGTCGATGTTCTAATGCCAATGACAAAGACAATTAGAAGCGTAAGTGATTTAAGGCTTCAACTCCTAATCTAATCAACTCCTTTCAATCGGGTTTAATAGTCTTTACACGGCAGGATCGAGGTTCAAATCCGATCCGTGCATGTCTAGTAAGCCATTCGATTCGCTGGCGTGACCTATAGAAGGTCTTTAAGCCAAAAAATAGTAACGATTCCCAAAAGACTTGTGAAGAGTGACTTAATTTCTTGTAAAAAGTAGTTATTCTCATCTCTACTTCTAATGATCAGTCCTAATATTTGTCGTGAATGTCCTCCACCCATTTAAGGCATAAAGGAGCTCTTTTAACACGCGGCCGGTAGCAGGTTGGGTCAGTTTTCATCAGCACATGTGTATTTATTGGGCAGTATTAAATCACCTAGATGAAACCCGTAAAGGACACCCACATAAAGTCATCACACTAGTGATAGAAAAGTTCCATTTTTTTTTTGGAACGGATCGTAACTAGTTTTTAGAAAGGAAAGGAACGAAACTGGTGGGAATTATAACCTACTCAAACGGATTATAGAAAGTGTTTATCGTGCAGTAGTTTTCATGTCTGGTTTTGTCATCTACACAACAATGCCATGCATCAAGGACAAGTCCAAAAACAAATATAATTAGCACATGCTCCTTTGAGCATTCCTTTCGTTCTAATATAGTCCAGGTTTCGGTACGAAAAATACAAGTTAGATTGCGTGTTTTAACATTCTCGTGCACAGCAAAATGTAGATGCCAAACGATGATTTTGTTTGAACCTAAATTCAAATCTAGGTTAGATTGAAGGAACGGAGCGGAGCTAATCGGTTCGGAACGATATTCTCATCACTAATCTACTAATCATCAGAACATTCCTCAGCATTCTTCCCTCTTCTTCTTGGGTTGACGACAACCTGAAGACCTCACCGCTGCTGCCGGACCGTCCCCGTTTTCACTGGGTCCTTTTTTCACTTTCTCCTCTGGACCGCTATGTTCGTAGCGTGTGATTAAATTCTCTATTACTTGGGATTGTTGCAAAAGTTAAATATATTGGCCCAGTAAAACAGACAACCTCCTACACAAGCAGACACAGAGAGCAAATTTTGAAGAGGATCTAGAGATAAATCAGTTTTGAATTGCGTTGAGCTTCGACCTAGGATGGACAGCAAGAAGATCTTCTCAGCATGAGCTGCTCACATTTATGTATGATTTTTTTTTATTGAAAATTACCAAGTGTTAATTCTATTGCTAATTTTATGGGCCGCTACTGAGACGTTGTTAAAAAAACGATCGTTAAAATCGTATGCAAAGTAAAGTTCTGATCGATCTTTTGACACATGTTTGACACGTACGTTAATGACTAGTCGAATGATGTTTGAGACGTCGTTTATTCTAACAGAAATGAATACTAGATGAATTCGGAAATCACACGGATTCTTCCTGTTTTCCGCTTAACGGTATTCTAGGTCCTGGCCGGCCATCTTTCTAAAAGGCTTACTAGACTTGCTGTTCTACCACGCAGTTGGATAGTCAAGTCCTCACTACGGGTGGGGGGATTGGATCACGGAAGATGGAAAGTTAGGTCAAAATTGAGCTTGAAAAAAAAACTAAAGCTCAACAAAAGGATAACGATGTACCAGTTCATCGTACACATTATTCTTAGAGGTAGCAACTATGTACGGATAACGAATCATATTATTATCGCAAAACTCTCAAATATTTGCTGTAATTTTCGTGTCCTTTTTTCTGGACAACATCTCACGCAGCAAAATATTTTACCTCAAAGATCCCGATGGATTGATAAAGAAGCCAGTTGGTGGTTCGATGTTTGTAGATTGATAGAATCCCTTTCAAGATGGCTGATTGGAGACACGTGCTTACTGCAGCATATTTTGTTTACACCACTTCCGGTAACACTAAAAAACGCATTTGACACGATCATTAGCGATCTAAAGCGACCGCAATTCACTCACACGAACACACTGCATTTCATTGCAAACCACACATTCGAACCGATTTTGTGTCTTGTCACTCGACAAAAATCCTATTTACGCCACCTACGCGATACGCGATACCTAGACCCAGGACGCAACGCAATAACACGCGCCAGGAACGTTTGTGATCGTCTAAAACCGTGTTCCAACTGAACCGTTCTTCCGACCCGTACAGGACGCACGTCTTTAGGCACTTCCTTCCCTTTTCTTTCAGGCTTGCTTTTTCCGTACAAAAACCGTCTCGCGTAGCAGCATAAACGCAACCGTACCATAACACTTTATGCGACAGAGTCTGCATTATTCATCTCGCTTCGTCCCACTTCCCAACCAATGCAAATAGCATACAAAACGCGAACCCAAACTGCCAATGTGCGTACCGGGTTGGTACGATTTAGCGCTTGGCGAAGGGATGGAAAACTGTGCGAGTGAAAGAGGCAGCTCGCGTGAGCCGATAAGCGAATGGGCGTGTGTGACGAATTTTCCAACCCCTCGCATTGGAGTTGGCACTTTTCCGGGGTACGTACGGACAGTTTTGCTATAAGTTTTTATGCACGCAGTTAGGCGGATATGGTTTTTATGGTGGTAAACGATCATGGAATCCCAGTAAAATCCAGTTTGGGGATGCAAATAATAGTTAGCTACTCCAAAGCTGTACCACACCTTATTACTTTAAATAGAAATAGCAAATCTCCCATCCTAAAACTAAATAATTTAAAAATAAATGTTGAATCAACGATATGTTCTTCATGCGCTGTTAGATGATGGCTGAGGTTATTTGAAAATTTATAACTTTATGCTTAGTTTTATAAGAGAACTTGTTAGAGAATTTCTTTCGACTACTTTGCCCCAGCAGAGAAAGAAGCGTTTGTAGCTCTAAAAATCTTTCATCGCAAATAAGGTGTTACAGTGAAGGACAATAAAATAAGACCAACTAATTGTAGGATAAACATAACATTTATGTCATGGAAAAAATGGATCAAAACAAGGTTAGAGTATAAATATTGACCCTCCAAGAAATTTTATTTCTGTCACAAAAATATAATAAAATATGTCAATTCTTTCTTGTCATCGAAACATTTCTAGCTTCAGTGCTTTCAGCACAATTCACGCTAGTGCTATTAGCTCCTCGATCACCGTTTTTTTGACGACTTGTCGGCCGTCTGACTCTAGACGACGAGTATCTCATCAAACATGTGCCTAAAATTCTGTTCAAAAATATAATTTCTTTAAATACATGAACTTACTGCTAGAACTTAGAACTATTGCTAGTTTGCAAACAAATCTGGATACGACAGCGAACTTATTGTTTTGTCAATCACTGTAGGCTGTTTGAAAACGAGGATTGTCGTCAGAATTCATTGTCACTAAATTGTCTTGAGAAAATGAACACGCTATTGTTGCGGTTAAAAGCTATTTTGACGTCTCCACTAGTGCTTTCCATCCGCGGAGTATTGGGCAAACAATTTACAGCAAACAGTAATGAAAATTTTAATAACCTTGCCTCTTGTGCTACGTGCCGAAGCGGAGCTCGATTTGTTCCGCAAATATGGCTGTTCTCGGCTGTGGAGATCAGCCAAAAGCGTAGGCATAAACGCCTTTAGAAATGTTTTTTTTTCCCGAAACAATACCCCCCCCCCCTCCCCTCCCCGTTGAACGAGATGCGAAATTCGACACGCACGGTCCCGCAGGCCAGGGTGTGTTTACGTTTATTGCTGTAACTGTAGTGTTACGGTGGGACGGTAAGCTGGGAAAAGGGTGCAATGGGGATGCTGCGGCTCAGGGCTATCGGAAATGCAACAAATTGGATTCGGCGTAACATTGTAAAACAATGTCTGCGGACCCTTCACACGGTGCCATCAATATGGAGCGCATGGTAAAAGACACATTTAGTTGAAATATTGCATTTTTGTTTTATGGTCAAAAACGAAGAGCTTAGCTTTGGAGCAGTTCTGTGTGCAACAGTGTGTAACGATTGGATTATCAAATCAAATGTGAATCATTGTGCCATTACTGCCGGCCTTTGGATGGGATGGTTAAGCAGTAAAACATGGTACGAATTTAAAGCAGCGTTTCATATCACCAGTAGCTGATCCGCCTAACGACTCTGAAGGGAAGAGCAGCACGAACAGCAACGAAAAGTGGGCAATCATTTTCCAGTTACGCCGTTTCCCGGCCTTTTTCCACTAACGAGTCAAAAAAGGAAAAACGGGAAAAGAGGAACCGTGTTTTGTTTTCCATTTGTTTACAGTTTTCACACCTGCGCAAACACGGCACGCGGTCTGGTGTAGCTCCACCCACAATCTAGCTTTGATGGCTTGCTATAAACTTGCTATAAAGGGCTTCAGTTTTATCCATAAAATCATTCCGCACATTGCATTGCAGCTGCATCCCAACTTTTCCTTTGTGTCTGTCGTTCTGTGTTTCTCTGCTTCTACATTGCTTTGAGCTTCTAAGGAAAATGTATCGTAAATTAAATCAGAACCGTATTAATACAAGGTGATACTTCTTAATTTGGTCTTGGAAATTCCTAAATTTCTGTTCTCTACTCTACTCTACTCTACTCTTTTTCGAAACCCTTCAAGAGGTTTGTAGCAATACACAATACGGCCGTGCTTTATGAATAAAAAAAGATGTTTGGGCCACTTTTACCTTTAAGAATAAATTCGCCTCTTACCTCTTCGAGCTGTAGTGAACGATGTAAAGGTAGTACTCGTTATAAATATTTCAAAAAAATAGGTCAGCCATTTTATTTTATTTATTAACAATTGCTGCCTGTTGTTTAAGGCGTTTAAGCCGGAATATTATAACAAAAGGAAGTGTTAAAGTGATTTAATCAAATGGGCCGCCAAATGCGCGGTGGTAAAGGCGACAACGCCGCCTGTCTTTGCACGGCAGGACATCGGGGTTCCAATCCCATCCAAGACCGTTCCCCCCGTAGTGAGGACCAACTACGTGGGATATCAGCAATTCTAGTAAGCCATTGGATGGCCGGCGTGAGCCTAGTGGTCGGTCGTTAAGCTAAGAAAAAGAGCATACAAGAAGAGGATCATTATGAAAGAGTAAACACTCCGTCGCATTTCCAATGCCAGGAGGATTTCTAGGACGAAACGATCGTGAAGGAATATTCAAACAGGCAGAGGAATGTAGCCACTTAAGCAGGCTTTACCCACATAATGCCGTTGACTTAATGAGTAAAGAACAAACAGAAGTCATCAGAGAGTCATCCTGCCGCAAAGGTCAGTAACTAGTCTGAGTTAAAACGGTGGGCGAAGTAGGCTTACATAAAGCGGCTCGTAACAAGGAGCCTCGTGTTGGGAACCTCTCAGTCCCCGGAGAAGCTTGCCTCCCCTCACCGGAACGCCCTTTATAAGTAACGATCAGGATCTTCTTCTAACGTCTGAGTGTATCACGATCAGCTTAAGCTTAAGCTTAAGAGTTGCTTTGTTCATTCTGGTATATGTCTCGCATTTCGCCACAGATGTCCAACCAACAATGGTATCATGCTCGAAGACAAAATATTGTTTCACTCAACACTTTCCCTGGCAATACTAAACAGCGTTTCTAACATATTGCTCCAGTTTGTCATACGATTTAGTCTTTTCCGACGACATGATCGACAAAACGGAACAGCTTCTTCTCGTTTCGATTTAAGATATTGCAAGAAACGAATTATGTCTAATGACTCAAAGGCTTGTTAAGCTAACCAACGGTCGGTGGAATATTTACACTGGCTTGAAGTCGTATTTCTGTGGGAATAGAAATCATTTTCTATATCGATTTTCATAACACATCCATCACGCTGAAACTGATGCGATAATCGGAAACGGAATATTAAAAATTTGTTCTCGACGCCTCCAAATCGCATCGCATCCTACTGCCAGGGACTCAAAAAGGGAACCGCCAGATTGCTTCTGCGGCGTTACCAACCGAGATAAGACACGGCGGCAAATTGCTAAACAAACAGCCTAACCAGCAGCAACCAAACTAACGAAACCCTCGTTCGTTTCCATTGTTTCCGTCCAAAAACGGTCGTCCTTACCCAGCATGCGTTGGTGAAATTTGAACGCTCTCGGGCGTTGTTTGGGATTTAATCGTGCGGAACAGGGTGAAGCAGCTTGCGTGCGTGAGAAATGTACCACATCCTAACCGGTTGTGTGTGCGTGTGCATTTTCCGCATTTCCATGCAGGGAAAAGGGGAGTACTGTGAAGAGGGTGTATGAAGCAGCGAGTTAAGGAGCTAATCGAACGTGTAATTCAACAAACAATGAATTCAAATTTTATTTCCAAACTCATAATTAATGTTTCCTCAATAATATGAAGTAATTGGATAGCGGTGGTCCGGTAGTATAGGCTCGAGTGTCTTCAGGATGGCAGGACACCAGGGTTCAAATCAAATCCGGAACGTTTTCCTCGTAGTAGAGGATTGAGAGTCCAGAAATTCTCTCTGGAGCGCTGCTTCGTGACTACGTGACTGACAACTACGTGGGTATCTATAAACTTAGTAAACGGACGATCACAACGTCGCAATGAGAAGATCTTGCGTGCGTTGTTAGTCCTGCCAAGATTTTCTCGAACATTACTTACCAACTGCTGGTCTAGCTGCTAGTCGTGATGGTTGCGAAAGGGTAGTCTGACCCAAGGAATCCAGAAAAATGGCGGGCCAGGATCTCTCGGAATTCTGGAGCTAAATAAGAAGCGCATTCGTATTTGTTTGATTTTACTTCGCCGGATTCTCCAACCGACACAAGAATTCCACATGAAAAGCAGCAAACCGTACTAAGCGTTTAAAAAACACTCTCTGCAATAAATAAATAAATAAATTGCACTACAAATCTTGTGCTCAATTTCGTCTTCGAAATTAGGTAGGAATTAGCTGCACAAACATGCTTTACATGCAACCAGTTTCATCGTCGGTCGCGTTTATTATTTTAACAAACAACAACAACGAAAAAAAAATGATGAAAAATCTCCTAAAAACATATGCAACCAGACTTCCGGGATATAAACCTCCCCTCCCCCTTAACCACGGCTGCCGAGAGAGAAGTGTTTGCGTTAAGTAGTTGTCACCGGTGATTATTATTATTATTCTTACTCCCTACGCTCCCACAATCTTCTATGCTTCGAGCAGTTCAAAACCGCCACTTCCGTCGCGTCATTGTTGTACGAGTTTCCGCTGCACCCTCACACCGGAATGTGCGTGCGTGTGTATGAGGAAAATGGCAAACGGGCCGGAAAATCCCCTCACGAACAATAACACCACAGCGACGCGACACGGATGATGACGATGGTGACAGGAACGGTCCTCTGGCCCTCCAGAAGCTTCCAACATCCTTTACCTTGGCCAGCGGGTGTTGAAAAGGGAAGCTTGTTTGTTTTAATTGGAAGCAGGAGATAATTGTACATGAGCCCTTCGCACACGGTTAGGCGATCGTTCCCCTTGTTACGTTCTTGGCACGTTTCCGGTCGAGTGTTGTTATTTCGTGCTTGCTGTGCATAAATTTGCGTTTGCTGCCCCGTTGTCTGCGCGTGTAGGCGTGTGTAGTTGTTTGGAGGAAAGCCCTGTGTGCTGCGATTGCCGACGGCGATTTAAGCTAGTGGATCGATTGAATGTTTCACATTTTTCCTTGCTGTCGAATCAAGAAGTGCTGAGGCACCGAGCCGTAACACTTTAACAAAATAAATTCATTTTTAAGATGTGCTAATCTGACGTCTGTAGACAAAGCTATCCATCCTAGAAATCGATTCTTTGCAAAATTATAATCAATAGCGTATCAAGACTTCAAGAGATGTGTGGATGGTTATTTGCTCACTGTACCTTGCACTGAAGAATCTCCATGCAGTGTTTGGATCTTTTTTCGATTCCTTGGCCGTCAAAGTCCTTGGTACTAATGAGCCCGCCACTAATTTTAGTATAGAAGAAGGTTTAAATGGACTCCAAAAGCACTTCGATGTTTTGAGTGAACTCCAAATTCAAGACTAAATGTTTTCGAGATCAGCTCTCGCCAGGATGTCAAGTTTTAGCTAAAGAATCAGCTTACATTGCGAACCTCACCCGGAAGAGACGAATGTAATCTAACCAACAATACCACAATGAACTAGACCCTTCCTTGCCATGACTTCCATCTCGTCTAGGAGATGGACAAAAAACCCTTTAACCGTTTTGTTTTATTTTCAATCATTTGTTTTCACACTCACATACATTTTATCGCGCGACTCCCAGACTCATTCATACCCAATCATCCCGATCCGTTCCCACAGGTTTTTTTTTTTTTTGCAAATCTGCAAAACAAAACTGCAGCCCCCTACCGTTATCCTTAAATCGTGTCCTCGCTCGGCTAACCCGTGTTCTAGCCGGTTGCGCCGTGCAAGATGATTTGGTCGAACTGCACCAGTCTTGCGGAAAAACGTGCCTACACAGCAGGTTTTTGATGAGCGTTGGAGTGAAGTTCAAAGTCATTAGTGTGACTACCTACCCAAAAAAACACAAACGGCACAATTGGACTAAGGTCACGAAGTCAGCAAAATACGGCACGTGTCAACGTTGTAAAGGTAGTTTTATTATAAAACAACATTTGCTTGCCGTATTGATTATGATGGGACGAGGACTAATATTTTCCAATTCTTTCTTTTCTACAAATGGATAAGGAGTTAAAATATTTTAAAAAAATGTGATTCGAATGAAAGTAATAAGGATGACGTGAAAATGACATGTGTCAACCGCTATTCAGTTTATATTATGCAAAATGGAGTTAGCTCTTGTTAAGTTCCTTCTCCTAATTACCTACCCCACATTAATGCTGCATTGTATTCAAGGATTGACTTCTGCTTACCTTTTACACGCCCGATGCTCCTTAACTGTCTTCTCAGCCGAATGCTCTCATTATGCTGGAATCACAAATCGAGCCGTTCCGGCCTGGTACCTTTTGGACGTGCAGCGAACGAATCACGCACACAAAGAGTTTTCGCTTAATCTGATGTTAAAAAATCTGTCATCCCAAACGTGAGACAGTCGCCTATTCTGCTCACGTGTACGTGCTAAGGACAATAGAATGATCGTGATACGGTGGTAGCATTAAATCTTTATTATTTCTTCTTTCGCGTTTGAAAAAAAACACATACACACACAGGAGATTCAACGGATTGTTGGTGATGTAAATAATTCATCCGCACGTTCTATCAGGATGCTTTTTTTTAACTGGCACTAGACTAGACTAGCGAGATTCCTGTATCATAATCCTTATTCCAAATCTATTCCTAACAATTCATTTTGTAGTTCATCCGATCTCCGCTCCGAATTGGTGAAGCATATGTCTAACCTTCAGGCAAAATTAAATTAGAATAGAATTATTTTATTATGAAATTCAAATTCTAAAACTATTTATTTCCTTCCAATGCACGCTTCAGAATAGATCTTCCTGATCTGCTCCCTCCGATCATCTGCCGTTTACCCTTCCAGCATGACATTGGAATCGTAAATCGCTCAAAACTACATCGCATGTTGTTACACATGCTTTAATAGCCCATTTTCAGTGGCAACCTTTCTTAAAGAAAACGTGACAAAACTTGACTATGCTAAGACAATCAAACGATTATCCTCGAATGTTGCCTTCACATTCGTACGCACAGTGTAGAAACGCTGCGAAGGAAAATGTAAACAATCTAAATTTAGAACACCAATTGCTTGGTAGAGCCGACTCCTAGTGTATCAGTTAAAGTTATGATTGCAACTAAAAAGCAATGTTTCGGGAATGTGATACTGTTTCTCTGTATTGTTGCATTTGGCACCGGCAACCAGCTCATGAGCGTAATAATTGAAGAACTTAAAACGCAGCAGAAAATCTCGTGAAAATCCGAGCAAACGTACGGGAAGTTAATAATGTTTCGCGGAAACGCCCCTTTACAGCATAACAGCATTCTTGCATGTACAAGGGTGAGACTACCCCTCAGTTGTTGAGTTAGGTTGAGTTTTTATAGCAACCAATCGGTGTGCAGCAGTCTGAGAAGGGTTGCGCATTTGTCAACTGTTTGATACGAAGAGCATTTTATCACGGAGATGTTTGAATTACCCTAGAGTTATGCATTTCATGCTTGGTCAATTAATGATATTCGTGTATCAATTTATGCCATAGCTTGTATGGGGGATGTAGCTCATTTACAGAATATTTATTTTCTACTGTACTAGTTAGAAACTCTCAAGTATTTCGATATTTACTGTCTATCAAAAACATTATCAAATGATTGCCACAATCTTGTCTTTAGCTTGTTGTGATTTTAAAAATTTAAAAATTTATATGTTTACTTATAAATTCAATTATTTCATTTGTTAAAATGGGTAGGGCGTTTTATTTTCCAGATTTTAACTTTAATTTAAGGTTATCTTAATGATCCTTAGTTTTTATTTTACTTTGAAGCTTACTGTTATGCTCATCACTGTAGCCTTGTAACGGCTAACATCGCACATATTCAGCCGTCCAATCCGCTTCGCAATAGATGGTCTCTTTTCGTCTAGAAACACATTTAAATTAGTTGACCACGCAATGTGAGACGTTGTACACTGTTATTGATGTTTAATGTAATTAAGTCTGTATTATTTTTTAAACATAACTGCAATTTATTTACATTGTTTACACTAGCCCCACAACGTAATGCCAGCTGTCAAAATGCGGCGACTGTCAGTAGCTATCAAAATCAGCTGGGCTGCTGTATACGCATTTACTTGCAGCATTTTGTAAACAAACTCGCCGTCCTGTGGTAAGCGCTTGTTTTTCCCCCCGGAGTTTTTCCGCTAAAGTAAGCTAGAGTGTAGAGTGTATAAGTTAGTACTAGGGGCAAAGATGCGACGACGTGCCGGTGTTGGTGCGATCCAGAAGCAGCGTCTCGAGGCCGAAAAGTACAAGGACAAGGGTACGGAGCTGCAGGACTCACAGTTCGAACAGATGGTGAAGCAGATGGAAGCGTTAAAGGAAAATTTGGAAGAGTTTGCGTCCAAGCATCGGAACGAGATCAAGAAGAATCCCCAATTCCGGCGCCAGTTCCAGGAAATGTGTGCCGCCATCGGTGTGGATCCGCTCGCATCGGCCAAAGGGTTCTGGAGCGTGCTCGGTATGGGTGATTTCTTCTACGAGCTCAGCGTGCAGGTGGTGGAAGTTTGTCTGGCGCACAATCACATCACAGGTAGGAAGGTAGGAGATTTAACAGGTTCGGTCTCAAATATATTTAAATGGTGTGTTTGTGTTTCCTTCTACAGGTGGCCTAATGGATTTGGACGAGTTGCGAAACCGACTGGTGGCGGCTAGGGGCAAGAGCCAAATCCATCAAGAAATCACCACCGAGGATATACTGATGGCAACAAAAAAGTTGAAAATATTTGGCAACGGTTTCACCGTGTACTCGGTCGGCAAGAATCGCTACATGGTGCAGTCGATCCCAGGCGAGCTGAGCCTGCAGGAAACGACGGTACTAAGCGTAGCCACCAATCAAGGACAAGGTTTCGTCACCGTTGCATCGCTAATGAACGATGTAGGGTACGTACGGCTTTACATCCTTACATGTTATGTAGCGCCTAGCTTCTATAAAATTGCTTCTCTCTGCAGATGGACGCAAGCGAGAGCTGAACAGGCGGTGGAGAAAATGCTCGGCGAAGGTATGGCCTGGCTAGATACTCAAGGCGATGAAAAGTCCTACTGGTTTCCAAGTCTGTTCCCGGGCCGTTTAACGACGAAAATTTGATTTCAATGCCAAAAAGTAACTAGTCAAAGGACGAAATATTTATACGATATTTCATACTCAACTATGAAAGGTCTAACTGTATGTGAGCTAGGGCGGGTGTCACCAACTCGCAAGCAGGTTTAACTAAAGGATTCTTTTTTTACAATTACATCATACGCCTGCTTTATTCAATTGTACCGAAATTATATTTAAATTATAATTTCGTTCCTCGCAATGCTGTCATCGAAGGGGTTCTTTCGAAGAACCGCCAGGGATTGAAAACTGCCGGAAGCAGTAGTGGGAACTCCGCGGAGTGGATTCATTAATCCATTCCGACTCCAACGTATAAAAACCGGATTCTATCAGAAGTTAGAAACAAAAAAAATGTTGAAAATAAGGATTTACTCATCACCATCGGAGTGGCCGAATGATTTAACTAGACTGTATTTTAAGCCTGATTTTTTTATTGCAGCAGCAGAGCTAATTGAATTATGATACACACTTTTAACACAAAAAATATCAAATTTATTGCAAACGGTTTGTGGCCTTTTTATCCGTAGCAGGGCTGTAACAATGATAACCAAAAAGAAAAGTTGCCAACCCCTGTCATAAACAATCGCTGTCATTGTTCTGGCCCCGCTATCCTGTCAATGTTGTAGGTCGCAGCGAATGCATAAACAAACTCTCTGCAGCGCTTGCCGTGATAAGCGTATGATTAGTCATCGGAAAACATACTGAAATCTTGTACCGCCAGCATGGAAAATGCATTTGCACCGATCAGTGAGGCGTGCGTGAAGGCGCTTAGCGATAAAACGTACGATAAGCGAAAAGTGGCCGCACTGGAGATAGAGAAGTAAGTATCGGAGGTGTAATTTATCGGTTGGCAGCCGCTACGACGACCTGAAGCCTGATCGTGTACGTTTTCGATGTCTGTACCTTTGCAGGATGGTGACAGATTTTAAGACGAAAAAGAACATGACCCAAATCAAACGCATTATCGATGTGCTGAGCCGAGATTTTGTGCGCTCGAATGATTCGAACAAAAAGAAGGGCGGCCTGATAGCGCTCGCGGCGACCAGTATCGCGCTCGGGAAGGACACGGAAAAGTTCATCGAGGATATCGTCAACCCGATTATGAACTGTTTGATCGACAACGACAACAGGGTGCGATTTTTCGCCAGCGAATCACTGTACAACGTGGTGAAGGTTGCACGCGGTGCCGTCCTGCCGTTCTTTCCGAGCGTGTTTAACGCGCTCAGCCGGCTCGTGACTGATCCGGATCAGAGCATCAAGAATGGGAGCGAAATTTTGGACCGCCTGCTGAAGGACATTGTGATCGAGTCGCAAACGTTCGATCTGGACGCGTTCATTCCACTGGTGCGGGAGCGCATCATGGTGAAGAGTTCGTTCGCCCGGCAGTTCATCATCTCGTGGATATCGGTGCTGAATGCGGTGCCGGAGATAAACATGGTAATGTTTCTGCCGGAAATATTGCACGGTTTGTTTCAGATTCTGGAGGATCCACTGCCAGAGATTCAGCGCATGTGCGAGTCCCTGCTGGCCCAGTTTCTCAAGATAATCAAGTTGGATCCGAGCGCCGCCGACATACCGAAGATGACGAACGTGCTGATTGTGCAGGCCCAGTCGAGCAATCCGCTGATACAGTTTTATGCCATCTCATGGATCAAGGAGTTTGTGCAGCTGTCCGGTGGCGAGATACTGTCCTTTGCGAGTGGCATATTTACCGCCATCCTGCCCTGTTTAGCGTTTGAAAGTGATGCGAAAAAGCACATTAAGGATTGTGCGAACGCGGTTAATCTGAACCTACTCGAGCTGATATCGAACGGTGAGGAGAAGCAGAAGAATCTCAGCTATCTCGATCTAAACTCGGTGATGGAGGTGTTGCGCCAGTATCTTGTCCACAGTCCCGTGCCGACGAAGATTGCCGTGCTGAAATGGGTGCACCATCTGTTTACCGAGGTGCACGACGAAATGTCGGAGCATGCGAACAAGCTGTTTCCGGTGCTGTTGCGCGACTGTCTGTCGGACAGCTCGGACGAGGTAGTACTGCAGGCGATCGTTGTGCTGGCGGAAATTGTAAACTCGGCCACGGTTAAGGGTAACGATTTCGATCAAACCCAATACCGACAATTTCTAGTGGAGCTGGTAAATCTGTTCAGCGAGAACAACACCTTCCTCGAGAAGCGTGGCACGTTGATTATCAGGCAGCTGTGCCGGTTACTGAACGCCGAATACATCTACCGTACGTTTGCGGAAATTTTGTTAGAGGAACAGATCAATCTTAAAATTGCCTCAACCATGGTACGAACGCTCAACATGATACTGCTCACGACGTCCGATCTTTTCGATCTGCGCAGCATGCTGCACGATATACGAAATGAGGTAAGTTTTTTGTGTGCCTTCGATTGGATTAAGAGATGAAGATCTGCGGCGAGTATTTATGCAACTCTTTTACGTTTCTTTACAGAAATCTGCCTCATTATTTGAGTGCCTTTATCGATGCTGGGCCCACTGTCCTGTTTCGACACTGTCACTCTGTCTACTGGCGCAGTGCTACCAACACGTCTCGGAAATCGTCACGTTATTGTGAGTGTGTTTACTGTAGTTGAACACAACACAAAATGTTTGTTTTTAATTTTACAAAATCTTGCTTTCCTCTTTCAGCGCTGATATTGAAATAACTGTTGATTTTTTGGTGGAAATCGATAAGATGGTTCAGCTTATAGAATCGCCAATATTTGCCTGTAAGCTATACAGGGGTTTGACCCACATAATGGAACTAAGCAATCAGTTAGTTTTTCAAATCAGATTTCAAATGAATATTAGTATACTACAAACAACGTTGTGGGACTTTGCATTCATACTATCATGTATATGATAACATAGTTACACAAGAGTATTGTAAGACGTCTACTGTCCATTTGAAAAATTCCACTGAGTGATTCAAACGTTCCAGAATATGGATCGCAGTTCTGTATCCTTGTCATTTAATTTTGGTTGTTCAATTCATAATGTTTTTTACTCGAATTTCTTTCCAGCTTTACGTCTAGCCCTAATTTCTCATTCGAACGATAATGCTGATGCTCAACATTTGTCACGAGCATTGTACGGCATCCTGATGCTGCTGCCTCAATCAGAAGCGTTCCACTTGCTGAACAATCGCTTAAAGTGTGTGCCTAACTATTGGAGCCAACCGAACAAGATGTAACCATACTTTATCTACCTGTAAAGCTGTAACATATTTTAAACATTATGCTTCATGCTTTGCATTTTCAGCAGCTCGAAATCAACGAACGAAAGCCAGTGCAACATAAAATTTGACGAACTGTTCATCTATTTCAAGCACATACAAGATCTGCATCATCAGAAGCGCGTCGAGAAGCGTAAGAAAAATCAATTCTAAATCGTGCAATCGTCCATGATTAGAATGGTATATTTTCTTGAAGAACTGCAGGCCAAAAAAACAATCGCATCAAACTTTAATTTTTACTGCACCCAATTATGCAATCGCTTGATTGAGCTCAAGAAGCTGTTTTTCAAAGCTTCTGTCGATTCCAAACTATTTTATTTTTAATTATTTCTTAGCATCGAACGAAGATGTTGTTACGAAGGGCAACAATAAATAATCGAATCGTCTCAACTGATTACATTCCCACAACCAGCAAAAGCTTTCATCATGGGGTGAGCAAACAATTATTATATCTCTAACCTGCTTGCTTATGAGCAAAGATACAAAAATACAGTTTCATTTAAAATGTGTAGTTTTAAGCGCTTATGCATGGAGTGTATAGAGTACCTTGGGCGATATCGTTAATCGAACGAGCAGACAGCGGTATCGGAAAACTCGTTTATCTTGCCTTAATTCATCGTTTTACTTGAGAAATAGTGTCAACCTTTAACAATGAACATGTGTAGAATATTCAGGATGGTTAAAAAAAATTATGAAAACCTTAAAAAACTACTTAGCAAACTCTAATCTTTATTTATTGATCAGAAATTTAAAAAAATTGTTATCGAGCAGTTACCGGTTGCCTCGAGCAGATCGATTTGAATTTTTTATTTCGAACTGCTCGAATGCAACATCCAAGATTTATTTTATATTACACAATCATTCAACCGATAATACTCAACGATATCTTGCACATGTTATATTGTAACCAATCTTCATGAAATTAGACAATTTCTTCGATTAAAATGCAATTATATCATCCTCATTTCGCGTTTCCATTCGAGCTATTGTCGCATTTTCGAAAACGACACAATTTTCGATCTGTCAATGTCGGTTTACCTTTCTGCGCCCGTATGGCTACGGCTTCATATTCGTGTGCCATCGCGTTTCTGCTGTGTTTTCTGGCCGATACGTTTTGCTCCGTTCTTTACCTTTAACACGGAAACTGTGCGGTGTCTGTGGTGTGGAAACGGTTCGTTTTCGTGCTGGAAACTACTGGATAAATTCTGCAATCAATTCTGTGCCGCACGTTCGCCGAACATTTGGCCAACCCCGGGGTCCAGCAATCAACAGCGAGCAACAGAGAGAGCCGGATGCAAAGAGGCAGTTGGAAGCCAAACAAGCCGAATCAATCGTCGTTCCGATCCGGTTGCATCGGAAGGAAGTAAACGTTACGGTTGGAGGACAAATAACATCGCGGCGCGGAACACGTAAGATATACTGACGGTACGATTTGTTATCCATTTTTCACCTTATATTTCTCCAAACGTGTAACTTCTTGTATCGATCGTGGAAAGCATTCGTGTTGTTGCAGAGTTTTATCTGCTGTGGTTGCTTGTTGGTGCTTCGGTGCAAGGATGCGCATCGTCCTTGCTAAATGCTTAGAACAACGAAACATCACAAAGAACGTAGGTTCCAACGCCTTCTTTATGTGTGCGTGTGTGCGCTTTTTGTAAAGCCATTGTTGTCCAAGTAAAGCGACAACTAAACTCGTTTCTTTCGTGACTGTGTGTTTGTATGTGCGCGCTTAAAAAGAGCCTTGAGCCATCAAACGTACGTAACATCATCCCCAACTCCAAACCCCACCTCACCCCATGCAATCCCACCCACGGGTCCTACGTTCGCGCAAGTAACAGCCGACATGTACATTCAGCAAACACAAAAACCCTCCCAGCGGGTTAGTGAGCAATACAGTAAATGGGATGGGAGGGGATTGGGTGGGCAATTACGACACAAGGTCGGACACACGCACAGCGCTCGTGCAGAGCGAGATAAAAATAGGTAGAGCAAGGGTGGATAAAAAAGGTAACCCAACACATCAGGCGATATCACTCATCGCGTCTGGGAACACGGGTGGGGATGAATATGTTTTCCATTCCCCCAACCTCCCTCCCCCGACGGAACTCGCTCACAACGGGGACCGGACGGTAAAGCCGATTATGATAAGGAAGTCATCCCAGGCCGCGTGATGCCTTACCTAGCGTTCTGTCCCATGGACAGTCGCGGTTCGAACTAGGATGGTTGAATGGAAGAGCAACAGAGAGAGAGAGAGTGGGAGAGCGAAGCATGAGTCAACGGCTCATGTTCAGGAAGCAAACGTACAAAACAAAACTCTTCTAGGTCACACACAAAGAATCGTATGATCAGCAGCAGCAGCAGCATGCGCCGAACGGAGCGCGCACAACAGCTGGATCCGTCTGTAACCAACGCGCATTAAAGGCTACGATTTCGCGTCGCCGCGAGTAGGGCGGTGGCCCCCAGAAATGCGAAACAACACCAACCAGAACAACACGTTCTGTTTTGAACGTAGCAAATTTGCTTACCTTTGGTGTAAGAAAAAGCTTCCGTAAGCGGTCGCAAACGTGGAGCAAGGCGGGCGTTCGAGCGAAAGTGGGATTTTCATTTTCATCATGGTTCATTCTCTGCGCTTACCGTTGCCTTGACCTACCGCGGGCAAACACCATTTGCGCAAATAATGAAAGCAAAAGTAAAGCGATTTATAGTGGAGAATATATTAAACGAAGCTACGTATGGCAAGTGGAAACGTTACGGCTAATAGTGGAGATTTAAACTATAATTGCTAATGAACCCTGCTGATAATGTAGAAAGATGCAGTTGTTTACTTAGGAACAAAAGGAGGTTGAAACTAACCATAGCACGGAGCAGAGGATGTTTGCAACCACTCGCAGAGCGCCTTTTAGGAACAATTAGAGGAGGACGAGGGCACAGAGAACGAGAAGGGACATTGAAATAGTGTTAAGGTGTCGGAGAGCAGCTGAATCAAGGAGATCGAGAAGGAGAGAAGCGAAGCTGGAGGGTTGGGCTAGGAAACGGCGATCTTGCAGAGTGCGTAAGCCTAGCAATTGACATTTTGATTCGTAAGGAGGTAGAACAGATCCCGATTTATCCAGTAATTTGCGATTAGCAAACCTGGCGAAAGACCTCTGAATTCTCTCAATGCGTTCAATATGAATCCTAGCAGAGTTTTTCCCCTGCCGTGCTACAAACAGACGGGAAAAGGCTAAATCATTGGAAAATATTATATTTAGAAACCCAGCAATACGGCCTGGTCATGCCCCAAAACGACAATATGGTACTTATTGCAATAAGTTTTGCCGTTTTGTGTGCACATTTGTTCCGCCCAATCCGTAGTGCGATTGCGTCCCAATTATCTGTCCGTACGTCACATCGGATGACAATCTTTTGCGCGCCCGTACGCGATACATTGCTATTGTTGCTTCCTGCTTGTACATGTTAAGTGCGATTCACCACTTGTTTCGATTTTTTCTTTCTTTCTCGGTTATTAATCATTCCCACGGTCTTATCACTGTGTATTGGTGTGCACCCTCCCGATATAATACACCATCCCCATACAATCACGCACGAACGACGGTGTAGCACGGAACGATTTCGCGCTTTACCAGCTGAGCTAACAAATGCCCATCGAGTACGGTACGACCGGAGAGCGCACCAGCATCGGAGCTTAGAAGGGTAGAGCAAGTCAGAATGGCACCGGATGCGATCGGGACGGCACTGTACGGCGATAACAACAATCAGCACGAGAAGGTACAACAGCAGCGCCCCGGCCTGATGAACGGGTTGCCGAAAATGGAAAAATCACCCCTGGTTGCAAATGGGAATGTGCCACACACGGTTACGAAATCGCCCCCGGCGGACGAGGATCGATCCGCCCGGCAATCGCTCATCATTCTGGCGGCCATCTTCTTTACCAGCCTGTTTGCGATGCTGTACGTGTACGCAATGTTTCCCGAGCTGGAAGAGTAAGTAGCTAAGTGTTTATCATGATCAGTGATGCTTTTAACATTATCAACAGATAAACCCTGTAATATATGGTTCGGTATCGGTCTTCTCTTTTAGGTCAGAAAAGCAATATCTGAAGGTGCCGTTCGATATAGAGGATGCGAAGCAGCTGGGCCGGGTGCTCGATCGCTACAAAGATCTGTACAATGTGGAGGTGATGTTTGGCATCATATTGGTGTACATATTGTAAGTAGCACACAAGTGTTGCAGCACATTATTCTGCCTTCTATCTGCTTTGCTAGTGGCTCGGTGGTATCGGCTAACCCATCGCTTTACACATAAGCTATATCTCTCTACCTCTCTCTATCTCTCCCTCGCTTTCTCTGTTGGCAGCGTTTTTGTATGTAAATCTAATTTCTTTCCTTATTTTTCTTTTTCTCTTTCTCGCTCAATCTCTTCTCCAACTTTTATCTTGATACGCTGTCTGTCCTTACGCTGCACGCGGTACCACGTGTACAGTCTTCAAACGTTTGCCATTCCCGGTTCGTTGTTCCTATCGATACTGAGCGGCTTCCTGTACAGTTTCCCGGTCGCCCTCACGCTCGTCTGCTTCTGTTCCGCGCTGGGCGCAACACTTTGCTATCTGCTGTCGCAGCTGGTTGGCCGGCGGCTGGTGAAGTACTACTTTCCCGAGCGGGCTCACCACTGGGCGGCCCAGGTCGACCGGCACCGGGACGATCTGCTTAGCTACATGCTGTTCCTGCGCATGACACCGTTCCTGCCGAACTGGTTCATCAACCTAGTCGCGCCGGTAATCGGCGTACCGCTGTACCCGTTCGCGCTCGGCACATTCCTCGGCGTCGCGCCACCCTCGTTCATCGCGATCCAGGCAGGCAAAACGCTGTACAAGATGACCAGCTCGAGCGACGCGTTCAGCTGGGGCTCGATCGCGATGCTGGCCGCGTTCTCGGTCGTGGCGCTCGTGCCGGTTATCTTTAAGCGTTACTTTAAGGCAAAGATTGACTAAAGCGGGAAAATGGGTGATCTATGTATGTATTACTGCATTGCTAAAACTACTACGGGGCTGGGACAAGCTAAATTCTTGCACGACGTGTAAAATGGGGGCCTACGCCGATAGCTTAATAGCTGTAGCCAAAGAAGTAAAAAAAGAAACACACACACACACTTACACACAGATACAGACTAAATTAGGTAAGGTAATTCGGTGGATGCGCGTGTGCGGGTTTTTCGGTTCAACACGAGTTATTCCTATTAATGCTACTGAAGGTGTGTAATGATAATAGCCATCGTTGCATGGAAGTTGAACGATATGGTGAATAGGTAAGGGTACGATAGGAATCGCGTGAACGCAGGTGAACAGACGTGACTAGCTTACAAACTTAGTGTTGGGAATTTTGTCGTAAAGAGTTAATCATTTGGTAGGATCTTGTTCTCTACCATCCTCATCTGGTGGACGGGACCTAGTCAAGCACATGGTCCAACAGTAGAACCCTATGAGCCCAGACCGGAAACATCTCCAACAAACATTAAACTATCAGATCAGACAGGTTAGCCAATGCTAGTAGTGGTTGTGGTGAAACAAAAATTCCTATTATCAAAATTGTCGTTGTTATCGTAAATGGGAGCTGCGTACTAGTGTTGTGCGTACTTAGTGCGTACATATGGCATCGAAGAAACAAGGAAAATAGCTAATAAACAGAAAACAAATGTAAGATAAGTTGAACTGCAACGGCATGTGGAAAACAGAAACACAACCAAGTCATTGAAAATGTCTATCGGCTTTCGGCGGTGGGATAATAGTCACGCGCTTCGAATTACGGATTAGATACTACACTTTCATCTTAGCCTTTCTAGGGTCGAGAAGCGATCGAATTAGGGATTTAGGTAGACGATAACTTATTACATCGTAAAGAATACGCAAAAGAACGGCAACAATTGCAACAACAAAAAATAAACTCTGTGCATGCCAAGGTGCTGCTCTAGAATCTGTCGTAAACAACAAACGACAAGAACAAACGTATGGCGCTCCATGGAGGTGCTCGCAAAAAAACCTGTCAGACGTGGTGAAACATCGGTCGTAGAGCAAATCAGTTTGGTTTTCCATGTGCTAGAAGCATCTTGCATACCATCTGTTTAACATTTTGTCGTTGCAGCCCATTGCAACCCATATTCATCAAGGATAACAAGCAGCTGAACTCCATCAATCTTCCATGGCAAACTATCAAATGTTTACAATTTTTTATCCAGTAAAAAGAAGTATTTAAACTAGATTCTTCCTTCATGGAATGACAAATCCTAGAGCACCCGTTAAACTTATCGTTGGTCGTACACGACAGATTCTAGAGCAGCGCCCAACGGATATGACGGCAGGTACGGCACCTGGGGGGTGGAAAATTTGGAAAAAAGACGCGCGCAAACGGTGACAAACGAAGGTATTCGAGGATAATTTTTCCCATGTCCAGCAGCCACGGTTTGGCGTTTCCAGTTTCCATTTCGTCGTACTATTCGTAATAAATGAACCGAATACGATTTAATCCGGACAAAAAACTAAAAAAAGGCTATCACAAGGCTTTGTGTATCGGTTGTTTTTTTCTTCGTTATTTTGTCGAATAACTGCGGCGCCGGGTGGATGGATCGGGTTGGAGTATTCCACAAAAAGGTGCGTGGCCCAAAGACGGTATGCTGCACGAACGTTGTCGCAAACAACCCAACTTAAGTGTTTGAAAAAAATGCTGTGAAGATGTTTCGAAAAGATATTTAAAGAAAGAACAAAACATGAGTAAAATTACAATAAAATTTAAAAACACTTAATTGGAAGGTAAATAATTATTTTGATTCCTTTCCCCTAGCCTGGTATTCGCATTATGTATTCATCTTTCTAGATTTAGATGTTCTCTTAAAGACAGAAACTGTGATCACCAACAATTAAGTGCTTGGGAGCGTTGCTTTTTGAACTCTGGACAGGTTATGCATGTTAAACGCATAACTCAAACACTGAATAACTTTATTAACAACAAAAGAAACACACGCAGAGACGGCGAAGTCATCGGGAGAACCTATGAATCGTTTGAAGGACGGAAGCAAACGGACAATTAAAAACTCTGCGAGTGGTCCTATTAATTGGTGCAGTTCCTCCGGCTATATCCCAACAAAAACCAAAAAAATAACTCCCGATCAACTTGATTCCAACTAATATGAAAGACATAATAGACAGGGGGCGTTGCCGGATGGTAAACGATCACATTTATCATAACAATCTAGTGATCCGCTAGTTGGGATCCTTTTTTTTTCCTTCAACACTCAGGATCCTTGTTGGGCGATAAATTATGGACGAGAATGATTAATTGATGGCGCTCCATAGGCGGCATGTTTGTGCGATGACCAGGAGTTTCAATTTATTGGGCAGAAAGGTGGAGTAACTTATCACCACGCACGTTTCGTTCCGCGTGGCTTCCGGATGATCCGCAATTTACAGGATGTCGATGTCGTTGGAGCTTACTGGTAGAGCTGGCAGTGTTTAGCATTCTACCACATTTGTTACTGCTGACTTAGGTAAGATCAGTAAGTTTTTTTTTTATAAAACGTTTGAAACCTAACCTCAGCCTCAACAGAATCCTTCAACCGATCACCGGATGTATAACCGAACAGTAAAGCAATTTTCCCTCCTCGTTGGTAATAGCTTTTCGTTGTCGCTGCACCGCACGCCGCATCAACAACAGGCACCCGTAAATTTATGCCTTTTAAAATAATTAATGCGATTAAATGCAGCCTTTCTGCCGGGCGAGTAATGCTGTCCGGTTCGGCTGCGTAAAGGCAGCGCGTGGAACTAACAGATAACCGTCCAGCGGAAACACATCGTACTAGTGATGGGGCACTCGGAATCGGACCTACCCAGTTCCGATTCCCGTGTTGGGAAATGCGGGACCAGTCGAAAAATCCGGCAAATGCTACCTCCAGATTTTCCTGCTCGCCTGTTACTTGAATCCGAAATTTGGTCGGTTTTTGGAAGAAATTTTGCCGCAGGATCGGTCGAAAAATCCGACAAATGCTACCTCCTGATTTTCCTGCTCTCCTGTTACTTGAATAAAAAATGTGGTCGGTTTTTGGAAGAAATTTTGCCGCAGAATCGGTTGAAAAATCCGGCAAATGCTACCTCCTGATTTTCCTGCTCTCCTGTTACTTGAATCCGAAATTTGGTCGGTTTTTGAAAGAAATTTTGCCGCAGGATCGGTCGAAAAATCCGACAAATGCTACCTCCTGATTTTCCTGCTCCCCTGTTACTTGAATTCGAAATTTGGTCAGTTTTTGGAAGAAATTTTGCCGCAGAATCGGTTGAAAAATCCGGCAAATGCTACCTCCTGATTTTCCTGCTCTCCTGTTACTTGAATCCGAAATTTGGTCGGTTTTTGAAAGAAATTTTGCCGCAGGATCGGTCGAAAAATCCGACAAATGCTAACTCCTGATTTTCCTGCTCCCCTGTTACTTGAATCCGAAATTTGGTCAGTTTTTCGAAGAAATTTTGCCGCAGGATCGGTCGAAAAATCCGGCAAATGCTACCTACAGATTTTCCTGCTCTCCTGTTACTTGAATCCGAAATGTGGTCGGTTTTTGGAAGAAATTTTGCCGCAGAATCAGTTGAAAAATCCGGCAAATGCTACCTCCTGATTTTCCTGCTCTCCTGTTACTTGAATCCGAAATTTGGTCAGTTTTTCGAAGAAATTTTGCCGCAGGATCGATCGAAAAATCCGGCAAATGCTACCTCCTGATTTTCCTGCTCTCCTGTTACTTGAATCCCAAATGTGGTCGGTTTTTGGAAGAAATTTTGCCGCAGAATCGGTTGAAAAATCCGGCAAATGCTACCTCCTGATTTTCCTGCTCTCCTGTTACTTGAATCCGAAATTTGGTCAGTTTTTCGAAGAAATTTTGCCGCAGGATCGATCGAAAAATCCGGCAAATGCTACCTCCAGATTTTCCTGCTCCCCTGTTACTTGAATCCGAAATTTGGTCAGTTTTTCGAAGAAATTTTGCCGCAGGACCAGTCGAAAAATCCGGCAAACGCTACCTCCAGATTTTCCTGCTCTCCTGTTACTTGAATCCGAAATGTGGTCGGTTTTTGGAAGAAATTTTGCCGCAGGATCGGTCGATTAATCCGGCAAATGCTACCTCCAGATTTTCCTGCTCCCCTGTTACTTGAATCCGAAATTTGGTCGGTTTTTGAAAGAAATTTTGCCGCAGGATCGGTCGAAAAATCCGGCAAATGCTACCTCCTGATTTTCCTGCTCCCCTGTTACTTGAATCCGAAATTTGGTCGGTTTTTCGAAGAAATTTTGCCGCAGGATCGGTCGAAAAATCTGGCAAATGCTACCTCCAGATTTTCCTGCTCCCCTGTTACTTGAATCCGAAATTTGGTCAGTTTTTCGAAGAAATTTTGCCGCAGGATCGGTCGAAAAATCCGGCAAATGCTACCTCCTGATTTTCCTGCTCCCCTGTTACTTGAATCCGAAATTTGGTCAGTTTTTCGAAGAAATTTTGCCGCAGGATCGATCGAAAAATCCGGCAAATGCTACCTCTTGATTTTCCTGCTCTCCTGTTACTTGAATCCGAAATTTGGTCGGTTTTTGGAAGAAATTTTGCCGCAGGATCGGTCGAAAAATCCGGCAAATGCTACCTCCTGATTTTCCTGCTCCCCTGTTACTTGAATCCGAAATTTGGTCAGTTTTTCGAAGAAATTTTGCCGCAGGATCGATCGAAAAATCCGGCAAATGCTACCTCCTGATTTTCCTGCTCCCCTGTTACTTGAATCCGAAATTTGGTCGGTTTTTGGAAGAAATTTTGCCGCAGGCTCGGTTGAAAAATCCGGCAAATGCTACCTCCAGATTGTCCTGCTCTCCTGTTACTTGAATCCGAAATGTGGTCGGTTTTTGGAAGAAAATTTGCCGCAGGACCAGTCGAAAAATCCGGCAAATGCTACCTCCTGATTTTCCTGCTCTCCTGTTACTTGAATCCGAAATTTGGTCGGTTTTTGGAAGAAATTTTGCCGCAGGATCGGTCGAAAAATCCGGCAAATGCTACCTCCAGATTTTCCTGCTCCCCTGTTACTTGAATCCGAAATTTGGTCGGTTTTTTGAAAGAAATTTTGCCGCAGGATCGGTCGAAAAATCCGGCAAATTCTACCTCCAGATTTTCCTGCTCCCCTGTTACTTGAATCCGAAATTTGGTCGGTTTTTGGAAGAAATTTTGCCGCAGGATCGGTCGAAAAATCCGACAAATACTACCTCCAGATTTTCCTGCTCCCCTGTTACTTGAATCCGAAATTTGGTCGGTTTTTGGAAGAAATTTTGCCTCAGGATCGGTCGAAAAATCCGACAAATGCTACCTCCAGATTTTCCTGCTCTCCTGTTACTTGAATCCGAAATTTGGTCGGTTTTTGGAAGAAATTTAGCCGCAGGATCGGTCGAAAAATCCGACAAATGCTACCTCCAGATTTTCCTGCTCTCCTGTTACTTGAATCCGAAATTTGGTCGGTTTTTGGAAGAAATTTTGCCGCAGGATCGGTCGAAAAATCCGGCAAATGCTACCTTCAGATTTTCCTGCTCCCCTGTTACTTGAATCCGAAATTTGGTCGGTTTTTGGAAGAAATTTTGCCGCAGGATCGGTCGAAAAATCCGGCAAATGCTACCTCTTGATTTTCCTGCTCTCCTGTTACTTGAATCCGAAATTTGGTCGGTTTTTGGAAGAAATTTTGCCTCAGGATCGGTCGAAAAATCCGACAAATGCTACCTCCAGATTTTCCTGCTCTCCTGTTACTTGAATCCGAAATTTGGTCGGTTTTTGGAAGAAATTTAGCCGCAGGATCGGTCGAAAAATCCGACAAATGCTACCTCCAGATTTTCCTGCTCTCCTGTTACTTGAATCCGAAATTTGGTCGGTTTTTGGAAGAAATTTTGCCGCAGGATCGGTCGAAAAATCCGGCAAATGCTACCTTCAGATTTTCCTGCTCCCCTGTTACTTGAATCCGAAATTTGGTGGGTTTTTGGAAGAAATTTTGCCGCAGGATCGGTCGAAAAATCCGGCAAATGCTACCTCTTGATTTTCCTGCGCTCCTGTTACTTGAATCCGAAATTTGGTCGGTTTTTGGAAGAAATTTTGCCGTAAGATCGGTCGAAAAATCCGGCAAATGCTACCTTCAGATTTTCCTGCTCCCCTGTTACTTGAATCCGAAATTTGGTGGGTTTTTGGAAGAAATTTTGCCGCAGGATCGGTCGAAAAATCCGACAAATGCTACCTCCAGATTTTCCTGCTCTCCTGTTACTTGAATCCGAAATTTGGTCGGTTTTTGGAAGAAATTTTGCCGCAGGACCATTTGAAAAATCCGACAAATGCTACCTCTTGATTTTCCTGCTCTCCTGTTACTTGAATCCGAAATTTGGTCGGTTTTTGGAAGAAATTTTGCCGCAGGATCGGTCGAAAAATCCGACAAATGCTACCTCCTGATTGTCCTGCTCTCCTGTTACTTGAATCCGAAATTTGGTCGGTTTTTGGAAGAAATTTTTCCGCAGGATCGGTCGAAAAATCCGACAAATGCTACCTCCAGATTTTCCTGCCCTCCTGTTACTTGAATCCGAAATTTGGTGGGTTTTTGGAAGAAATTTTGCCGCAGGATCGGTCGAAAAATCCGGCAAATGCTACCTCTTGATTTTCCTGCTCTCCTGTTACTTGAATCCCAAATTTGGTCGGTTTTTGGAAGAAATTTTGCCGCAGGATCGGTCGAAAAATCCGGCAAATGCTACCTCCAGATTTTCCTGCTCTCCTGTTACTTGAATCCGAAATTTGGTCGGTTTTTGAAAGAAATTTTGCCGCAGGACCAGTTGAAAAATCCGGCAAATGCTACCTCCTGATTGTCCTGCTCTCCTGTTACTTGAATCCGAAATTTGGTCGGTTTTTGGAAGAAATTTTGCCGTAGGACCAGTTGAAAAACCCGGCAAATGTTACCACCTGATTTTCCTGCTCTCCTGTTACTTGAATCCGAAATTTGGTCGGTTTTTGAAAGAAATTTTGCCGCAGGACCAGTTGAAAAATCCGGCAAATGCTACCTCCTGATTGTCCTGCTCTCCTGTTACTTGAATCCGAAATTTGGTCGGTTTTTGGAAGAAATTTTGCCGTAGGACCAGTTGAAAAATCCGGCAAATGCTACCACTTGATTTTCCTGCTCTCCTGTTACTTGAATCCGAAATTTGGTCGGTTTTTGGAAAAATTTTGCCGTAAGATCGGTCGAAAAATCCGGCCAATGCTACCTCCAGATTTTCCTGCTCCCCTGTTACTTGAATCCGAAATTTGGTCGGTTTTTGGAAGAAATTTTGCCGCAGGATAGGTCGAAAAATCCGGCAAATGCTACCTCCAGATTTTCCTGCTCTCCTGTTACTTGAATCCGAAATTTGGTGGGTTTTTGGAAGAAATTTTGCCTCAGGACCAGTTGAAAAATCCGGCAAATGCTATCTCCTGATTGTCCTGCTCTCCTGTTACTTGAATCCGAAATTTGGTCGGTTTTTGGAAGAAATTTAGCCGCAGGATCGGTCGAAAAATCCGACAAATGCTACCTCCAGATTTTCCTGCTCTCCTGTTACTTGAATCCGAAATTTGGTCGGTTTTTGGAAGAAATTTTGCCGCAGGATCGGTCGAAAAATCCGGCAAATGCTACCTTCAGATTTTCCTGCTCCCCTGTTACTTGAATCCGAAATTTGGTGGGTTTTTGGAAGAAATTTTGCCGCAGGATCGGTCGAAAAATCCGGCAAATGCTACCTCTTGATTTTCCTGCTCTCCTGTTACTTGAATCCGAAATTTGGTCGGTTTTTGGAAGAAATTTTGCCGTAAGATCGGTCGAAAAATCCGGCAAATGCTACCTTCAGATTTTCCTGCTCCCCTGTTACTTGAATCCGAAATTTGGTGGGTTTTTGGAAGAAATTTTGCCGCAGGATCGGTCGAAAAATCCGGCAAATGCTACCTCTTGATTTTCCTGCTCTCCTGTTACTTGAATCCCAAATTTGGTCGGTTTTTGGAAGAAATTTTGCCGCAGGATCATTTGAAAAATCCGAAAAATGCTACCTCTTGATTTTCCTGCTCTCCTGTTACTTGAATCCCAAATTTGGTCGGTTTTTGAAAGAAATTTTGCCGCAGGATCGGTCGAAAAATCCGGCAAATGCTACCTCTTGATTTTCCTGCTCTCCTGTTACTTGAATCCCAAATTTGGTCGGTTTTTGAAAGAAATTTTGCCGCAGGATCGGTCGAAAAATCCGGCAAATGCTACCTCCAGATTTTCCTGCTCTCCTGTTACTTGAATCCGAAATTTGGTCGGTTTTTGGAAGAAATTTTGCCGTAAGATCGGTCGAAAAATCCGACAAATGCTACCTTCAGATTTTCCTGCTCCCCTGTTACTTGAATCCGAAATTTGGTGGGTTTTTGGAAGAAATTTTGCCGCAGGATCGGTCGAAAAATCCGGCAAATGCTACCTCCAGAATTTCCTGCTCTCCTGTTACTTGAATCCGAAATTTGGTCGGTTTTTGGAAGAAATTTTGCCTCAGGATCGGTCGAAAAATCCGACAAATGCTACCTCCAGATTTTCCTGCTCTCCTGTTACTTGAATCCGAAATTTGGTCGGTTTTTGGAAGAAATTTTGCCGTAGGACCAGTTGAAAAATCCGGCAAATACTACCTCCTGATTTTCCTGCTCTCCTGTTACTTGAATCCGAAATTTGGTCGGTTTTTGGAAGAAATTTTGCCGTAAGATCGGTCGAAAAATCCGGCAAATGCTACCTTCAGATTTTCCTGCTCCCCTGTTACTTGAATCCGAAATTTGGTGGGTTTTTGGAAGAAATTTTGCCGCAGGATCGGTCGAAAAATCCGGCAAATACTACCTCCAGATTTTCCTGCTCTCCTGTTACTTGAATCCGAAATTTGGTCGGTTTTTGGAAGAAATTTTGCCTCAGGATCGGTCGAAAAATCCGACAAATGCTACCTCCAGATTTTCCTGCTCTCCTGTTACTTGAATCCGAAATTTGGTCGGTTTTTGGAAGAAATTTTGCCTCAGGACCAGTTGAAAAATCCGGCAAATGCTACCTCCTGATTGTCCTGCTCTCCTGTTACTTGAATCCGAAATTTGGTCGGTTTTTGGAAGAAATTTTGCCTTAGGACCAGTTGAAAAATCCGGCAAATGCTACCTCCTGATTTTCCTGCTCTCCTGTTACTTGAATCCGAAATTTGGTCGGTTTTTGGAAGAAATTTTTCCGCAGGATCGGTCGAAAAATCCGACAAATGCTACCTCCAGATTTTCCTGCCCTCCTGTTACTTGAATCCCAAATATGGTCGGTTTTTGGAAGAAATTTTGCCTCAGGACCAGTTGAAAAATCCGGCAAATGCTACCTCCTGATTGTCCTGCTCTCCTGTTACTTGAATCCGAAATTTGGTCGGTTTTTGGAAGAAATTTTGCCTCAGGATCGGTCGAAAAATCCGACAAATGCTACCTCCAGATTTTCCTGCTCTCCTGTTACTTGAATCCGAAATTTGGTCGGTTTTTGGAAGAAATTTTGCCTCAGGACCAGTTGAAAAATCCGGCAAATGCTACCTCCTGATTGTCCTGCTCTCCTGTTACTTGAATCCGAAATTTGGTGGGTTTTTGGAAGAAATTTTGCGCAGGACCAGTCGAAAAATACGGCAAATGCTACCTCCAGATTTTCCTGCGCTCCTGTTACTTGAATCCGAAATTTGGTCGGTTTTTGGAAGAAATTTTGCCGCAGGACCAGTCGAAAAATCCGACAAATGCTACCTCCAGATTTTCCTCTCCTGTCACTTGAATCCGAAATTTGGTCGGTTTTTGGAAGAAATTTTGCCGCAGGACCAGTTGAAAAATCCGGCAAATGCTACCTCCTGATTTTCCTGCTCTCCTGTTACTTGAATCCGAAATTTGGTCGGTTTTTGGAAGAAATTTTGCCGCAGGATCGGTCGAAAAATCCGGCAAATGCTACCTCCAGATTTTCCTGCTCCCCTGTTACTTGAATCCGAAATTTGGTCGGTTTTTGGAAGAAATTTTGCCTCAGGACCAGTTGAAAAATCCGGCAAATGCTACCTCCTGATTTTCCTGCTCTCCTGTTACTTGAATCCGAAATTTGGTCGGTTTTTGGAAGAAATTTTGCCGTAGGACCAGTTGAAAAATCCGGCAAATACTACCTCCTGATTTTCCTGCTCTCCTGTTACTTGAATCCGAAATTTGGTCGGTTTTTGGAAGAAATTTTGCCGTAGGACCAGTTGAAAAATCCGGCAAATGCTACCTCCAGATTTTCCTGCTCTCCTGTTACTTGAATCCGAAATTTGGTCGGTTTTTGGAAGAAATTTTGCCGCAGGATCGGTCGAAAAATCCGACAAATGCTACCTCCAGATTTTCCTGCTCTCCTGTTACTTGAATCCGAAATTTGGTCGGTTTTTGGAAGAAATTTTGCCGCAGGATCGGTCGAAAAATCCGGCAAATGCTACCTCTTGATTTTCCTGCTCTCCTGTTACTTGAATCCGAAATTTGGTCGGTTTTTGGAAGAAATTTTGCCGCAGGATCGGTCGAAAAATCCGGCAAATGTTACCACCTGATTTTCCTGCTCTCCTGTTACTTGAATCCGAAATTTGGTCGGTTTTTGAAAGAAATTTTGCCGCAGGACCAGTTGAAAAATCCGGCAAATGCTACCTCCTGATTGTCCTGCTCTCCTGTTACTTGAATCCGAAATTTGGTCGGTTTTTGGAAGAAATTTTGCCTCAGGATCGGTCGAAAAATCCGGCAAATGCTACCTCCAGATTTTCCTGCTCTCCTGTTACTTGAATCCGAAATTTGGTCGGTTTTTGGAAGAAATTTTGCCGTAAGATCGGTCGAAAAATCCGGCAAATGCTACCTTCAGATTTTCCTGCTCCCCTGTTACTTGAATCCGAAATTTGGTGGGTTTTTGGAAGAAATTTTGCCGCAGGATCGGTCGAAAAATCCGACAAATGCTACCTCTTGATTTTCCTGCTCTCCTGTTACTTGAATCCCAAATATGGTCGGTATTTGAAAGAAATTTTGCCACAGGATCGGTCGAAAAATCCGACAAATGCTACCTCTTGATTTTCCTGCTCTCCTGTTACTTGAATCCGAAATTTGGTCGGTTTTTGGAAGAAATTTTGCCGTAAGATCGGTCGAAAAATCCGGCAAATGCTACCTTCAGATTTTCCTGCTCCCCTGTTACTTGAATCCGAAATTTGGTGGGTTTTTGGAAGAAATTTTGCCGCAGGATCGGTCGAAAAATCCGACAAATGCTACCTCTTGATTTTCCTGCTCTCCTGTTACTTGAATCCCAAATATGGTCGGTATTTGAAAGAAATTTTGCCACAGGATCGGTCGAAAAATCCGGCAAATGCTACCTCTTGATTTTCCTGCTCTCCTGTTACTTGAATCCGAAATTTGGTCGGTTTTTGGAAGAAATTTTGCCGTAAGATCGGTCGAAAAATCCGGCAAATGCTACCTTCAGATTTTCCTGCTCCCCTGTTACTTGAATCCGAAATTTGGTGGGTTTTTGGAAGAAATTTTGCCGCAGGATCGGTCGAAAAATCCGGCAAATGCTACCTCCAGATTTTCCTGCTCTCCTGTTACTTGAATCCGAAATTTGGTGGGTTTTTGGAAGAAATTTTGCCGCAGGATCGGTCGAAAAATCCGACAAATGCTACCTCTTGATTTTCCTGCTCTCCTGTTACTTGAATCCCAAATATGGTCGGTATTTGAAAGAAATTTTGCCACAGGATCGGTCGAAAAATCCGGCAAATGCTACCTCTTGATTTTCCTGCTCTCCTGTTACTTGAATCCGAAATTTGGTCGGTTTTTGGAAGAAATTTTGCCGTAAGATCGGTCGAAAAATCCGGCAAATGCTACCTTCAGATTTTCCTGCTCCCCTGTTACTTGAATCCGAAATTTGGTGGGTTTTTGGAAGAAATTTTGCCTCAGGATCGGTCGAAAAATCCGACAAATGCTACCTCCAGATTTTCCTGCTCTCCTGTTACTTGAATCCGAAATTTGGTCGGTTTTTGGAAGAAATTTTTCCGCAGGATCGGTCGAAAAATCCGGCAAATGCTACCTCCAGATTTTCCTGCTCTCCTGTTACTTGAATCCGAAATTTGGTCGGTTTTTGGAAGAAATTTTGCCGTAAGATCGGTCGAAAAATCCGGCAAATGCTACCTTCAGATTTTCCTGCTCCCCTGTTACTTGAATCCGAAATTTGGTCGGTTTTTGGAAGAAATTTTGCCGCAGGATCGGTCGAAAAATCCGGCAAATGCTACCTCTTGATTTTCCTGCTCTCCTGTTACTTGAATCCCAAATTTGGTCGGTTTTTGGAAGAAATTTTGCCTCAGGATCGGTCGAAAAATCCGGCAAATACTACATCCTGATTTTTCTGGTTTCGGAACCAATTCCCGATCCGATTCAGGAACCAATTGCTGATCCTTTTTTGATTCCCTTTCCGTTTTGCGTGCCGCTTCCGGAACCGATCCTAGAAACGACTTAGCAATCAATTCCAAAACTGATTGCGATTCCTGACTAAACTCAAACTCAGAATCGATTTTGGAAATATTGACGCGCTCCGGAATCGATTCCGACCTAAAGCAGTATTTTGCCCATCACTACATCGTACCCACCTAAAAGCAACTATCCCGTCATGGACGAAAGCCGCTGCATGATAGATTAGGGGATGCACACCGGCCAAGATTAGCCGAGCACCACCACTCTAGAATGGTGGAACTTGGGCAGCAAAACATACAACAAGCAGAAATAAAAACAGTGTACAATCACATGAATCGTGGTCTCGCCGGGGCGGCATGCCACGGCGGCGAAATTGGTGTCCCAATACTTCCCACCGTAAAGCCCAATGGTGGTGGTGGCACGGAAGATGGATGGGAACGGTACAGCGCGCGCAAGCATACGGGATTCAAATGCATTTTGAATGTTTTCTGCCAAGCTGAGCTGCATTTATTCGACCGATAACGTGTAACGCATTATCAGACGGTTCTTAAAGAGCATATCCAGACCAGAAGGCTAAGCTGCGTTCCCATCTAGAAGCCGCTGCCGTTTTTGCCGGTCTGGTGGATATTAATCAGTCGACGAACTTCGGTGGTTTGGGCCGGTGCGGTTTCGTCGTGTGTTCGTTTTGTGTTTTTTGGCTGGGCATTTTAACGCCAAGTTGCAAAAAAAAATGGACGATGTTCGGTTTCGGTTAGTGCACTGGGTGCGTGAGAATCATTTGACTTTTTGGACGAGTTTACTACTGGAGCAATCGAATCTTATTGAAGCTGAGTCTACATTAGCGTTGTCTACAGGAATAACTTGCGTGGTAACTCATCGCTGTCTGAAATAAACACTAACCTTTATAAAGGTAAGGTAAGTCTTCACACAGAAGAGCTGGGTTTCAAATCCAATCCGTACCATTCCCAAGCCATCTTGACTATCCAACTACATAGTATCAACAAGTCTAGTGAGCAAATTGAAAGCCAGCGTGACCTAGTAGCTCGTTAAGCCAAGAAAAAAGACAAGATATGGACCATGGATTTGGGTTGAATTGCAAAGAAAGACACCATGTTTGGATGTCAGTTTGAGGGATACAGAGATAATCAGAAGATCTTTTTTCATGTTAAGGGTGAGTGATGACATTTGACCCGATATTTAAAAGACATCCCCTAGCGATGACTCTGTAAATAGCAAAGAGAAAGGCAAGAATGCACTCGGTGACAAACAAATGCGCCTCGCCCAACGTCTGAATGTCATCAGGTGTCTCAGTGCCTGCGTGTGTGTGTTTCCTGATCCTTGCTTCAGCGTCAGGTGCTGTTCGTATCCACCCGCGCTATTCCATTCCACTCATTGCGTTATCTCTGATCGCACTGTCGGTTAGCTTTTTTTCGCCCCCTGCTTCGTTATTGTTTGCGAGGTTTATCTTTTACAGCTCCTTTCGAGACTGGTTGGTGCGTTCATGCAGTGTTTCTGTGTTCCTCCTTTATGTTTCCTTCCTTCCAGTTGGTTCCCTGTTCCCTAATTGTGTTTGCTCTAAATGGGACAATTTAAGGCACGGTGTTGACATTTCGTTCGGCTACTTCTCTTGGATGCAATCTACACCTGCACCGGGTCCTGCAGTGCGAAGATTGTAGAAATGTAAGATCTAGGCTCGTGTGCTACCTCGTGATTAAATTGACAGAGTCCTTCGTCTAGGAAAGAAAAACGAAGAGCATGACTAAACTATCGAAACCTTGATTCTAATTATCTGCCTCGAGTGCTCTATTTTTTCGAAGAGATGTTTCGCATTCTTCCCTTCGATCCAGAAATAAGTCTTAAAATGAGCTAATGACATCCTTACTGAGCGTCCTCTAAAGTCTAAAGTCACAACATGTCGCCCCGTGAACGTGAAAGCCATCCTGTAACATACCGCGTGCCGTACCAAAAACCTTATGCTAGCGGTCTCCGTAACGTGGCGACATCTAATTTATTGCCAATTTAATGCGTATTTTATGGACCCATAGAGATAGCGTTAAGTATTCATTTACATTAGCATTATCGCCCAACGTTTTCGGGGGCTTTGCTCGCATCGCGGTATGTTTGTATGCCCTCGGTTCTGTCTACTGGTGCTGCTGCTGCTGCTGCATCATTGATGCATAATGTGGTGTTTGGTCTCTGTCCCAAAAACCATGATCCCAACGAATCAATGACCAGGTCAACAATCGCGAAGATCTTTTACCTTCCTGCTGGGCCTGTTGGAAGTGTCGAAAGAAAAAAAAATCGAAACCCGAAACGTGCAACTTTCAGTGTAATCGTTTGGTGGGAAGAGCACGGTGAAGGTGATCGCTTGTTTTCTTTATCACTTAATTTGCGAATACAAGCATTAAGAGGTGCCGCATACACGCGAGGGGAATCACTCACGACCGTTTGACGGTTAAAGATCTAGTCCGGTTATCATAGCTTTGGTGGACGTCATATGCAGACATCACATCACATCACTTACTACTAATCAAAAGATTTATCAGAGGTGTAATGCTCAAGATAGCTAGGGTATAGTGGAAGATATCGTTTTCTCCAACCGACCATCGAATACGTAGTTGGATAGTCAGTCCTCACTACGAGGGAACGTTCTGGATGGGACTTGAACCCTGGTCCTGTCATGTGAGGACCGGCGTCACCTCATACCACCAGGACGCCCTCGGATACCGGGACGTAGACATTTTAGACTGTTTTAATTACTGACGCCTAATTATTCATGCAGTCGGAACTGGTTCAGATCAAACCCAATTCCCCACCGGGGAAATTAATTGACACATGAATTATGTCCATTATAACGCACAGCAATATTAAATGTCATTTACGATCCTTTCTATTGCTTGAGCTCTAGTTTCATGAGGCTCGTTAAACTCCTCTCACAGGTGTGTAAATTTTGTTTTACAGCTCCAGCGCTGACAGTAGATGGTGTTTGGTCTCCACGCAAAAAAACCCCAACAACCCATCCACCCAGATGCATTTTGCACCTCGTTAATCCAGTGTAAATATTCCATAAACGGTCGGCTAATGGGATTGTGTGTGTGTTTCCACTCATTTATCGTGCCTCACAATCGCCTTGAGGATCGTAAAACTCGACGCAAAGGTACCGCGCCTCGGGGATTATTATTACTATTTTTTTTTTTTTTTGAGCTATAAACCAATGGCCGGGTTTGGTGCCAAGAAAGTGATAAAGCTGGGTGGCAGAGGTACTCTCGGGGTCGATAAAGCTTTTGAAATGTCACCATGGTGATGAGGAGAAGAGTTGGCAGGAATATCGGAGTCGATCACCTTTATGCTGGAATGTGCGATCTTTTGCTGAAACAAATCGCCATGTAGAACAAATCGGTTTCATGGCGTCGTGTGCGTGCAGCCGGTGTCCAGTGTGTCTAACAGGTGAGCCAAAAGCATAGGATACCATGGTAACGACCAGTAGTTTGTAGAGAGCTTTCACTCCCTACTCATGTCTCTCTTTTGAGGTACGAGATGAGGATGCCAGACACGTCAGTCCCCATCAGGAAGGTGCTCGTCAGCGAGATCCGTTAGACACGAGGCCCAGAGCAACACAGCGAGCACGTTGGTGTGTCGGAGATCGACAGTCAAACCTGTCAAAGATCGGATACAGCCGTGGGCAGAGAACTGCAGCCCTGGACCGAGTTTCCTGGAAGTAGATTGGAGAGCTGGCCCTGTCATCGACACGTGCTCAACTCAAGAAATTCACCAGTTTTCTCCAGTAAAATAAAATGTCGTTGTCCAAAAATTGTAGCAAGAGGAGAAAAGGGAAGCAGTTCAAATCGAGCTGCTACTATTACCGCTTGGTGATAGTTAAAAATGGCTGCTGCATCCCTACTTATGCTGAATCCTGTCCTAACTGTCTAGATATTTAATTAATAAACGCAAGCAGTTAACACAGCCCTCCTCAAGAGTAGCGTAAATCCTCTCCAGCTTCATTAACATCCACATTCAAATCACTCCTGAAACGCCATTTGAGTGTCGAGAGTTGTGACAACCTAACCTCATCTGGCGCTGCTTAGCTGCGATAAAATAAGGCGCTTGATGCTGTTGCTGCCTGCAGCGAGTGCTACGATCGTTATACTTATGGCCACTTACCGCGGTACCTCACGACAAACCCGGCAACATATTCCATGTTGCCACGGAAGCATCGAAATGCCGAGAATTTTCAAATCCATTGAGGTGAAGTGGATAAACTCTTGCATCGTATGCACTCGTACACGGGCTACGGCTCTCGGTTGACATTCATCACGGAAATTCCACACGCGTCGACAGCTTCACGCTCGTTCGCCCCGAGCAGCCCGTGTAAGTAACGCGGGGGTCCTAGGGATGGTGCAACCGTGGGTCACATTAGCCTAATGGGACCCTGTCGTCGCGGTTATGTGTGTGTCGCTTCCTCAGGGGTCCCGCTTGTCAGCCGAATTGTCAACTGCACTCAATTACACCCTTTATTTAGAGTGTTTTTAATCTTTTTTTTTTCGTTGGCTTTGTTGCGTTCCCACAATGGCACCGCTCGGCGCACCTCCCCCTTCCCTAGAGAGCCAGCGCAAGCTGTGCGATACTCTTCTGGTGCTCTTTCTCACTCTCAAGGTTCACCTCATGGTGAAGCTAAGTGGAAAAAGATGTCCCACTTGGGTTGGTGCAGTTTTCGTTAACCATTTTATAGACTTCCGATTCGTGTACGGTCGGTCCGGATTTCCGAAAGGTAATCACACACAGGAAGCTGTGCCCGTTTGCCTCGTAACGCCGGAGAGCAACTGCTTACGCATGTCGCACATGTACTTGAATGTTTTTCGTTTTCTTCCGCTGGTTCTGTTTTTCGGTTTCGCTTTGTCCCTTTATTTAAGGACACACTATGCACTCGAAAGAAATTGCCACCATTCCCCATTCCGTCCGCAGGGAACAAACACATCACTTTATGAGTCCTGCGGGAAATCAGGAAACGTATTTTAAAAATTAATTTCAATGACTCCGGCCGCACTCCGCAGCTCATGGGAGATGGCAGAAGCGCGCGGTAGATGAAATCCCAAACACGGCCGGAGGCTGCGTAGCGGCAGCGGGAATGACGCGTAGCGTCACGTGCGCTGCGTGGGATTCGAGATTAGCTTGCTTTTCGTTGGAAGATAAATCGATTGGTTTCGTTACCGTTTTGAAGTGGTTGTTTCGGGTGTGCCTTGAATATTTTTTTAACGGAATTATTGGGAATTGAAAGTATTGCAAGAAACTGCAGTCTTCGATAGAGAACCAATGCCTTCAATGCCACCTTCAGCGCGAATTGGCCAAGCCAGTCTCGGACTACGTTCTTCCCCTACTGTTTACAACTCGAATTATAGTTGTGGTTCAGCCAAAGCTTCAACTTTTGCAAGCATTTGGCTCACTGCAATGATTTCCCATCCCTGATGCCCCAGCACTGTCCACCAGTTGTCGCAATGTGTTACGCTTCGTTGGCGCGGAAAATTGTATTGTACCCGTGTCTTCTTCACTGTGGGGAGGAAGCGAAAAACCTACGCGGTACCCTTGTTATCCTTCGTTGCTGTTTTTTGATGTCTCATTTATATCGAACGCACACTGAGCCGGTAATCCCGGCTTCCAGCTACCAAAATCCACCTGATCCGTCTCGGTTCCCACTCCAGGCGGACGGGTAACAAATGACTTTTTCGTACCGTTGCGCACGGCTCGGCGGGCGAGGAGGGTGCCTGAAGCGGGGAATAATCTAGTAGGGATGAGTTCCTGCAAGGATAAGGTACGCAGCACTACCCTTGGCGCACGAGAGGATAATGGCCCCGTATAAAACGAGAGTGCTTTGAGTGTAAAATATTGCAAACTAAGACTGTGGTCCGCACGTGGCATGAGAGGGTTTTGCGAAAGCAGGAAGATACGCACAAGTGAACCGTTAAAAGTCAAATGAAAATTACATTTCCACTTGCTGGCACGGGGAATGCCCCGTGCGGCTCATGTTTTCGGGCAGGATCCTCCCTTGCAGCCAGCTGAAGTGTTTTTGGTGCACTAATTGGAGCGGGTTAATAGTGTTGAAGCTGCCGAACCGGTGTCTTTAACATAAATCTTTACCGTAAATCGGGGAAAACAAGAGTTATCGTTGTCACAGCGAAGGGGTTAATTGAGAGTCATGAAGTGAATTTCGGGGAGTGTTCGAGAGAAAATAATTACTCCAAAAGGTTAAAAGAGACTGGAGAAACAATAGCTCCGAATGCAGGACAAATGGTAGGATGTATAAGAAGGAAGTAGATGTACTGGATTCGAACCTTGGTCCTGTCGTGTGATTATATGTGAAGATAGGCTGTCCCTAAGGCTGTATGTTGTGATGTTATCTGCTTTGCAGCAAATCAGTTGGCAAGCGAATAATTAACATCAACCTCATCACCTTCGGACCGGTCAGCGTGGATCACGGGCAGGACACACGCGGGGATTGACTTGTTTTGATATTATACCATACCATTCACCAGGCGAACATTCGGCACAGCATTAAACTGGCATTGAATCCCTGGGACTCACGATGCATTGGAAAGTCCATTCGAGGAAGCGACAAACAAATGTAAGACACAAGAGACACCCAGAGAGAGAGCTGACACACCAAAAAAATTGGGTAGGACCGGCTGCAAACGTTTGCCGTGGAGGGTGAGTCCTCACGGTGCAGTAGGAAAACAAGAACGACAAGGAATCGAGCGCTTGAGGTACATACGAATTACAGCTGCTTTGCGGGGCGCGTACATCCACATCCTCCTGTTGAACGCTGAACGAACGAAGGACACGAACATCTTGGTGATATTACGGAAAGCTTCGAGCTGGTCATCTACCAGATCGACCTGAAGTGTGTAACGCCCGTTGCCGATAAGATACCGGACACACGCAGTATCAGCATCAAGTTACGGCACAGCGTCCACATCTCCTCCGCTAGCTGTTAGAGCCCCGAGAGTCTCCCCGAGAACCGTCACCGTCACAAGCGGGCGGCCAGTCGGTGCTGGTGTGGTGCGTGGGCATCGTTTGAACGCGGAATGAATACGATTATAAAAATGCACATCCACCGCACAGTTTGTGGTCCGCGTTAATTAACCAAAACTCACCCGCCACGAAACGATGTTCGACGCGCTCGCTGCAATCCAGTTTGCAATCAGCTATTGCAGCCGTACGCTTCGATACCCTTTGCTACTCCGTTGCTGCACCTTGCTGGGTCCGATGGGTAGCAAGGTACGCTTTAAATTAACTAGACCAGCGTCAAACGCAATCGAACAACAACAAAACAGAATTCACTTCCACTCCCCAGATCACACTATCTGTTCCAAAAACATCAGCAGCAACAAAACCATACGGCGAGCCATATTAGAGAAGCTGATTACAATCAAAAGCGGAATAGTTGTTTACCAACATAAGGAAAAATAAATTATGGCTCGCCGTGAAGCAAATGTACGCTAGTACTGCGATACTAAATGTCAACGAAAAGAGAGCGAGCGCAACTGTCTAACCAACTGTCAAAACGTGCCCAATAAGCTGTCGCAAGTTTGTCGTGGTCTGTTGGGGAAGGCTCATAAAGAAGCAAACAGATATTCTACCTTGAGCGGGGAGGGAAGCAGCAACTTATGAAGCGTTTCATAGCGAGCTTCATGAGAGCATTTTTATTATATTTTCTTCTTCAGGTTATTAAATTTAATTTGCAAGTACAGACAAGCAAATGAAGTTGTGGTGTGGCATCAAGTGAATGCTGGCCCGTAATGGCCTCAAAACAGCGGCAGCAGGATTCCTTCTCTGGTTCTGCAAAGCTTCCTGCCTGTGTCTACTGATTGTTGTCGTCTTTCCAAATTTCCTCGGTGCCTCCTTCTCCATTTGGTGTGATTCAATTGGACTTCGTCCCAGAGGATGTAATGTGTGATTTCCTAGATTCCTTTAAGGAGGATTTATTGAAGATAGTTGCTTATTACATGCGATACGACACACACCTCATCTCGGTGGTCCAGAACACAATCCTCCCTACACCGCATAAACATCCTGTCAGAAGCTGAAGCTAACGCGATCACAGGAAAACACATAATCACTCACAGGAGAAACAGAATCGCACCAAAAAAAAAAAAAAAAAAAAAACAATAATCATCCAGCTGCTGACGAACCACGATAACGAAAAACAGTAAAAATAAAAACAAAGATACACACACAAAAGGTAAATAATAATAAAAATCACCACTCCGCTTTGACTAAAACGCGAAAGACACTCCCGGCTGGGACTGGTGGATTGGGGCGGACCGTGGACCACATAAATCAATATTAACGATACACCTTAACCCGCTCGCCGAGGACCTGTTGGGTCTTGAGGCTGCCTGGTGATGGAAGTGCCGGTGGTGCCGGTGTTGCTTGCAAACGTGAAAATTTATATGAGAACGGGCAGCCTGTCCCTAATTAGTATGTTAATTGTCAATTTATTTCTAACATGAAAATTGATTACCAACCACGAGCCTCCCCCCCCTCCCCCCCCGTCTTGTGAAAATGGCGGCTGCAGAAGCTACGTAAACGCTACGCCCGATTAGGGCCGCCGTTATGCTGTGTATCGGCCGGCTTCATAGCGGTTGGTGCAGTTTCGGTGCAGCTTCGAGGTCGATGAGACCCTGTGACATAGGCTGTAAGTCATGCAAATTCGCAGAGAAGTTTGCCAATGATGCATGGTATCGATGCGCGATGTGATCTTTTGCATATTTTTGACAAAGGTTGCGTTTTGCTGTCATATGTGATGGTGCTTGGTGGTTGCGTCTCGGTATGGGAAAGTTTGCGTAGCTGGTAGAAATGGAGGAATGGAAAGTGTTGATGGATCCTTGCGATCTTCACATGAAGCTCTGTTGGCAGTTTTTCAGAATTCAGGATTCAGATATTGGAATTCAAGAGGCGGCAACTTCGCCGCTTTTCACTCGACAGGACCAGGGTTCTAAATCCCATCCGGATCTTTCCCCGTGTAGTTGAGAATTTGAATATCCAACTAGCTGGTATCAGTAAGTCTAGCAAGTCATTCGGTGATGGCTGGCGTGACCTTATAGGTCACCTAATAGCATGTCAGGAATTGGTTGGTTCTGGAATCAAATGAGAACCTTTCTTTAATCCTACGAAGCTCACGAATTCTACGACAAAATTCAGAATTACCAACAGTCTTCGTACTATGAGTGCTCCGGAACTTAAACTAAATAAAACTAAGTAGAGCGAGTCCTCTTACAGCCTCTTACAGGTTGCCTCACCTACTATGCCGAGATATTTAAATGCTCTTCTGAGCTGAAGTTACTCGTCCATCATTTCGCCGCAAATTATTTATCTACTCCCTTCCTCCCAAACAAACAAGCAAGAAACAAGCCCCAAAAGCAAAAAAAAACAAAAGCAAACCATCCTCGTCCCGCAGCAGCTCCACCGGAACTCTGTTGCTTAAGTACACAAATCGTTCGCGAAAATCAAACATCGTCCTTCACACGCCCGTGGTTGTCGGGAAACGGCGAACGGTGCAGCGAAAAGGGAAGAACCGGATAAAATAATAGCACAGTTACCGTAACAGTAATAGAAACAATAAAGTATTAATGGCAAACCGCGAGCCCGGGCTGCGCATCGCCCGAATCCCCGCGTGTGCAAACAAGAGCAGCAGCAGCAGCATCAGCAAAAGCCGCCTCTGGCTCGGGAGTGTGAGTGTGATGTGCGCAGGTGACTTATGTAAGAGGGGGGGGGGGGGGAGCGGGTTTTGGGGACGATGCGCTGAGACGGTTTCGGGTGAGGGGAACCCTTTGCGCGTCTCGCGCACTTCGAAGGGGGCCGAGCCTACCTGTCCGTGTTCCCGAAGGGCGCGTCTGGGTCTTCACGAAAATGGGAAAAATTGATAGGACCACCCCTTTAATGAAGCCCTAATTATAGTGTGCGTCCGGAGCATGTGGCACCCACGTTGGCACGGCGTTGAAATGCAAACCTGAAAACCGTCCGAGCCTTTGCTTTTTTGTTCCTTTGTTTTTCGCATCCCCGTTTTTTTTTTTATCCAGGCCTTCTGATTTCTCTGGTGTGCTGGAAGCTTGTTAGACGTTTGTTTTCCTACTTCTTCCTGCTACTTTCCATTGAGCCGAGGAAGGGCGTGCCGCCATTCAACACCTTCCACCATGCGCCTTGTTACCACCCAGCGAGAATCTCATGGCCCTCTGGTGAAGAAAGAAGAGTAGAGTCTTGAAGCCCTGTGAGAGATTCCTCTGCACTGCATCACATCCTGATGCGCAGCGGCTTAGCGCGCCGTGCAGGTCATGCGCAGATTTCGGGTCAATCTGCACCAACCCGAACCAGCGAAGGGCAGCGATTAATTACGATACGTTACCTTACAGCGAGAGTTTATCAACCTTGCGAGGGATGCTCTTTGCTTTTTCAATTGGTGCAGGATCTAGTACCATCGGGTCGGTTTTAGGTGGCAATGTGCTCATAAATCTTCCAACACGGCAGCCCTACCGTGGCCGCCGATGGCGCAGATGGTGCGTGATTTGCCACGGAGGTCCTTCCGAAAACGTTCTCTCACAGGCTATAGTTTAGGCGGTGTTGCACCGATGCAAGATTTATTTGGGACCCGGTAAAAATTCGGGTCGTGGATCCTGGTCACGGCACCACCGACGATCGCCATCCCGAGGCTCTTGCCTGTATGTGTTTTAGCGTGTGAGAATGTACGTGGCGTTTACTTTTCTGCATGCAAGTAGGTGAGTCGGAAAGTGCATCTCTCGCAGCTCATGATTATTATCTCCTCTTCTTCCCCACCTTCGTTGCCCATCCCTTCGCGAAAGAAAGAGCGGGGGGGAAAAAAAACCGCCACCGAACGCTGATAATGAGTGAAGGCGCTGAAAAGTAAATCTCTCGCGGCATTTTTCCACCCAAGGTAGGACAAAAAAAAAACATCAAGTTTTTCACCGCTCGTTCGGTAGAGCCGTAGACCTGGCGCACATCCCGCAAAGGACCACCGGCCGTGCCGGGGCCGAAAAGAATTACGAGCTCGTTCGAGCTTCACATCCCATCGATGACAGCGCCTGGTACAAGCCTGGTTGGGGATTTTTTTGTTTTTCCCGGAGAGCAAGGAAGGGTTGAGTGGGCAGGAGCGAAATTTAATTTCGATATTTATTGCCTCATCGGACGTGGAAGGTTCCGATAAGATCGAAGCAGGACCGCCTAGCCAGCGAAAGGCCGTAGGTACGCCGATGTTGCTCTGGTTCGCACATGAATATTTATGCTTCCTTGCCCGTGTGTAGCGTGAACCGTACCTACCAGCAATTGGGGACCTGCTCGGGCATGAAGCGAATTCACGATCCATGATGAATGGCGTTCCATTGGAGCTTTTGGAGGAAAGGAGATTTCCGATCGCCGCCACTTTTTTTCGCAAGCGAGCGTTGGATTATGCAACGTGAAGTGGAAGGTTCTGAGAATTCCTGAAGTACCTCCAAATAGCAGATTACATGGGTTTCTATTCGCGGTTACATTTCAACACTAGATGGCACCACTTGCATAACGCTACCTTGCCCAACGGTGCGTCACCATGCAACCACCTTGTTTGGTCGATATTTTCCGGTGGATGTAAAATCGGCACGGGCCCTTTAACGGGCAGTATTGCTTCAAGCATCGCGCGTGGTGGTAACACAACATCGCAGCGCTTCTTCTCGTCAGCGCTCTGGGATGGGCGGCAAGGGCAAGAAAAAAAAGGGAGCAAAAGATACATCCGGTGGGGGTAGTGCGGGTGGTAGCGGAGGTGCGGCCGGTGGTTCCAGCACACCGGCGAAGGATAAGCCGGAAGCGGAGGAAGGCGATGAAGAGGATGGTGAAGCGAAACCCAAAAAGGGCAAAGGCAAGAAGGGCAAGGGCAAGGGTGGCAAGTCGTCCAAGTTCCAGGGCGACATCTTTAATGAGGCGGCCATGGAGAACGCGTACTACATCTGTCACAACATTCAGGATGTGCTGAAGTCGCGCGGATTCGCCTGGCCAGAGGGTCAGAAGAAGAAGAAGAAGGGCAAAAAGTGAAGCAGCCGGCTTTTTCAGGTGCTGCAAACATTGCGGAGTCGGAGTCGGAGTCCTGTGGCAACAATCTGTGAACTATAGTGCAATTATGTTTACTTCGGTTTCTAGGTAACGAGATGTATGTAGTCGTATTGGTCTTTAAGAGTATCATACATTGACAGACGAATGCGAAGAAACATCGAATAAAACCAACAAATATTTACAAACTTTCCTAAAATTATTGAAGACAGCTTTATTTTTCCTCATTTCTTCTCTCTCTCTCTCTCTTTCTCTCTCTCACACACTCTCTCTTTCTTTGTTGTTTATAGCAAGTGGTGTCTGTCGCTTTGAAGTCGCTTCCAATCCGCGCACCTCATCCATCGTGTCGTATGTCATCAATCAGCTTCTGCAATCCCGCGGAATGTCTTAAACTAAAGCCGCCCGCAGTGCATGCCCGTATCAATCAAATCCATGGAGTGTTCCCCCGGAGTGTTCCCCCGGAGTGTCCGTTTCGATTGTGTGCGACTCCAAATGAACGGGCTCACCATACGGGGAGGGATCCAAACGGACGGCCCTTGTGGTCAAAGTCCACATGATCAGCTGGAAGTCGAGATGAAGAATCGTGCTTCAAGACGTCATCCCAAAAAAAGCTCTCAAATCCCAGATCACCAAGCATTCCTTCAAAAAAAAGGGGGGGTGAGGGGGAAAGCACTGCCAGAAATTTTTGGGATTCAGTAAAAACTCGGAACCAGTAGTACCGCCGCGAGGTCACGAAAATCGAACGAGGTCACGTTCGAGCTGAAGGGTGACCGGCACACAACGGCAGGCTTTTGATTGACTGACTCAGCGCTCCGGATGCGATAAAGGTCTAAAACAAACACAACACCCCAGGATCCACCGGTCGTGAATCGTGGTCTTTATTGGCATGGAGGCGAGACAAGCAGCGTGCAGGACACGGACCTCGACGATGATCGGACGGTTCGGAATGAGCCAAAAATGGGTATTTAAATTCAAAGCCTCCCGATATCTGTCGAGCTCGCTCTTGCTACATTCTTGACGTTCCACTGGTTCTTTCTGGCAGTGAGCCTCACACGCATTAGGACACAGAACAGGGTACGGTATAGCCACCCCCGTTACCGTTGCGCTGCTCAGCATGCAAATTGATGATTAGTAAAATAATATGGGCAGCAAAAAAAAAAAAAATAACAACAACAAACGGGAACGCAAAACGAAAAACAGTAGGTGGTAACTCTAAATGAGAACCTGAGATAATGTGCACGCTGTCCGGCGCATTCACGATCGGCGATCGAATTTCTGTGTTGTGGTTTTAATCTTTCTAGATAATCGCAATACACTCAGTCAGGTTCATCTTCCCTTAAGCAGACGGAATAGTGTCACACTAGGTCCGGCATAGCTGTCAAATGTGAAGTATGCTACCGAACTTTGATACACCCAGGTAATTTGTTTTGTTTTCCGTTTCCTCCCTAGCCACATGTGTTGTCCCCAAGCGCCTCTAAACTCGTGGATTTTGAAGTTGTTTGTGATTGTTTGTTTTTATCCCCGTGCAGGAACAGGCTTCGAGACATCAAATGGTAGTCCGTGATAGATGTTTAATGGACACGCATCCATCCATTCCGGTACTTGTGGATGTAAACTGACTGACTTGATTTCGAAGTGATACGATCATCAATCATTGCCAGCCAGCCAGCCAGCAGCAGCAGCAGAGAACCCCGAATGCTGCTGCGTGCTAGCGGGAGGGGAAAGCGAGGATGTAAGGAGAGCCAGATGAAGAACAGATATCCAAGGAAGAAACATTTAACCCAACGGAAACAGGAATCCCTGCGCGCAAAACTTGACGCAAATCGAGCTGACGTGGGCGTCATATTAGGTCTCTCTTAACCATCCCGGTGTTCCTCAATGACCCGGCGATCCCATCCCAACGAGACAGTTGAAATAGTAAGGGAGGGTCAAATGGTGGTTACCTTTTAACAGATACAGAGAGACAGAAAGACCGAAAGAGAGAGAGAGAACTGAGATGCTACCGTGGAAAAGGGCAGCACAGTACCGGCTAAATACTAGTGGCCAGATTGGAATGTCGACTATCATTAGTTTTGCGACCGGTTGCCGGTTGTGGATAATAAATAGCGATAACTAAGCGTGATGGTGCACCGTGACCAACCGCTGCACGCAGCTTGTCACTAGCGTATCGCTATCGGACCGGACATCAGGTAATGAAATTTAATTAAAAGTGGCGAGAAGGTGCTGCTGTGGGTTTGTTTGTCTTACAGTTTAGACTTCCATTTCTTGTCTTAACCACCTGCCCTAGAGTTCGGGTATTGCAGTGTGAAGAACGACGCCACTGTCGCCTCTACCCTCGGAGTCTGGTGTTCGTGTAACGACATTGATTTCATGATTAAGAACGTCTAATAGTCCAATTTGCAGAAATGCACAGCAGAAAGGTGAAGAGTGCTTAAGAAAGAAGCGTGAATATCTCAACTTATAAAAGCTTCATATCAAGCACCAATTTTTGAAGAACAAGTAAGGAAAGCTGCCACAATCTCCAGTCAGAGTTATTACGCTGACTGTCTGCGCACGTTTACTTCATTTCTCGAGACTTTCCGGACGGCTTACTATTCTCACTTTTGGGAATTCCGAAACGTTAGGCTGTTTTGGAATTCCTAATCCTGTACAGTACAGCATCTCTTATAACTCAACAAACACGCATCTCCACGATCTTTTCAATCGATCCTCACCGATATTGCGTACTCGTTGAAACCTTAAATAGGTGACAACGGTAACCAACCCACCTTCGTGTCGCACTCATGCACTGGCATCACCCGGATGATGAGATGCGCGGCGAGGAAAGCAAACCCGCGCAACCGCTGCGCACCGCAGCGCCTCCATGGACGGGGATGTATAATTACACCCTAATTTTTCAATCATCTCCTCTTCATCGTCCCATAAATTATCCACCCGAAGGTGCTCTCGGGACGTCGCTTCGTCGATCGAGCGTGCCAGCGACTCCTCGGTGCATCGTGGTCGCCACGGATAGGCGATCTCTGTATGAAGTGCTGCCTTTTTTTGTTTTTGTTTTGGATTCATTTTTGCCTGCTGCAAGAATTCTGCACGCTCGGTTTGTATTCAAATTTCTTTCCGGGACATCACGGGCTAGAAGCAACAAACAAAAAAAAAAACACACACACACAACTGGGCCCCAGAGCCAAGGTAAGTTCCGAAATGGGCTGCTCGGCTCCCAAACCGTACCGTGGACTATAACTCCAAAACCATCCCAGCACGGACTGACCTGACGTTCCTGGATGGGAGTCTCGAGGCTCTCGGGCGCAGAGCAAGCGATATTTTTGTTAGTTTTGAGCTTCCCCGTTTCGCTACACCTCGCTTCGGCTGTTGGTGTTGTTTTTTTTTTCGACGTCCAGGGATGCCTTGCATGCACTGGAGACTCCCGAACTTGCGCTGTGTGTGAGGTGTCTTGTACGTTTTGTCTGCCTGCACGGCCCAGAGCTGCTCCGGTCTCACAGCGTTTGTGTCTGTTGGTTTTGTTGACGGTTAGGCCCGCAAGGAATGACGGCAGTTCCGGCGCTGGGCGCTGGCGTCTAGATGCTGCAGTTCATCGCAACTCCTTGGCCCATGGATCGGTGGACCCGCGTTGCCTGTATTTGCAGTGCGCTCTTTAAGCCGTAAGGAAGAATTAACATAAAATCCACCTTTCCTCCAGAGCTCCCGCGCGAACCTCGCTCGCTAACTCGTCCAGATCATCCAACAATCAACACTAATCCACTCGCCACTCGTCTCCTCTGAGGTAAACTCATCCAGCAACGGAGAAGGAAGTTATGTGTGGATTTTTTCGTCCGTTTTTGACTCTCATGTTCATTCTTGGTGCAGTTTTGTGTGTGTGTGCGCGTGTTTTTTTTTCTTTATTGGTGATTATTATGCTATATTGTAATTAAAATTAAAACTGATTTTTAAGGCGGACGAATCTTGTTAAACCTGTCTTTAAGTTCCATACACGCCTCCAGGTTAGTTTTTGTTGTTGCTGCTGTTGGTATCTTCCTCTTCCGGAGCTAACCAGGTATCTTCCCTGGTAGTTCGTACTGGAGCCGCAGCGAAGATGCTTGCCTGCTATTGATATGCTCTCGCCACTTCAACCGATGGTTCACCGGCCGCAGCAGCACGTCACTTCACATGGCAGAAACAAAACGAAATGCAAACATGATGAGGAAAAAAGAAACCTCCCCACCAGCACAGCAGGGGAGGCAAGGCTATCAGATTGAAGATTTCGAGAACCTGAAATACGATACCACCACGCGAGAGATGAGCCTGATTGTCGCCGTCTTCTGCTCTTCCCTCGGTTCCGACACGTACGCCCGGTGTGCTGCGGGGCGGCAAAGGGTGGTCGCGAACTTTTCGTGTGTGCCGGCCGGACGGCCGTGTGAGGATTTTTTGATCGCTCGGATATTCCCCTCGACTTCACGCGTTTCATTTCCTTTCCCTTTGCTGTTTCGTTTGCCTTAACGGAACTCCACGAGCGTTTTTTGACAACATTCCTTCGAAAATACCACGAACCATGACGCAGTGCGCAACCGTTATGTTGTGAGAGCACTCGGAAGCATCCACAGGTACAGATGAGCGAGAAGATGGAAAGCCTTTGCAGGGTAAGTGATCGTGACTATTTGTCGGTGGGAAGCAGCACGTGTTTCTGCGAGACTGTTGCTCATGGACCTCCGTACAGTGATGACAGCTGAGTGTCCTCCAAAGCTCCAAACTGTCAGTCGGCAACGTTGATACGGCTTGGTGACAATGCTCCCAGTCCCAGTCGTGCCTCGGGCCGCCGTATTACTGCTCGCTCAGCGCTAAGTGAACCGCTCCAGACGTGAAGAATTTTCCATTAGCCTTGTCACTGAACCTGCCCCATCGTCGGTGAGACACTTTTCCAATGCCATTGTTCCATGTGCGCCCAGCAACATGTGTCAACAAACGGCTTCTTCACGCAATCGAACACCTCACCGAATGGCGAAGCAGACGAAACGTACCAGCAAGCACGCGGTGCAGTTGTGCAAAGCGCGGTACGCGTCGGTATTCCATTTATTTGCACGGCAGACGAGATTTATGGGTGGCGGCTTTGCAACAAAGCCGACGACGCGCACCCTTTAACATGCGGCTAGAGGTCGCTGCGAGTAAGTGCAGCAGACTGTGCAGGAGGGAGGGGTTAGAGGAGGAAACAAAAAATGGCGTAACACCAAAGCGACCAATGTATCGACTCGATCAAAATCCAAACCGAAACCTTAAATCAATACATAAAACAAACAGGCGTATTTGGTTAAACGAAGACGCGGGAAGGGGACGATGGCAATCGCGGGAACATCTAGAGCCCGTGCCAGTCCCGGTAAGGTTGGCCCTTCGAGCAGTACCAAAAGGGAAAATGATCGAACGGAACGGCACGGTGAAAGGATAACACCGACCGGCGGGTGACTGAGTGCTGCGTACGGTAAGGAATGGCAGCACTGTTGCCTTTGATGTGATGCGATCCTTTTGCGCATGGAAAAACCCCTGGTCGTCTGGCCAACTTTGGACCGAAAGAAGGGCACTCGCAGGAGTGCATTCGTTTTGCATCCATTTAGCATTTTTGCAAATTAAAACACGATTGCAAGAAGTGGAATAAAAGCTTTTAGCCTGAGCAGTGACTCAGAGGACTCGAGTAATATTTGGTCCTTGGTTGTCGCCTTAGAATGATTTTGGAAATGGAATTGGAGTGGAATTGGCTGGTACATCGTTTCTAGGATTGGTCCCGGAATTTGATCAGGAATCGGAATCGAAAACGGACCCTGGATCGGAACTGGAGTCAGAACCGAAATCCCTCTAGTCTTAGAATGATTTTGGAAATGGAATTGGAGAGGAATTGGCTGGTAAATCGTTTCTAGGATTGTTCCCGGAATTCGATCAGGAATCGGAATCGAAAACGGACCCTGGATCGGAACTGGAGTCAGAACCGAAATCCCTTTAGTCTTAGAATGATTTTGGAAAAGGATTTGGAGTGGAATTGGCTGGTACATCGTTTCTAGGATTGGTCCCGGAATTTGATCAGGAATCGGAATCGAAAACGGACCCTGGATCGGAACTGGAGTCAGAACCGAAATTCCTTTAGTCTTAGAATGATTTTCAGAAATGGAATTGGAGTGGAATTGGCTGGTAAATCGTTCCTAGGATTCCACTCACAGCTAGTTATCGCGGAAACCCCCTTTTTCGTTGAATAACTGGCCGAAGGTTTTGTGGAAAGCGCATAACCCTTCACAATTTTTTGAGAGTGAATGTTCACCATATACAGCCTAGATAATTGACTGACCAACTACTGCTCTCGAACCAATCTTCTTCTTCTTCTTGGCAGTCTAGATGGATGACATGCTCTTCAGCCCGTTCCCCGAAAACTCGGTCTCGTTCTTCAACGAACCATGCGATCCTATGCATTCGCTTCAATTTTTATGTTGGGAAAAAAGAACAAAAAAGTAAAAGAAAAAACTGTAAGACAGAAAACAAAACACAAGAAAACAAAAAAAAAAGCTCCGCAACCGGGCATAAAGCAAGCAATAAGTTATCGGTGTACTTAAGTCGCTTTAGATGAAAATGAAATGGAAAAATATTTCTGTTTGCTCGGCTTTGGCAAAACCGTCCACGCGGTGCCAGCGGCATTTTCGTATTCGTTTTCGTTTCGCCTTTTTTTTTTATACGATACGAAATGTTGTATTTCTGCCCTTTTTTGTTCTCTTACGCCAACCGGCCGGGTTTCACACAGGGGCAAGCGGTTGGTTGAAAGAAAATAAAGAAAAGACACCAAACACGACACACAGCTCGGTCGGAAAAGATGATCGAAGAAAATCAAATAATTCCAGCCGGGAGATTTATATTATCGCAATATTTTAATCCTTATTAAGCGATTTAAATACGTAAATATGCGCACGGAATGGTGATGGCGCCCGGCACCCGGCAAAAACCCGGAGCGAGCATGATGGGGGGTGGCCCCGCTAATCGAGACGAAATGAAATGCTGTAGTGCAGGCCGGGGAAAAATTTGAAATTTTTTGTTTTTCTTGCGCTGGTGCTGGAACATTACCGGTGGCGGTGATAGAGGCAAGTGTGGCACCATATAAATGTATGTGCGCGCCCACTGTACTTGCCGCCCAACCGTCACTTCATTGAGCGGAGCGAGAGAGTGTTTGTTTTGTGCCATACTCCATCTCAAGCTGCATCCTTTAGCATAAAATCGGACGGAAGGAGCTGGCTTCGTCCAATCCGGAACGAAACCAGCGCCGGAAAGTGCGAGCGCGCGTGTATGCGTCTGCGCGGTGGAAATATTGATCATAAGCATAAATCATTCACTCAAACGGCGGCAGACGGAATCGGAATCGAAAAATCGATTCTGCAGCCCTTTTTGTCGGCAACCGACTTGTCCCGGCCCGGGTCGGCAGCCGTTGTAAGAGCTCTTTTTGTGGGTTTTTTTTTTGTTTTCGGGGGGGGGGACTTATTTTTACATTATCTGTCTCGATCCAGTGCGCCGCAAGTATCCACACGCTTGGGAACGAAATGGAAAAGTTAAAACAAGCGGCAAGTACAGATGCAACGATTGCTTCGTATCATTCGGACGCGAGAAAAAGTTCTGTTTTCGCTCGCAACATTGTTGCATTTAATGGAGTTTCCTTTAAATTGTGTTCATTTTCAACGTAGCTTTTACTTGTATTTAAAGCATTTTGTTTAACTTTACATAAATAGAATTTCTGGCTAAAATTTTAACCTCAAATTCTTCTTGGCTTGACGGCTGTAAGGTCACGGCGGCCATCAAATGGATTACTAGACTTGCCGATACCACGTAGCTGGCTGGATAGTCAGTCCTCATACTACGTGGGGAAGTCCTTGAGTCCGGTCCGGATGGGATTTGAACCCTGCGCAGTCCTGCCGTTTGAAAGCCGCTATCACCTACACCACCGAGTCGTCCCCTTTGAACCTCAAAATAATGTACAGTAAAAGCTTTTCTTTTAACTTACTTTCATTCCCGCTACACATTCCAAGCTAGCTCCTGTTATTTGCATAATTTAGTTACGGTCCCCAGATTCAGCCGCTCGCTATAAGGAATGGACGATCGAAACGAACCGAAAACGAAATTTATTCTCAGCTAACAAGCGCGCACAGTATCGCACGCGAACACATCAGGTGCAATCACTTTCACTCGTAACGTGTCAGGGCAGGAAGGCACGCCAGGAAGTCGTTAATAAGACGCGTGCAAGGTATGGTGAAAGCTAAACAAACAGTAGAAGTATCACAGTAGGGAAACCGGAGGCGTTCAGGGTCGATGGTAACCTATATCCTGTCGCGCCATTTTACTTCAGTGCAGGACTGCGTAGACACTGCAGTGACGGCCAATTGCTAGAGTGCAGAGCTACAGTGGAGACAATTTGGAGACATACTGCAAGAACGCACAAGACTGCAGTACCAGTGGGACCATCTTTGGGTCCCAGTAATTATCAGTCACTCGAATGAATGAATGATCCAAAATGGCGTTTTGGCATTCGCTTTCGCTTCTTTTTAAGTTCCGAACCAATATTACCGAGGAACTTGTTAGTTAGACAACAAATAGCCTCATCTTTCTTCAAACTTTTTTTATCTTATCCGGGAATATGCAGATTCCTATACCGAATGAATGACCCAGTCCCTCCGGGGGTAGCTAGTGAGAGCAGCAAGGATGCATTTTCGGTCATTGAAACGAAGGTTCTTCTACGGTTTGGCCGGTCATATCATGGCTTGCATGATTTACTGTCCGGATAACGGTTCGAATGGGCTTTGAACCCCGGTCCTGTCGTGTGAATACCCGCGCGGTTATCGCCTTACTATTAATACTGCACTAGCAAGGGCATATATCGGAGGCTTCTCGAGGGCTAACATTGACTATAAGGCTGTAAAACCTGGCCTTTTTTGCCTGGTATTTTTGGCTCCGTTTACTTGATAGCGATAGCGTGTCTAAATCCCTTGAGCAGATAGGAAATCTGCTCAAAATTGGAGGGCTTGGAGAGCTTGGATGGATCGAAATGGAACTTTCCCTTTTTCAATACAGCTGCAAAGCAGCGCTTAAACAGCTCTCCATGCTCAATACGGCAACGACAATACCTCCATTAAGCCATGTTTGTTTACATAAACCCATTAAATATTACACCTCTACTCCAAATAGTGTTTCCCAGGCCCCAAGTTAACCTTAAAAACAAAAACACAAAAAAACTCTCTCGCTCACTGCATGCAATTATTCACGGTACGTACGATGCATGGGCAGCTCATTGGCAAATAGAAAGGGGCAACTTTTGGGCTGGCGTGACATGGACGCGGTATCCTCGGAGTTCCCTGCATGTGCGTGCCACATAAACGCACCCGGCACCCCATGCCCACCGTTCATAACTGTTTGCATGAAATTGAAAATGAAATACGTCCATCGCGTGCTAAATTAAATTCACATTTAGTTATTGTAACGTTTCACCCTTCTATGTTTTACCGATTGTGGCACAGGGCGAGAGGTTCTAAGTTTTTCTTACTGCTGCAGTTGCTCGATACTGGTAATTCTATTACGGTTCACTTACAAATTCGTCTCCCGTACGGATTGGCTGGAAAGTCTAGTTTGAATGATTTGTCTATTGCTCCAAATATCTTTGTGGACGATTTTTCCAGAATTCTGAGAGATCTCTCGTCACCAATGTCGCACTATGGACAATGGGTATCTGACAATATTTGATCGTAGCTCCACTAGTTGTGCCTGCTGCGGCACAGAACACTACAGAACTTTTTTTAAGACATCGAAACCTTCTGCTCCAACTCGCAACGCGTAGTTGCCAATCTGAATCTGGATTCTTTATCTGTTCCCGTTGCTTCACCAAGCACCACCGGACACCGTTGACTTAATTTATTCTCCCATCCCGAGATCCTTTTCCTTCTCCAGGGTGTCCTATGTGTGGCAAAAAAGGTAAACTCTCTCTCTCTCTCACACATACACACACACACACGTTGCAACCGAAGCCGAACGGACCCAAAAAATGCATCCGGTCAAGAATTATGACCATGGCGATAAGATTCATCGCATCCTGCGCGACGCCGTCGAATGACTTCAAACAAACAAAGGCTATCCAGCAGTAGTGGGAACTGGTGGAGCAAACGAGGAATCCGGGACAGGACAGACAAAACCAACAACGCTCTTCGCACACGAAGGTAAAGTTTCGATTTCAAACGACAACAACCTACAGCACCACCGGGTCGGAATTTCTCAAGGGTCGCGCCCCATCCATCCCTGCGAGGTTGTAGTACCGCAGTTTGCAAGCGAATACACCTCAGAGATCCTAGCGCGGACGGCGTACGGCGATGAAGATACCACCACATTTGAGCCTTAACTTTTTGTGGTCCCTGGCGGGCTTTTCATGTTCTTTTCCCTTCTCGCTTCGTACCGTCTCGCTCGCTTCGCATTCTGCTCGCTCGTCCCCGCGGTTTCTGCGTGTGCATGTTATCTAATATTCCATTCCCCCAAACCGTGGCTCCACTCGCGGTGGTGTTGTCTTCCACAACCAACCACACGGCCGGGCAGGACGCACCGGGCAAACCGTTCCTTTCCGCCCGTTTTCGTGAGTGTTGAAGGCAGACCTTTAGCAGCGGTCGGGGCCGAACTGTCGCAATTCTTTTGACAGAGATAAATTATCAATTACGGATGAAAAATGTCCACAGGTGACAGGCAGGCGAACGATCGGGTCGCGGGTTTTTTCGCCGAACCCGAGCGCTGAGGGAGATTTTATGGGAGAGAACGCACGCGGGATCAAATATCAGCGCAGCGGTGCTGTTTGGAGGGCTTGCTGGCGATTTCAATCGACGTCCGGAGGACACGGATGTCAGCCAAAACAATGGCACCCGGCTAGGTAGGCAGTGGTGGGCAAAGACTCACCAGAAATGTTGGGGAATAAGGCAGCAAGTGGGGAACAACATGTTATTCAAAGAGTTTGATGCTGTGTTTCCTTTCCGTTTCTGGGCGAACCTTGAATCCTTGAATCGACCTGGCCCGGTCCGTCCGTCTCGCGGGAAGACATTTTCGAAAAAGCGAGACCAGAGTATGAGAGGGAGAGAGAGCGAGAAAATCTTCTCCACCATTTCGTCTTTCTGTGTATATAAAAAAACAAACACACACATACACAAACATACAACAGTGTATCCTTTTTTGCTTCCTCGTTTCCGGGCATCGCGACGTCCCGCCCGTTACCGTAGGGATTGAGTTACGGTCTAAATGAGAACATAAAGTGCCATAACAAGCGATAACATGCAAACAATAAAACTCTACAAAAGCACCCCGTCGCGTTTGTTGTGTGCGAGACCACGGCCACCTCCCTCTGTCCCGCTCGTCCTCTGATCCCTCCTGGCATACTCAGGAAGCCGCACGCCACATCGAGCATCGGTAAAGGTAAGCAGCTCCGTCCCTGGTCGGCTATTATGCACGGCAACCCGGTAGTTGCAAGCTGCGATGTCTGAACAGCGCCCAAGCCCAAAATGGTACCGTCCCGCTTACTTTATGACCCGTAACGCGACAAGATGCACATTGTCGGTATGAATTTGTTTTGACAGGTTATCCGGGACCAGAGGGCAGTACCGGAGAACAACACAGGCAGGGTGAAGGTGCCGATTGCATCATGTGTTCAGATTTTGCACCCAAAGTGTATATAATGTTGGACGTACGACACTTTACGACTCGAATGTCGCGAGGATCTAATCGAGGCTCCGTTGAAACCAAACTGCACAAGTCCTGAGCAAACTGTCAAAAGCGATTTCGCTCGTGATGATTACCTAATTATGATCCTCCGGGCAGAGATTGGCCGAGGGTGGGAACCCTTCATCAAAATGGTAACTAGATCCTGCCTCCGACACAAGCTCGGTCGCTTGCATTGTTTGTATAATGGTATTGCTCTTTTCGTACTATTTCATCTGCTTCACATTATCGACCAACGCTTTGGTGACAAATTGTACATCGAGTGGGAGGAAACGGAGGCGAAAGATTCGCTTGCCAGTCTCGTTATCTATCAATCTGGGTAAAACCACGTTGACGAGATGCTGTCAAGCAGAGCTCCGATACACCGAGCACACCGCGTAACTAAAAATACTGACAGCAGAACTATGACATTAATGACGCACTGTTGACGTACACGTATCGTTCATCTCGACACACCGTGCGTTAATCCTCCGGATCTCATCCGGATGCACACACCCGCCGTCCGGTGTTTATGGGTTACCGTAGGCGATGCGTGTTGCGAATTCGGTCCCTTCGCGCTTGCCGACGCTAGAAGAAATTAGATCCGGATGATTCGTTTGCCACACTCGGGTGTAGAGTTCACCCTAAACACAACAGCACTTCCGAACGGCGGGAGGTTCCGTTCCCGGTTCTGCTTGATCTAAATTTGATTATGTTGAATTAGATGCCGTTCGGTAGAGTGCATTAAAGAAATGAAAATAATTGTACCGTGTCCTTTCTGCTGCTGGTCGCGTGAGGGGTGCTGAAGTGGATGTAAGTAGAGTAGAGTGTATTGCAAGAAATCGTTCTTGAGTATATAATTCTACAACAAACCTTGGACATCTCAGATCATCTTGGAGATCTCAGACGAAGAATTATGATTCTACAAAATTTTACTCTTCACAAACCTTGATCAAACAAACACATCAGACTCTAAAATTAGTACACCTTATACTACAAATTGTTCAAAATCAATAATAGCAGCACACACTGGGACACGTCCAACAAAAAAAGGTGATCCTCTCATTATTTATCCTTGCCTCATCCAGCTCACCACAATAGATGGAATCTGTTTTCAATACCATCAAAAGGGAAAACATCCATTAGATTGTAAGTACATCCCATCACACCATCCAACCAAACAAAGCAGAAGGGTCACACAAGGTTTTCCCAAACCAACCCACACCGCCCTCTGTTGCCGGTACGCCACGCCGTGAGATGGAAAATTGTTTCACCCCGCCGACACCAGAGAGATTTGGCCTGGGTCGGTCTCGGTTTGTACATCCCGACCGTCCGTCGGGGTGCGTTGCGTGGTGAAGAGTAATTTGGCTATGATTTATGGTCACTTGATGCTTGAAGTGCGCCGAACAGCGCCCCAGCGATTGGGTTCGGGGGTTTTTTTTTTTGGGGGGAGGAAAAATGGCACCGGCAGGTTTTCCGACGGTCGATTTTTCTCACCCCAGCATCGGAACACCGTGCGGAGTGCGTGTCCAATCTGCGTTAGTGAGGGACGATGGGTGAGGATGTTTTTTTTTTGTTTCTTCTCAAGTTTTCTTTCGCTGATGCTAGCCGAATCGTCAAGCTATCGCAGCTGGTACGATTCCCCATCAGGGAAGCGACCATTTGTATGCCGCATTCGGCCGGGCTGGATTGAACTTTCACATCTGCGGAGAAGATAAAACATCCCTCGTGAAGTTGTAGGATCATCAAAATTAATGTACTAATAATGTGGGTGGTTGGAGTGTGCATCAAGAGGTTTTTATTTTGCTACCAGTACACCGTTTGATGCAATTTGAGGACCTGCTTCTCTCCAGCGATCAATATCTGTGTTATCCGACAAAGTGTGCGTATAATTTTGGGAGTTTAAGCTACACCTCTTACCGTTTTGTTGTGGTTCCTGGTTTCAAACAGTAACATCGCAAACTTCTCCATACTGCTCCAAAAACCTCCGGGAATTTCCCAACCAGACTAAACCGTTTCGTTTACTTGCCATCCCGGTTCCACCTTTGCCGTTCGCTTCAATCAATGCGAGAGTCTGGAGGGCCCAACAGTCAAACGCATCGTGCCTTCCCTGCCATCCAGACTGGCTGCAGAAGCCCCAGCAATGCCTGGGGAGTCTTCACTGTAGCCCTCCCGTCCTCACCTCAAACTCTTGCGCGTGGAGTTGTTCTTCCCGCACGACGCTGATCGTTATCGTCACAGTACGGCTCCAGTTTCCCGGCCTCGCAGTAACCCAAGCTCCCCGTTACCATGGGCCTCATTGTTTTACAGCCATTTGCATTAAACGATCGTAAACTACGGTATTTTATTAGATAAGTTTTCGATTTATTTGTTTGCTCATGTTACGGTTGTCGTTCTCTTCTGGAACTCGCTTTCCTTAACCGTGGTCCCCCCCTCCCTCCTCCCTGCATTTTCCTTATGTTCGAATTTGTGCGATGGGGAGGAAGGCCGTGGCATCTGTCCGGACGTTGCATCTGGCTTTTTTCCCAACGGTATCAGCTACGAATGGTTTGTAGTTATACATCTATAGACATTTTATTAATTGATTTTCATTAAGTCGCATCCAGCCGAGCAGGATCACAAATCAAGCGAGAACGCACTGCGTCAGACACCTTCATGTAAGGCGGGCGGCCCTACTCGGCCCGCCATTCTCATCCGTCTACTCGCCGTTAGCCAATGTGTGTCTTTTGTTTTAAAGCACCTTGAAGGAAAGGAAACGGCTTGTGAGGGAGTTTTCGTAAAGGCTGTAGAGTACGAGCGCAGCACGGCAGCAGCAGCAGCGACCGTGTTCGGACCGGTTCCGTCCGAAAAATGTTCCACCCCGTTTCCAGCCAAGGCTCAGGCGGCTGCCCTCCGCCATCGGAATCGAACTAAAATAGCTCCCATAATTAGCTGAGGCGCGCTTGTCACGCCTTAGGGGCCTCCGGGTCTCTATTGCTATGATAGTTTCCAATTAGGCTGCGGATTTCGATGAGATATCTTGAAGATATCATCGCTTGTTCTTTCGTTCTCGGATTCTCTACATCTTCCGCGTAGCATCTCAACTGGAACCCCAAAACGGGGAGCTTTCCCCAGAAGTATCGACGCGATCTGTCAAACCCGATCCCGGCTAACGAATGGTGCGTCGCCGCAAAACCGCCCGTCAACCAAATCACGGGAACCGTACGCTCTCGGTACGGGCAGCCGAGCTGAGAATAAGCTGTTTTGCATGTTCATTTTCGTACTGGGACGTCGCTTTCCGCTACATATCGGAACGGGTCCCTACCCTGGACAGACTAATTGGGTAACTGTCCCTCACCTTTAGCGCCTCCCACTCTTCCCCCATTAGCACTATTATTGATCCGGGTTCCCTGTGTGTGTGTTTGTGTGTGTGTGCTAAACGTTGCCCGTCGTCTTACCAGTTTCGAGATAAACGATCACATCCAACCAGGATCCTGGTGCTATAGGGTGCACATCTTTTCACACAACTATCCCACACGCCGTCGTTCTTAGTGGTCACTGGATTTAATAGCTTAATAAATGTTTTACTTTCTCATTCGAGCCAGAAACCGTTTAATGAGGGTTTTGCCGGGTTTGGGAGAATTTTTATGATGCACTCGATGCCGATACCCGGTCGCGGCCATATTCGTGCCGTCATCTCATCAGTGCAACTTCCTCAAAACTCGAAATACCTGCACGCCTTACAGGCAAATACGCTAATAAAATAAACCACTAAACCACTAATAAAATCAACTGCAAATGTCGCAGCAATCGTTAAAAATCGCTAATACTGGCAGGGTGAATGTCCTTACTGCGACTTCAGCGAGGCAAAACTTACTGATGCCTCCCGGAGTGTGTATCCAAGCACGTCTCACGCTGTATGTGCAGCAGCTAAATCTGACGCACATTCCTGCGTGTGTGGACACGAGGTGTCCAGGTTGGAAGATTAATATGGCAGCAATATGTTAAGAGCGCTGCTGTGCTGTCCATTGTTTTTTTTTGGGGAGGGGGGGGGGGAGGGGGGACTAGTTTTGTTTCTTCTTGTTTTCGCGATAACAATCAAATATACTACAGCGAGTCCTCCTCGAACTATCGTGCCCAAACCCAAATTTTAGGCCGTGCTCAACAAAATACTAAGAATTGAGCGGTAGAAAATGGTGACAATCAAATCGCAAAACCAATAGATATCTCCGGCAGGACCACATCGTAACGAAAATGGGATTTATTGTGTTCCGTAGGCCGAGACCAACGCGACAGCAACAACTAGCCCGTTGGAAGAGTGCGCAAAAAGTGATTAAAATTATTGAAAACGAAATGTTCTATCAGAACGCCAGTAGGAAAGTAAGTTATAGCTGTCAGATGGAAGGAGAGCTGGTCCGCCTGTCGCTGTAACGTTTGTTTTAGGTTCCTCCCCCCCCCCCCCCTCCCTGCTGCCTGCATATATCTCTCACTCCCTTTACATTAAGCATGCATTCTGAGCATTAGAAGTTTCCGTTTTTTCTTTCTTTGCTTTACACCAGACTCTGTTGGAAAAGTAGTTCTTTTTTGTGTTTTATTTGCTACTACTTCGAGTCCCTCTTGCGTTGCCTCTTGACGCTGTCTCCGGCTCCCTCCAACCAAAAACACACCGAAAAACTGTCGTACCCTCGTACGACGCGGGGAACGGAACGGCCGATTGAGGTTTCTGAGATGAAGATAAGGTTCGCTTGTCGTAGATTATTCTTTTCTCCATTTTTCATCTCCCGTAGCCGGCTGCCGTCGTTGCTTCTGATGCTGCTGTCGCTGCTGCTACGCTGCTACGCTGCTGACTGCTGCCCGCTTCCACAGGCTTCCACCGCAGTCGACCGGACCTGACGCGCATCTCGCTGTGGGTTAGAGTTTATCTAACCTAGGTGAGGCTGGGAAGCATGTTTTTGGGCTTCCATGTGTAAGATAACAATAAGATAATGATTGAAATCAATTCCCTTTGGTTCGATATCGAGTTCAGCGGTCCGGACGGTGGTGGACGGTTGGACGTGGAGCCCAACAACAAAAAAACCCCGTAGCCATAGTGTTGATAGGTTCGTTATTGTGTCCCATCGTTTATGGTTGATTTGATTCGTATCCCCAAACCCGCCTCCGTCTTTCTAGCATATCCGCGCGTTGGCCTTTATCCGTGGTGCTTGCCCTGAGGACTGTGACTTCTGGATCGACTCGACTGGGCTTGTTCGTATGTCCCGCGCACAGACCAAATGTCGCAGTCCTCTCTTGCGGTCGTACGCAAGCCATATGGATTTCATAGTCCAATGAGTCACTGGGTTGCTAACGACTGTGCGACGATACGGTGTTGAAAAGCAAGACGTGCGTGAGCCAGCTTCTTGCGACGCTTGGGACACAGGTCTGCCGGGCCCGTGGCGATACAGCGGGCGAATCGCCCGGAACGCAACGAACGCAACGAACAGAGCAAAGCGGAAAATAACGCTACCAACATAAATAAAACAGAAACCATTAGCATAATTCCATAATTTAAACTTTTCGTATTTTGTTTACCTTTTATTGTTAGCTTTGAATTGGTCGTTTAAATTAATTTACTTCCAAAACTCAATCCTTTAATTGGACTCGTTTATATATTTATATACACACATGTGACAGCAAAACAAGCCCTCATTTATAGGAACCCACCCGTTTGCTGCGGATGCGGCGGGACGGCATCACGCGTGTGTGGTGCCCAACCGCTGAGGCGTGCATGTACGGGTAACGGCCGTGGGTTGACAGCTACGAAACGGACAACTGTCACTGGTGAAATAAAATAATCTATAACTTTCGTTAAGTGATCAATTTCCGTGCCGGACGGACAGGTTCCGTCGGAGGTTACGGGAACCGGTGGGAAGGTTCTCGGAATTGGGTTGCCCTGTTTTGCCGGTCCGTCGAGTGTGATTATTCATTATCGTCGCGGACATTCGAGCTTCGATCGAGATCTGGTGATACGGGACGGTATCGAACCCTTTTTTTTTTGTTTTGGGGAGTTAACACAGAACTGGACCGGATCAGTAAAAGTCCCACGGCTTCCAGCGTTAAGGCATAGCTGCATCGCAGACTGACAGATGCTGGGATCGCGCCCAAGTATGTACATCATTTCTAGCTGGACCCGTACACTGCCACTGTTTATCCGATCCGCGAAGTTGTTCTAGCGAGTGCCACACATTGTCGTCATTGTTGTGCACATTTTATTGTGCGCTCTGCTGACATTATTCTTCCCACTGATTCACCCTGCCCAGTAATTTGATCCGTCGGACCGAGATCCGAAATCAATCCGATCGAAAAACCCTCCGAGATGATGGACGATAGCTGACAGCTCTTCAGGTCGCGTAACTTGATGCGATACTAGAGCACACCGAATCAGATCAGCTCGATACGGGTTGGTCCTGAGTCAAGATCCAGACATTCTCAGGATCTTGATCCTGTTGCGGAGATACTGCGCCCTCCGAAAACTGATAGATAGTAGGGATATAGTGAGCGTACGAAACTCATACCTCAAATAGATGCTTACGAACGGGACGTTGGTAAGGTTCCATCACCGCTAACTACCCTCTCTTCCTCACGGCAACTGTACGATGCGTCCGATCAAGCGCATCTCAGTGGCTTGAAAAAAATGCATAAAAATGATTGCATTAATCCCCAATTCTGATGGTGGATAGGTGGTCGTAAAAAAAAAAACACACACACACACAAGCAACAGGAAAGAAGGAAACGTTAAGCCTTAATTTGAAGCGTCGCTCCTCGCGTCCTACCCTCAACCAGTGGCACACAATGCGGTCGATGACGTCTGTCGACACGGCCATTAATCAGTGGCACCGTCAGCTTTCGGGGTCGGCAAATATGCCGTCCGGCTCCCGGAAGCCGGAACGCTACACCGGGAGCCGGTGAGATGATATGGCGGGCAACGGGAAAAATAAAACGTACGTTCCACGGTGCGCAAACGCAAAGAAAAGCGCAAACAGTGCGCCGTCGGCCGTCGACAAACGTACCGAGTCACCGGGACGGTTAATGCGCGGGAGCGCTAAGCCACTTTGACATCTTAATCCTAAGTGGTATTTAAGGTTTCAAATAAAAATCATGATACAAATGTTCTCACATCGTTGCATCGGTCCCCGACGTTCCACGACTCGTGCCCCGGAAGGTACGGTACGGCGCTGAGGTCTGGCTGGCGCACAGTGCTGTGAGGGCGACCTGGTGGTGCTGCCACCTTGTCTGCGGTTCGTGCGAGCCCTGCTGACAGCACGATCGGTTTTTAATGCGACCGCGAACAGTACCGATCGTTGACGGCAATTTATTTCCTATTTATTTATCACCAGAACGGCGGCACACCTAGCACGTTAGTGCTAGGTGTGGGGAAAGTGTTTGGTGGAGGATGTGGGAGATGTGTTACAGAAATTGTAGAGCGCACAGCGATTGATTCTTTGATCGATGCTTTGCCTTGTACAACAAAGTATTGAGTTCCAATCGTTTTAACGATTGAGTAGCATGAAGTTGAGGTCATCTGTGAACCTCCAAGAATTTTTTAAGTTATTCTACACTCTACACATATCAAGCTACAGTTTTTTGAAGTTTCGTAACATTACTACACGACCGCTGACATCGACATATCCACTAGAATACATTTTTGGGATGCCGTGAAAATCTTTTAAGCTTGTTTGCAGAACATCTTACATTCCTGACCTCCTGCTGTTTCGGATGCAAACCCCTGTAAAGTATACTAATGAGAATTTCGAAGACTTTATTCTAAAGAGAGCGATGATTATCTCTGCTCGAAATATCACCATTTTTTTTTTTTTTTGTCACACCAGTTGTTAAGTATATCAACCTCAATGAGAGTATAATTCATCACAATAAGATGAATATCGCGGTTGATCTCGCTGCTGAGATGATTTGTTTCAAACGGAGCTTCCCATGCAACTCCACGTGCCGCCGCCCGGACCTTACACGATCGTAAGCGGCACGCCAGTTTCATAAATCCTTCGAAATAGAGTTTTAATTATTTCACTTAAATCTCTCATCCCGCTCATGACACCCAAAGAAAACCCCCTAAGCAGGGTGGCTTACCGCACGATGACGCCATTTACGTCGCTAGTTGACGTTTTGCGTCCGGTCCGACCGGCGTGAAGGTAAGCACCGAACGTGGCCGTTCTAATTCATTCGATTCCTGTCAAGGGTCCACCCGTGTCTTGGTGCCTTTTCGGGTGTCATTTGTTTCCTTTTGCTTCGTTTTTCTGCGTGACATCCATTACTCTGCGCCTCCTGTGCGCGTCTTGTCGTCGCGGGCGCCGATATCGATCGCCCATCCTATTCCTTTGCGCACACACACACACACACTCTCCCACACAGCGACGGTTTGTGGCTGTTCGCTCGTGATCTCGAGATCACTTTGCTCGTACGCGTCGCACGCCGGACGTGCATCGAGGGTTTGGGTTGGGACCGGCTGCCGGGGTACGAGTGCGTCTTGAGAGAAATAAAAATAATATTTACGATGATTATAAAAAGCATTAGAGACATAAAATATTAACTTGTAGATTTTTGTTACAATTCCTGTCCCCTCACTCGCGTATAGGTCTGTTTCCACACCACCCTTACACCCCTTTGTCATCGCTTGATCGTACAACTTTCCTACGGAACTCCCACTCCCAGCGGTGGCAGTAAACCGAAGCCCATTTGTCGGCCGTGAGATCTATTCTTAGGACCCTTTAGGATGTAAGGGCTCGTTCCCTCGCTCATCTCTCTCTCTCTCTCTCTCTCTCTAGCTCACTCTCCCAGCCAAGTGTTTGCCGCTGGGACCGAAACATCCCGGTTCCCGGAATCGGTTACAAATGGATGGCAGAGCGAAGATTTATGCTTTGTTTGTTGAAATTGATGCAAACATTTGTCGCCTATTTCTCATGCCGAGCGATGGGAGAAATTGAGACAGGCAGACGGCAGACTACCAGTGTGCCGTTCCAGCAAGGCAAAGGTCTTTCCTGCTTCCCATCTTTCCCCAAAAACGTTGGAGCAACTCCATCGTGCTTTGTGCCGGTTGTCACAAGTTGGCCGGAAAATGAGATTCATCTCATGCGGTTAATTACTTCATCTCGTTTTTTTTTTCTCTTTCCCTGCCCCTACGTTCCAGCTCATTTTCCTTGCATGGTTGCATATATACCGAGTGGGAGGGGTGAAGGCAAAAGGGACACGGGAGATGGAGCTCTCCCATTTCAACTTGTTGATTATCGTTATCTTAATCGATCCTTACTGCTACATCTGTCACGCATAACATGTGTCTAAGAATTCGAAAACCCTTCTTCTTGGCTTAACGACCTCTCTAAGGCCAATCGAAATGGCTTACTAGACATGCCGCTTCCACGTAAGTTGGATAGTCAAGTCCTCATTACGGAGGGACGATCCGAATGGGTTCTAGAAACCCGGTCCTGCCGTGTAAAGACCGGGTCCCGATTTTATACCCTTCTCCCTTCTCAACAATTAATAATGAGCCCTAGGATTCATCGGACACAAGAGACTTCAAACTTCCTGCGGTTTTGTACGGGTGAAAGCCCAACGCATAGGACGGAGAAATTTCGCAACTGGTCATCCGCCGCCATGTGTCTTTAGGTGACTGCAGAAAGAACCGAAAAGCAGACAAAAATAAGCAGAACAGAATTCTCTGGCCCGTCTGCAGACCTTTCCAGAGCAATCTCTTTTCAGCTGCAACAGTTGCTGAAATGGGGCTTTCGGTGTCCAGAATGTTTCGACCATCGAGAGAAATGATGCATGCTAGTTGGTGGTGCGGTGGAAACCATTTCCTCGGCACAAAGGAAGACTTGCTACCAGTACTCTGATGCGGAGTGGAGTAAAGGGATTTGAAGTCCAAAATAAACAGCTCCAAGCATTTACGGTGCGCCACCGCATGGATTACGGCGAGGAGCTGTTTGGCAAAACAGATTTTTGAGATGCCAACTGCAAGGGTGCAATAGCGTTCCCCTGGCAGTAATTACCTTTTGCACACCGTGAAACGAGGAACCTGTTGTTATTGTTGTTGCAGTTTGTTTTTTATTTTTCGCTGTTGCATTCCCTTTCTTCGCCTGCATTTACGAGCATAATTACATTATTTGCTTTCAACAGGTCTGCGGAAATTGGGTAATTTTTGAAAAGTGGCATGCACTTAAACACACAACCCGTCGGAGAAGGAGGAGCACACGGGTTCGGAAGGGCTGGCCAACCACCGATGCCAATCAGGCAGTGCAGTACGTGATCAGGTACGTTTGATCAGGCACCGAGAAACGGTTTCGTGTGCAGGGTTTCCATAACAACGGTCCCACAAACGGTGCAGATACTTTTGGGCCACTGCTTGAACCAACGACGAGTATTCGGTGCTACCGAACTGTTGTGGTTATACAGGTTTATGATTTTCAAATCCCGTCCACTCTCACTAACGAGCAGATGATCGATGTCTGGGACCAACGAACGACCAAAAAAATTAGCCAAAAGTAAGGAGATTGAGCTTCAACTATTCAAAAGAAACCAAACAATCCACCTAACATCTGCATACGGTTTTTTGTTGGCCCTCAGCATCCTCAAACGGCTCCGGGACAAACAAGAGAGGGAGAGAGAGAGAGAGAGAGAGCGATTGTTAGTCTGTGACAGCTAATAAGCGCATGCAATGCACTGAACTCGCTTACCCACTGTTTAACCCTGTGCGTTGCACCGTCCGCCCGGAGCAGCTGTTTTGACGAGTTAGCGCCACTATCGAACGAAATTAGTTGCCCGTTTCCCACCAATTCTTCCGTTCTTTAGAATCCTTAATTTTCCTCAAAAGTGCTCACTCTGTGTTTTTTTTTACGTGTGCGCGCTAATATTATAATGATTCTCGTCCCTTCCGTCAGATGGGGGTTTCTTTAAGTTTGTGGTTTTTGAGAGGATGTGTGTATTAACATAAAAGGCGGAAAATTAAGTTGCATTATCAAGTGTGGTAGAGAGAGAGAGAGAGAGAGAGAGAGAGAATGTGTGAGAGAACTGGATCAAAATGCTCAATCCATCGCGGCTATGAGAATGACAGTTGGAGCATTTAAAGTTCACTAGAGCGCTCCTTACTCGCGTCTATACGGCACGATCCAGGAGTTAAGTATCAATTATGATTAATTTAGGTAATCCTGCGCGCTACCAACACATCTATTTATCTCGCACGAATTTGTGTCGGTCGTTTTACCTGTTTTTATTAAACGACTCTTCCAGCGGCAGCAGAAACCGCACACGAAACAAATAACTCATTGGTCCAAATCCGAAACGGGTCGCCCGTCCCCTGTTGGACCGGCCAATCCGTCGGTTGGTGTATGGGGCAGGCGCATTTGTTCGCTTGATTAATGTCCACATTTGATCCATTACTGCAGCATGCTCGGCCTCGGATGGAATGTTTTATTTATCGGTTGCGATGGAAAATAAAGCCAACGCTCCTTCCCTTCGCCAGAACCACCGGGAAGGTGGTTGATGATTCTCTGGCGTACCAATCCATCTCTCCTACCCGATATATCGCGTCCGTGGCAGACGCGGCGCGCTCCTACTCCGGGCGTAATGTGTTTTCGATGTCACGCTTTTTCATCCGGTACTCGGTCACTCGGCGCAGCCAAACTGACGAACGCGATTCCTTCAAAGCATTTCAGGCGTTCAGCGGGAAGAAAAACAAAGCTAACCAGAATTGAAAGAAGCTCAAAACTTTGAAGTGATCGATTTTTTAACATCACGGATAGGCAAACACCTTCACCGCTTGGCGGCAAAACGATTACCACCGGTGAAGTTGGTCGGAAACCTTGCCCTGGGGGCGTGTGTGTGTTTAGTATGTGAGCGCACGGTGCGTTGCGGTCGAAACAAATCATCCGAAAATCCGACGACGATAGTCTTGCAGGGAAACAAACGAGACGCGGGGGGATACGGATCGCCGGCGAAGTCAGAACCGGCTGCGAACGATACGACGGTGGATATGATTAATAAGCGAGTGTCCCATTTATTTATATTTAATAAATTATCTAGCCCTCTGGCACACTGTCCATCTTTGGTGGGTTTTGTGTGCGGTTGACCAGATGACAAGAAGCGGGTTTTTGTGGGAGTGGATGACCACGGAGATGGATTCTGATTCAAGCATAAGGTGCACGTGTGCTCCATTCCCTCCGCCCTGACATTCGCACGCAAATACGCAACGGGCAAGGCTTTGGCAAGTGATCTTCGCAAGTGACATTTGGCTTGCGTGCAACAAACTTGTACGCCATTGTCGCTGTAAATAAATTAACCCATTAATTGACGTTTGAACTAGTGCAATGGAGCGTGTACCGCATATATGCGGCTACGTCATGGCCGGGTAGGTGTCCGGTGGTCCGTCGCGCACCGGTCCCACCACACCAAATGCCACGAGAAAACGTTAGACAGAAAGCCACGGGGTGCAGGCGCCTTGCGTTTGCCGGGGACTGGTGGCACGATCAAGATTGTGGTGGGAGGGGACATTCCGTCGCCGGTGCGTTGGTTGGGATTTGTACGTTGGTTGGCATACCTCTTCCGAGTTGCTTTTTCTTCTCGGTATTCGTCCAGATCTTGGACACGGCGCGGGGGAGTTTACACCGTCACCGTTGGCTACGGTTTGGGACGTCTCTGGACGATGCTGTTTCTCTTTGTTAGAAACAGCATGAGCCCCATCGCTGCTCCATTGCCATGGCACTGAACCACACACACACACACACACACACACACACACATAATGCCCGATACAGAATCATTCTGTCAACGTTTTATTTTTACTGTGGCAACTGTTGCCTTGCCTGCTTTTCCTCATCCCCGTGTGCGTGTTTTTATAAGCCTCTCCCCTTGCCCCCCCCCCCCCCCCCCACCTCCCCCACTCCACATGCTGAAGCTGCTGGTGTCTATTAATTGGATGAAATTTGATACTTTCGCTTCGTTCCTCGGCTACGTGTCCCGCGTGTGTAACCCGTTTTTGTTTGTTGTGGGTTCTCGCCTTCCCCCACGATCCACGAGACAAGCGGAGGCCTGTCCGAAAGATGGAAAGATCATCTCGATCGATTTCTCAGTGAGTAGGATTCAGTTTATTTTGTTTAGCATTATTATTATTGTTATTATTATTTGAGATTGTTTTTGTCTTTGTTTATTCCCTCGTTTTTCTTGTGGTCTTCGCGCGCTGGACGATACGATCACGACACATTGACCATCCCACAGTTCAAGTTCCACCAAATCATGTAAACTGAACCAGCATCGTCAGAAGAGGGTCGTGCTGAGCCACCCGGTACAGCTTCCTTCGAAACTTGGTGAATTTTATAGCATATTTGGTTGACGTGGTTGACATAGAACATGATAGAAGAAATTCTAGATATCAGTGAAAAAATGACCTAGAAATTGAACTTCTTTTTCATGACACTACAAATTCTCGAAACCGCTCCAATCGCTCACTAGGTTTTCTAATGAAAGAAAAAGTTGGATAGTCAGGTCTCCCTAAGAAGGACTTCCGGATGGGATTTGAACCCCGGTCCTGCCTTTTGAGGGTCGGCACCGCTTACTTGATTCACAGTACAGGTCCGATTTGTTACAGATCCTGTCAACTCTACCACAAAACTACCCAGTTTTGCCTATTTTTAATTTGTCTGTATGGCAAACGCGTGGAGCTTTACTGCCATGAGCGTCGTAAATCCTCTACTCCGCTAATCAGCCCGTTCGGGAAAGTGTCTCGCCAGGAAAAAAAAACCCCCCGGGTTCTATTTTCATCGCGATTGTTTTTACCCATTTACGACACACCCATCACCATTATTGCCAGATGCCCAAGATGTGCTGGTTTTTACTGCTTCTCCCCCGATCAAGGTTTTACGAACCAATTCCACGTCCGCGTTTAAGTCATCTTACGGCCGGATCGCCACCTCCAGATAAGTTTGGCCCGCTCGCGAGTGTGTGATGATCTTAATTGAGGGTGGCAATTATGATAGTTTTAATTTAGGTTGCTGCTCCGTTGCCTTTTTTGCCGCCTCACCTCAGATGCGTTTGCACCGTTTGGATTGGTTCATTCGGCGTGTGCTATGTGGGAGGGTTTCTGCCTAGCCCGTCCGCTTTATCGTGTCGCCCTTTCGCTGACCAACGGTCCCAACATGGCAGACATTTTGTGTGTGTGTGTGTATGTATATGGGGAGCGCACGCAACAGCAATAAATCCTTGCTGGTGACGATGGGAAGAAGGGGCATGTTGAGCGAAAATTAAAAATCCGACAAGGAATAAAACACAAAGGCTACAAACACAGTCAGCTATAAATGCTCGCAGGAGGGTTGGGGTTCGGGATTTTCGAAGTAAAATTATTTCTTCGTTTGCTTCCGGAGGTGCAAGCGGAGCAGTAAAATGTAGCCATAATATCCTTCCAAATGTGCCATATAAAGCAGGATTTAGTGTTGCAGGGCAGCGGTTGCCGGAAGACACATCGGATCGGAAGGCGAAGAGGACGACAGAGACGGCGCAGTGCAAACAAGCTAAACAAGCAGTAGCGCGCGCGCGTGCGGTCAGTATCGTTCACTCAAAAACCCCAAACAACCCAAACCAACGGTCGCCCCACTAGGTGACGTCGGTGGCCTGCTGGTGTGTCGATTGGGACGCGAGCGGGTAAGGAAGACCCACACCAAACTATTCGATAATGGTGAAGTAGAGTAAAAAGAATGGAAAGTGAGAGAAGGAAACACACATCGTAAAAGAAAAGCAAAAACCAACCGTACAAAATCGTCATCATCAACACTTTATTCAAGTTTTATCTCGCCCCTCTTTAACATCTCCTTAAAGTTCGCTACCGTTTCCAGTCCCATTTTTCTCCCATACCCTTGCCCGGATGGAGATCTGGAACGCCAGATCTCCATCACGGTAGTCGGCTATCAGGGGATCCGGATTCGATAGTTTCCCCTCTTGGGGAATGAGTTTTTTTTTTTTTGGGGGGGTTTGCTGCTGGAGATTCGCTCCAGTCACTTCCAGCCTCCAGCAGTGAGGGGTGTAAAAGCAAAAAACCCCTCGCGCTATGGACGAGACATGCGGAGTTCATTTTAATCCCGCTCAGGTTATTGGATGAACGGTTACAGTGCGTAACCATTTGTGAGCTTGCTAAGCTGCTTTCTAAGGTGTCTCTATTCCGAGTGAAGCTGCTGCACAGCTCAGAATTCTTGAAGCAACTCACAGTCAAAGTTTGACTCAAAGTCTCCATAAGCAATCAGAACCATTCCGGTGGTACCGAAACCTGTCACTCACTGTACATCCTGCTCGCTGCATGTTCATCTGCAACCTTCGATGCTATCACCCAGCGAGTGGGGTAAGGTTGTTCCCAGTGACGAACAATGTAAACCCGCGAGGGTGTAAGAAATCGCATCCACCCCAAAGTAGGCGTGGTCTATCAAACGGAATGAACACCGAGCCGTATATCCTTGCCATGCTAACCGGCAGGAAAAACGCACCCAAACACACACACACACACACATGCACGCATTGGGGTTGATGCGTTGCTGTTCCACGAATCGTAGACCGCGACCGCGGAACCGTTGAGCGGCGAACCCGGTTTCGCTGCACGCAACCGCAACACGAGCACGGCACCGTCAGTAACGTTCGAGTGGTTGCCGGGTACGCAGGGTCGTCGAAATTCCGTCGGTACTCTGCACCGTGCCGTCGTCGGTTGAGCTCGTGCTCGTGGAAAGCAAACGGTGTGGCGTTTTTGGGCAGAGTGATGAGTGTCGAGCGGTTGCGGACATAGTTTGTGTGCGTTTGGAGTAGGATCGCTGGAATTGTTTTATGTGTTTGAGTTGTTTCGAATCGCCAAAATTACCTGACATCAGTGTTTGGGAAGTGCTTGGGCATTTTGGGAGTGAGTGAGTGCGTGTGTGAAAACCCGTGAGAAATAAAGAGAGTCCTTGTCGGAATGCCCGAGTCCTGACGTGTCAAGACGTGTCAACTGTGTCTACTTTCCTGCTCCAATATCAAGCAACTCCAATCAAGCCTATCAACCAACATTCGCTACAACATTCATGTGTCTGTGCTGTGTCTGCACCGTTCAAGCTCGTCAAAACATTCGACGGGTGTTTTGACTTAGGTTAAGCGTGGTTCCGGATATCGCCGCATCATCCCTAGTTGCTGTGTTATCCTAGTGAAGACACGTTTGTGCCCAAGTGCTAGCTTAGTGTTGTGTCTCCAAACCTGCCCAAAATGCTCGTCCCGCCCGAGATGATAGCGGTCCAGTCGAAGCTTATCTACCAGATGAACAAATACTGTGCCGACCGTGTCCAGGCCCGGAAGGCTCAAATACACAAAACCATCCAGGAGGTGTGCCGGGTGGTGCAGGACGTACTGAAGGAGGTGGAGGTGCAGGAACCGCGCTTCATCTCGTCGCTCAACGATTACAACGGGCGGTACGATGGGCTCGAGGTCGTCTCGCCGACGGAATTCGAAATCATCATCTACCTCAACCAAATGGGCGTGCTGAACTTCGTCGACGACGGCACACTGCCCGGCTGTGCCGTGCTGAAGCTGAGCGACGGCCGCAAACGCTCGATGTCGCTGTGGGTCGAGTTTATCACCGCGTCCGGCTACCTGTCCGCCCGGAAGATCCGGTCCCGCTTCCAGACGCTGGTCGCCCAAGCCTGTGATAAGTGCTCGTACCGCGACTCGGTGAAAATGATTGCCGACACGACCGAGGTGAAGCTGCGGATCCGCGAGCGCATCATCGTGCAGATCACGCCCGCCTTCAAGTGTGCCGGCCTTTGGCCGCGGTCCGCCTCCCACTGGCCCCTGCCACAGATACCGTGGCCCCATCCGAACATCGTGTCCGAGGTGAAGACGGAGGGGTTCGACATGCTGTCGAAGGAGTGCATCGCACTGCAGGGGAAGAATTCGGCGATGGAGGGCGATGCCTGGGTGCTCAGCTTTACCGAAGCCGAAAACAAGCTGTTGCAAGGTAACAAACGACAGATTGCGACAATAATTTCAAGAGGACAGCCTTTACCTTCTTCTGGCCATCGTTGCACATTCCCTTTAGAACAATTTTTGATTCTACTATGCTCCAACAGTTTCTGCTGTCGAAAAATCTACAACAGACCCACATAAAGTCCCAATAAAATACAAACATCTCATAAAACAGATAGGACTAACATCGCCAGACCACCAAAAAAAAAAAAAACCATCGAAAGATTAGCTTCCCCCCTAATGGATGTAAAGCTTTAATTGCAAAAGCAATCAGCTGCTTCTTGATGGCTAGCAAACACCTCACCCCAAAACACGCACCAGAACTAGCTAAACATAATGCGCCTAAATATCGACATAAAAGCGGTCATGGCGGTGCGAACATGCGATCGCTTAGAGCATAGCTCCCGTCGTTACGCGCCGCAACGTTCGCATCCCAACATTAAGATATCCGGAGCGCATTATCGTGGGCTCTGCCTACGCGCAGGGCAAAACCTGTACGCTGATAGTGGTGAATGGATAGTTTCTAGATTATTTTAAAACGGTCCGGTCTACTTGCTGGGAGCGTTGGAAAGATTTATTGCCCCGAAGGAAAGGGGGGCGGCGATCCTGGTGACGTTGGAGTTGTGTTTTGTCTTTCATTGCTATAGTGAGAAATCATTAGGAAGACTGTTCCCTGTTGTAGTTCTTGATGAGAGTCGTTTGATTTGCTAGATTGAGTGAAAATAGTTTGTCCGATAGTTTTATGATTTCTCAAACTGTGCCAATACATCTTTGATTATCTTTTTTATTATCTCTGTGCGCATAACAGTTGATTTGATCACATCTACTGAAGCTTTGAATCTCCCGCTTGTCAACTAAATGTCAAAATCTTATTTTCACCCTAATTTCTAATTGCGCACGACTCACTGTAGCAAAACTAATTCGCTGTGCAAATGAATTTATCGCAGGTGGCTGCCGAAGGCGATGCCTCAGCATCCTGAAGACGTTGCGCGATCGGCACCTCGATCTACCCGGCAACCCGGTCACCTCCTACGTGATGAAGACGCTGCTACTGTACGAGTGCGAGAAGCATCCGCGCGAGATGGAATGGGACGAAAACTGTATGGGCGACCGTATCAACGGGATCTTTCTGCAGCTAATCTCCTGCCTCCAGTGTCGCCGGTGTCCGCACTACTTCCTGCCAAACATGGACCTGTTCAAGGGCAAATCTCCCGGTGCGCTCGAGAACGCGTCCAAGCAGGTCTGGCGGTTGACGCGAATCATGCTCACGAACTCGCGATGCCTCGAGGAGCTGTAGAGCGCTGTGAGGAGCACACACACACACTAGGCTAAGCAATGTGGGGTAGGGTAGAGAGGGACCGGTGCAAAAGCATGGCGTAAGCGCCTCGCCTGTCCAGAGGGCACTAAAGAGGGTGAAGTAGAAAGAGAGGGAGAGAGGGAGAGAAGGAGAGGGAAAGAAACCTTACGTACTACTAACTCTAGCGAGGTACTAAATTATTATGCACGTATACTATAAACACTAAGCTAGCTCGTCGATAACTTATGTCTTAATGGTGTTGTAAATCTACTAAAAAGAAGAATCCTTTTGGGGATCTGTATTGCGACAGGAGGTGTACAACAGTTAGGTCAATTTTGTTTTTCAACCCTTTTCTGTCGGGCAGTGCTTTGTTCATGCTACCCAACTGACGTTTCCAGTTTGACAGAGCAAACCAAACCGAAGCATAGTATACAAACAATAATAAGAGCTAGGAGTTACAAGAGTGGCTCTTCTTAGTAGCGTCAGGAAGTGGTAAATGCAAAGCAAACGGGGTGTGTGTTTTTTTTTTACATGGCTTACGTTCCTTTTCTCCTCCAAACCACCCAGCATCACATTGGGAGGGCATCTGTTGGAAGACTGCAAGTTGCAACACAGCCGCCGCTGTAGTACAACCAAGCAATTCGGGGATCTCTGGGTCGCAATACGCAAAATCAGAATCAAATCTACTAGGATGTAAGAGTGCGCGGTCAGTTGGAGCTTGTTTCATGTCCCATCGGAACCGACGGTACGCGGTGAGCGAGTGGGCACGAATACGTACGCGTTCGAGTAGGATAAAAACAAAAACCCGTTGTGAAATTCACAATTGTGCATCGTGGAAGATATTAAGCTAGACAAAATGGCAAACAAAATACATTTAAAATAAACGATTCAAATACCTTTTTTTTTCAATGGTGCAAAAACGAAAAGGTTCTAGTAGCATGGTGGTGCGCGTTTTCTTGGAGGGAATAAGATCATTTTTGAGAATCAGTGGTGCATCAAAAGTAGAACATTCGGTTTAAAGCATTGCGAATTTGTCTCAAAAAAATGTCCGACTGAGAAAATCCACTTCAGACGCGTCTCGTCTAAGATCTAGTTAAGAAGAACTTCAAGCAGGACACAGATTAAGCTCCTGTCGGCGAACCAACTGTCAAAGTGTGCTAAGGTTTTCCTTCGTACTACGCTGTCACCTGTCGTAACGCCAAATACATCGGGTTGCGAGGTTTGGGGCGCAAGAACTCGCAAGAAATTGTGTCAAAGTGTCAAAACCCTCACACACTAAACAAACACGCTCATCAATATTAGTGCATCAAAAACATAATCCTTACCACCAGTCACGAAGAGAATTATCCATTTTGTCTGCTCGCATTGTGCCTCGTGAAACGTTCCGTTCATGCACACATTTAACCATTCGTTTAAATGTGTGCATTTTGTTTCTTCATTTGTTTTTTTTTAAGTGAATTTTTCTTCTCCGTTTTCTCTTTTTTTGTCGTTCAAATTGCGTTTCATTGCGTTTGGCGTTTGTTTTTCTGTCAACACGCTTATCGGGTGTCCGTTATCGGTCGTGTCGGCAGTGAGCCGAAGCACTGAACACAAACCATTTAATATTTTCCCAAACGTGCGTCCGTCCGTCCGTCGTTCGGTTTGGGTGCAAGTGTGTGCATCACCCGAACAGGTATCGTGTTTTTTTTTTCTTGTTCAAAATGCAATATTATAATCGGACGGGCTAATAACCGTCCTATGCACGGGTTGAAGACGCTCGAGCGCCCGACGTGCGGCAATAAACGCTGACAGCTTCAACGGCCGTACAAACCAATTTACGATTATTGGGCTCATAATTTCTCGTGCCTCAAGCCGGGGCCAACCGTGCGTTAAAGGCGTTAGGCGTTGTGTGCCGTTTGGTTGACGTTTGAACGATAGCAGCAAGCAGCAAGAACAAAAGTGTGTAGCATAAAACGAGCGAGGAAGAGGGAGGGAGGGAGGGAGGGAAAAATGCACAGCAGGTATCGGGATACGCGCGCCTAATCGGGCTGGTTCGATTAAAACTCGATATTCAAATCGGTGAAAGGTGTCCACCGGTTTTGTGTTACTGTTTTCGGTTGAGCGTGAACCCAAGTAAAAAGACAACAAGAAGACAAGAATGTTTTTTTTTTTGGTTTTGTTTTTGGTTATCCAACACTAATAAAATGCTTAATCGGAAAGCGAACAATGTTAACACGCACTTTCGCCATATTTGTCCGCGTGTGGCGCGTTCCACTTCATGTGCGGTTTGCAGTTCTCGTCCGTACGGCGGACACCGGGGTCCTTACGGTCGAAACAAGCAGAAGAGTACGCAAATCGTCACACAGCACCAAACAAACGGTTCGAGCTGGAACGTGTACGTGAAAGCAAATGAGAAGAATCCTTGAGGGAGGAGGGAGGAGGGGTGTGGCCTGCTTGCCGTAAACCATTCCACTATCCGGGCACGTCAAACGTCAACGCGGACCTGCCATTATTCGACGCGCAGTTCATTTTAAATCAGCAAACTGCAATTTGATATGGCAGGTAAAGGGATGTGTGTCGTCTTCTTCGCTTCGCACCGCGCCAGTCGTACATTGGGGTTGGATTCCGAGCATAACAATACAAACACGGCTATCAGAATGTGTGTGTGTGTTTTAGTTTTAGCAGGCGCTAGTGCTTAGATTTAGCTTTTTCGGTATGTATGCATACAGAGAGCGACAAATTTTCCATCCCACATTTATTTCAGAAAAGAGCCTATAAAAGAACGGCGAATAAGCACAAAACAAAGGACCTCTGCAACCGCAGCACAACCAAAAAAAAAAAAAACGCGGACAAACGCTGGTGAAAAACAAACAATAATGGACCGGTAAACAAAAGGGCGGAATCCTTAAATCGGGCCCTGTCGATTCTTTTTAGCTGCTAAATATCATATTTCCTGCTGCAGGCAGGGTTCTTGTTCTTCCTTCCCTGATTAAAAACCTGTAGCTGACAGAGCAGAGACTGCCCGGCGCAGGCTAGCTGTAGTTGCGGTTGAGGAACGTTCCACTAGGACCGAAAGAGAATTCCCCGAGAGAGACCGAGAGAGATATTTTTTTAAAGAATTATTTCTGCTTCACTAACCAAGAGTTCTAGAATTTTGGATAACGCTCGTCTGAGTTTTATTTACAAGTAATTAGTTTGGAATGAAGTTTTGGACGACCTCGATGTGACGATTACCTATCCGTCACTGATGTTGTCACGATTTAATTGTGCATTTTCTTCTCGAACGTTTGGTAATTTTCTGCTGCGTAGAAGGCCCTCATCCCAATGATTTCTATTTAGACTAATGCCAGAATACAATCCATATTCTGGTCATAGTCCCGTTACGGAAGATAGTCCCTGAAGCTTCCACCATGACCCTCTGTCTAGTCCCAGGCCGAAAAAAAAGAGCGGCAAGTCCATCTTCCTGGGCGCAGGCCGTGGGTAGTAGTTAAGGACCCTGAGAGTTTTACATCCGGTGAAGGTGGTGCCATATAATGGTGATCATTGGAGGCAATCAAGTTTAGGTTATTTCTGCAAAAACATCCTGTATCCTAACGAATACAGTGTTTCTCAGGTCACAGAACAAGTGTCTCCATGTTTAAAACAAGCCGCGATTTTGACAGAACGAATCATCCGAAGTATCTACGCCATATTATTGTTCAATCTAAAGTCGCATATTGTTTTAAACATGAAGACACTTGTGCTGTGACCTGAGAAACACTGAAATTTTTACTAAACTACTAAAGTCACTCAAAAGCTTTCTTGTGAGTAGAAAAAATCACCTTCCATGCATTGTTAAATACCTTACTCTATTAAAAAGCTTTGCGGTACCTACTCGACCAACATCTTTCACTAAGCTTCCTTTTATTTCCCACGTTTTGAGCGCTCCTCCAGGAACGATAAACATGAAAAAAAAGATAGCTATTCGGATAAGGAAGACACCCATAAAGCACGCACGCGAATGGTTTGGCGACGGGATCGATTTATGAACCATTAATCAGCCGGTGGGACAAAACATCATGATCATGATCATTCATGATTATGGTCATCTTACTCGTTAAATAAACAGCCAAAAGAATAAGCGAAAAGAAAAGAAAAAGAGAAGTAAAACTACCCACGATGCGGAGAGGAAGACTAAAACAAAAGAGCCACATGGCAACCGTCCGTTCCTCACCTTTCGTTTAGTCATCCCGTACCGGTACGGTACGAGCCTGTAAGGCGATCCAACCGATAAACCAAAAACTCAAATCGACACTAAAAACAATTAAGCAAGGCACGGTGTCACCGCTTGCCACCCACAATCACACAACTCGACACTGTAAACACGCACAGTCCACGATGAATCGTTTTCTCGATTTATGCTTTTGTTTCCCAAGATGTCCTACACATAACTCGCCGATGGAAATGATTTAGATATTATTCTGGTCGGCTGGAGCTTTAGCCTGTGTGTGTGTGTGTGTGTGTGTGTGTGTGTGTGAGCAGCAAAACAAATCAATTCGTGAGAGAAAAGAACCATCAAATACGCTGACCCTCTGCCAATGACAGTAGTGGAATAGTGTGCCTGTCTACTAGCTGTCAAAATCTATTCTTTTAATTGTTTGTGTGCATGCTGGAATGAATTGATACGGACCCAACACTTTACTGGGTACAATTTTGGGTTGGTCTTATCTAACACATCTACTAGCTACGTTGCATTAAACTCTACTTCTGTGCCCGTCATACAGATAGATCCTGACAGTTCGGAGTACCCGCTCTCCCCAGCAGGAGCATCGCCATAGATTCCGCAGACACTCCCCTCACTGTCAGCGAAGCCAGCTCAGATAGATCTTATTGCAACCGCTAGCGCATAAATATACATTAATGATGTGAAACACGAACTGGGCGACCCCGCAGGGAACGCACGCGCACGAACGCCGAACACGATGGGAATGAAAATCAATAATGAAAAACCGCACCCCCCTGCCCAGCGGTGGCCACCGTTTCGTGATACCCGCCGTCATTCCGTCACCCACCTGTGTTCCAGCCCACCCTGCAGCCTCCAGCCTCCAGCGCGTGTATCTAAATTCCCATCATTTGCCGAGTGGCGAGAGTGGACCAAAATTTTGTAAATTTATCGCACCGGGTATTGCTTTTGTTTTCTGCTTCATGCTGCTATCATTTACAACCTTCTCTTTAATACTACTTAGAAGAAAACACACACTATCAATGGCCAATGTGACAGGCAGCTTCATGCTTACTCCCGTTTCATCTAATCTATCACCGAAACCCCCCCTCCCATACCCGGATTTTTGACACTCGAGCGAAAAATAATTTAAAAAAAAAATTAATAAATAAACGAAAACGAGAAGGAAAACACATTTATTTACAATCCACGACAACAACCGCTACAACGACGTCAATATGAAAACATGATAATTTCCTAATTTATTGCCACTATAAATTTAACGCACAAAGTAAATATAGCAGACGGCATTGCGGAGGCTGCGTGAGGTGCGAACGAGGAAGAGGACTGTCTCTTTTATCTGGTCGACGTGAAAGATTCAAATAAACACCTGAAGCATGAATTAATAACATTAAAACTCGCCAAAGCCAAGCGAAGCGGGAGCGGCTGGCAGTGCCGAGCCGTGGAGCCGATAGGAAAGAGCCAACGGCCCAGCAGAACACCGAAAGAAATGTAAATGAATTAATGGTAGAAAGATTTGAAAGATTTGATAGCGTTTTTAGTGGTCTGCTGGTTCCCATCGTTGACCCCGGTGGGAGGCTTCTTTTTTTTTTGTCAACGTGGATGGTTCGATTTTATGTTCTTTCCCACCACCCCGTTCCTGTCTGCCGGGTCGCCGGACCGGAAGAGCTTTTCGCAATGTGGGCCATTTCGGCGAAATAACCGGAACCGGTTCACATTTTTACAGTGCGTTTAGTATTATTGCTTCATTCCGGTTCCTTCAGGAATGAAATGTTTAAACCCGTTTTTATTTTTGCTCCGCTTTATTCCCGTGCTTTGAGCGCTGTCGGATATGATCGGCATCTTTGCTATTAAACAGGGCTTGCTTATTAATATTTAACAACAAGCGCTAATTACGAGCGCATTCGGATGCGTTCCGTTAGCACAGGTCCCGATGTGCGATGTGCGTAACCCTTCGATGCAGTTGAAGAACTGAATCGATTCTTGAATCCTGTTCTCGCTGAGAGAGCTGAGTGAGATGAGCGATAGAGTGAGAAGGAAACGAGCAAATACTATTTATTGGCAGGCATAGTAGCAGATCAAGTCTCCTCTACCAAGAAGAGGTCCTCTACCATCTCCAATATGCTGACGGTGGTATCCCTTCACTGCTCTTTTCGGGAGAGGCCTCAACATTCTCAAAAATCCGCGCTGTCTGGTAGTAAAAGATATAGGTGTTCAGGTCGGTTTACAAGCGGCTCTCAGCTACCTCATCTCTCATAGCTATGGGTAAGCTTGCTCATCACAGAGGTGCGCAATGGATACAGTCTTTTGTATACTGCATCTACCCCTCACAGTCGCAATCCTGAACGACGATCCACCCCCGGGCGGAATCGTCGTAGGATCATCATCCCGACGCATTGCCGTGGAGCAAGTGGTCGCTTCCGTGAAGCTGCGGCTAGGCACCGATGGCGTACTTTCGTCGCGTTCGCGAAGTGACTCTCACGTACCTTGATAGTTCGTCAACGCTACGCGAAAGTCCTCGGAATTTCCCAACTTCATCACCCACAATGGACACTATGACTACATTCCGTCCGCCGTATGTGACATTTTTGACGTCACTGATGAGAAGCAAATACCGGACGTACTGGCGAACATACCGTTGGAAGTCATACGCCCTAGTTTTCTGACGATCACTCAATCATAAGCATCGATTCGTTCTACATGTTTGCTATTAATTTCACACGTTTCAGGTAACTAGTTTGCCTAGTTTTTAATAAGACAAATTAAATAAAAGAGAGGAAAAAAAATAATAATAATAAAAATAAAAGGAAGAAATACCTCGGCTAATCTGACATTTCAATACTGCGCATTGAAGAGTTAATTGAAACAGTCCGAAATTAAACACACGCCCCATCTCACACGTGTGTATAACTTTGACCGGTCTTTCAATCAATTTACACACACAGAGAAACATTCCCTCCTCCCCACCCCCCCTCCCCTCTCCCTTTCAAACACCTCCCCTCACGCTCTTGACCGCCCTACAGATCTCGAAATCAAATAATTAAAACCCTCTCGAAGCGGTCGCACCCGGGCATCCCCCTAATTATGATGTTGAAAGACGACAAAACAGTCATTTCTTCGCGCGTTCCGCCGCGTTCTAATTGCGTGCCTTCACCCCCCCCCCCCCCCCGTCCCCCGCTTGGCACCCCTTTAACCCATCCACCTGTAAGCACTTGTGCGAAAAGGATGCTGCAAGTTCGCAAGGATGCCTACGGGTTCACGTTCATGGCGATGCCATGTTTAACACGTGTTTCATTAGGCGTTTCGGAATACTAACAGCCGAATGTTTGCTCTTTCCCTTTGCCGATCACCGTCTGAGGTGACGATGATCGGGACCCGCCGTCCGCCTGCCGCCGGGCTCCAAATGAGGGAACAAGAAAAAGTGAACCCATGGCGGGGGGAAGACCAAAAAAAAAAAAAGTAGCGCATATCAAGTCATCCACAACTCGTCCGTTTGGCGCGAATTCCCAGCCGCCCACCGCACCGCCATTCCCAGAATCGGGACACAAACTTGCCCAAATTTATGAGCTTGATGATAGCACCGGTGAATGTCTATAAAATTAATAAACATAAGCACCGAGTGTATTTGTGGGTGCGTAAGTGTTGGTTGGGGTTGGTCGAAGAATTCTGATTTTTATCTTTACTAGGTTCTGGCTTTTCAACTCATTCTTGGCGTTCGATTTATTTCGATTGTATTTTTTAGTTTTTGTTAGGATTTTGTTCGCACAAATTTATTGTTTTTACTAAATTATTCTTTTCTCTATTTAAGTTTTCTTCTCTTCATTTATCGTAGTGTCCTCTATTGAAATTCTTGAGTACGAAGCTACTACTTTAATATTCTTTTCTATTTTCTTATACTTTTGCTCTGCTTTTCATCCGATTTTATTGTACTTTCCATGTTCTGTTCAAGTTTCCTTTCTTTTCTAGCTAAATTTTACCACTCTAAACTCTGTTCGCTTGTCGTATAATTTCTTTAATACGTTCCAAACTACTGCTTGCAGTAACAATCTATTCGCGTTTTCAAGCATTCACTTCGGGGGCATTTGCTCGTGGTTGCTCCGTATGCACCACGCGTCACCGGGATATCAATAAAATTATTAAATGTAACCGACTCGCAGCGGTACGCGCACAAACTTACTGATGAGCTTATAATGTTTGTTTTTATTTTCGTTTGCCTTTGGACTTATTTTTGTGGTCACCTGCCGGCCGCTCCCAGTGTGTGTGTTGCGGGTCGATTAAAATGTGATAACTTGCGCCTGTCCGGTCGCATACAAAGTTACGCACGTATGATGAATGTTCGGTGTGGTGGTGCAGAATGCCATACATTCACAGGCACGTTCCAATCGCTGGGGCATTGTTGATGCCTTCGCATTTCGCAACGCGCGTTGTGCCTTATCGAGCTGTGCATCAAAATTTTGTTTAAAATTTTTATATTTTATTGCTTTAAATTGTTTGATTTTTATTTAATATATTTTTGCACTTAGAAAAAGCGTCTCTTTGCTAAAATTAAATAGTTTGACGTCCGAAGTTTGCCCAACACTTTCTCCGAACTTCTCCATTTTTCAGCGCTGTGCAGAAGTGCAAATTCTCCACCACCAGCTGATTCCCGATGCAGCTCACAGCTTCGCTCTAAAGGCAAAAACAAAATGCTGCCCCTTCTTTGCTGGTCATTTTAATAACTCCCGCCCTTCGCTTTCCTTGCTCTGGGTTCCTTTCCCCATCATTGTACCACATCGCGGGTTTTGGTTTTTGACCTTTTTCCCAACTGCTTGCCATCGGTCCGTGTCGCTTTTATAAATATTTAAATATCGTAAACTCCTGAATGTATGCAATTGTAAGCAAATGTGTGGGTTGCAACTGTTAACAATGGTTTGCTCCTCATTCCTCATTTACCAGCTTTAGTTGTGTCTTCTCCCTTTCCCTTCCCTTGCCCCCCTTGCCCTTTGTAAGCTGCAGAGAATACTCAAAACGCATAAAACGCCAACCATCGTTAAATCATAAAACTGTGACCGTCAACAGGCGATCAAATGAAACGGGCAACTAGCCAACATTTACCACTAACTGTGCGAGTTTTGTTTGTGTTTGTGTGGGTAGTTTTTTTGTTTTAATTTTATTTCCCCTCAATCTTCACCCCTAGCTCTGCAACTTGGAAGCAAATCGGGCGCTTGTCTTACAATTTAATTGTTAATAGACTCGCTTTGTGTGGAGTTTCGAAGCAAAGGAAACGCACACACACACAAACACAACCTGGCTCCATGTTTGGCCATGTTTTATTTCGGTGGTCGCTTTCATAAATTAGTGCCATACAGTAGGGTCCTGCTTCCGGCTTTTCCAACCGCGCCAACCTAGAGAATCCAATCGTCTTAAATCACCTTTCATCAGCATTCTGTTCGATTCTCTCCGTATGGCAGCTCACAAGGGGTTTCTCTATCTCTCTCTCTCTCTCTCTCTCTCTCTCTTTCTTATTCAACTTCTGGTTTCTGGTGCGGTCTTGTTTTGTTGTTCTTTCCGTTTTCCATTGTTTTTCCACATGAAATTTTAATCACAATCAAGAGTTCCACATTTCCCTGCATTTTTCTGTCGCTGTTTTCTTACATACTTTCTTACTTACGCGAAAGTCATTCTTTCTTTCGCTGTTGGCCAGTTAAAATTGGAAGCGGCACCGACGTTTTCAGGTGCGGATGCGATCGTTTTAAATGCGAGCTCCGGTTTGATATCATTATTAGTGCGGGAATGTGGCATTAATTAATGCGATTATCTACGCACTTCGGGGCGATATAATTAAATGTTTGCTCATGCTTGTTCGATGCATTATTCTGTTTTGTTGGCGATTTTTTGTTTTTTGTTGCAGCAATTTGTGACTTGTTTGCTGTCGAATCGCAGCATCACGAAGATATGTATGCGACAAATAAGCACGGCTTAGAACGCCGCAATTGAACGGACATTGCTACAGCTGGTATTGGTTTGAAGTTGGTTTTTGAACAGAAAGATAAAATTATATTTCATTAAATTATTAAAAAAATATTTATATGATGCGAAGTCGTACAAGATACATCTGATGCGTCGTGTTTCATTTTCCTAAGCTTCTTCTGCGTTTTTTTCTTGGCTTAACGACCTCTCTAAGGTCACGCCGGCCATCGAATGGCTTACTAAACTTGCCGATATACCATGTAGTTGGATAGTAAAGTCCTCAAACTACGGGGGGACGAGACCGAATGGGATTTGAAGACGGGCGCCATTGTCGCCTACACCATTGGGTCGCCATTTTCCCAAGCATTCTATTACTTAAATAGTAATAGTGCTTGTTTTCCTGCAGAATGTCATCAAGAATTCCCGGTGTAGAAATACATATTTATAATAATTTTAAACATAGTTTTCAATAACATTGCCTTTAGATTGATTGAAAGCTTCGCTTTTGTTAATATTTACAAACAAAAAATCTTATAAAATACCAATCAAACTATTAAACATTCGCACCTATTTAACGTAGCAGGACAGAATCTTTTTTTTTTTTTTTTGTTGTAAACAGTAGAGAGGCGAATTTAGTTTTAAAAACTCTCTATAAAGCCTCTATAAATAAACGGGAAAAAAAGCAGCACAGAATGCGAAGTAAACATAACCTTACAGGCGATGGGGTTTCGCTTCGCATCGCCTAAATTTCGGAAGCAAATGATTGAAAATGGCCGCGGAGACACCTTAAACTTCCTAGCAATTATCACGTGCAATATTTCGGATCGAAAAAAACAGAAACATAATCCTTGTAATGGCGATTTTGGAGTTGGACAAGCGTAAAGCGGCGAAGAAGAGAAAATAACTCAAACTATCTCACCATGAGCAGGTTGCACCTTATTTATACCACTCACCAGAGATTGTGCTAGTGAAGCTTATTGTAACACCCAAACTAAGGCAGACACATCGTATACTACTGTTGAGCATTTGTTTTGTCCCTGTCTGAAATACCGAACCATCTCACCACGCACTCATCAAACGTTCACAACGTTTATAAAGCGTTTTAAAACTAGTTGCTGGTCGTGGTCGTGAACCACTTCGTATACACATCGCACACGGTAAAGTTCTTGCCTGTGTCCTGACACTATGATATGGTCGTCGGAGCTCGGAACTGTCGCGCTGGACCCCACACTACAGCCTGTCGAATGCTTTGCTGCTGGTGAGAATGTCCCGACAGAGGCGCCACACGTGCTTGGACGCGTTGTCCAGTGCCGTCGGCGATTTGCCCTTGAAAAGATCCAGACTGGGCAGAAAGTAGTGCGGACATCGGCGACACTGTAGACAGGAGATTAGCTGCAGAAAGATCCCATTCAACCGGTCCGCTACACAACCCGCATCCCACTCGGTTTCCCGCGGATGTTTCTCGCACTCGTACAGCAGCAGCGTCTTGAGATGGTAGTATCCGATCGGTGCGCCCGGCAGATCCAGATGCCGATCGCACAGTGTTTTGAGGATGCTGAGACAACGCTTCCGATAGCCGCCCTGCAGCAAGCGATTCTCGGCCTCGGTGAAGTGCAGCAGCCAAGCGTCACCCTCCACGTTTGCGTTCTTCCCTTGCAGGATAACGCTTTCCTTCGAGAGTAGATCGAACCCCTCCGTTTTCACCTCGGCGACGAGTGCCGGATGGGGCCAGGGAATGTTCAGGATGGGCCAGTGTGCTGCCGAGCGGGGCCAGATACCGGTGCACTTGAAGGCGGGCGTGATCTGGACGGTGTAGCGCTCGCGGATGCGCAGCTTCACCTCGGTCGTGTCCGGCACCAGCTTCACCATGTCCCGGTACGGACACTTCTCAACCGCCTGGGCAACGAGCGTGTGGAACCGGGAACGGATCTTGCGCGCCGATAGATAGCCGGACGCGGTGATGAACTCGACCCACAGCGACATCGAGCGTTTGCGGCCGTCGCTCAGCTTCAGTACCGCTGCACCGGGGAGTGAGCCATCGTCTACGAAGTTGAAGACACCCATCTGGTTAAGGTACAGCACGACCTCGAATGCCGTCGGCGAAATTACCTCCAGGCCCTCGAACCTGAAACCCAACGCCGTGCCACATCTTTAGCATCTTTAGCACCATCAAGAATCAAAGAACTTCCCGCAATAATTTGGTCCCGAAGTTTTAGCAAACGACTTACCGTCCGTTGCACTCGACCAGGCTGGATATAAACCTCGGTTCCTGGACCTCCACCTCGCGCAACACCTCCTGCACGATCTTGCATATCTCACGCAGCACGATGGCGATGTTGCCCATGCGCACCTGCACCTTCTCTGCGTAGTACTTGTTGATCTGGAAGATCGTTTTCGACTGCACAGTGATCATGTCCGCCGGTACCAACATCTTTGGAAGAACCCTTTTGTTTTGTGTCCTGCTACCTGTCTGTCTGCCACTCCGCTCGTATAAGTAAGCGTGAAGGATCTTTCGCGCTCTGGTCAGTGTGCAGGATCTCTACCACCACCGGACGCCGGGCGCCATCAACGTCACACCACTGTGCACTAGAATTATCCGACTACGTACGTGCACTGACCTGTACCACGGGAAAGCTGTTGTGGGCGGAAGGCTGACTGGCTGTATCACGGTACGTCATGTGGCCCGCCGCAGATCATCGCCAAAATCGTACCCGGCCCGATGCGCACCGGCGTATTCGCGTCCAGGATGCCCGGGTCACCCGCGTTATGATGCCCTCCGGGAAACAAAACCGTTCGAACCGTGCACACGATATATCTCAATCTCGTGGCCGCGCGATACTGGCGGGTATTTACTAGCCGGGCGCTTGCACGGCATCCGCTCAAACACATACGCAGGCGCGCGCGCGCGCTCCCCCGTGCAAAATAAAAAAAAAAAAACCGCTGCGCCCACCTGACCTCTGTCTTCACAACCGAGCAAAAAGGGCACGCTCACGAACGATACTGACGATGCCGACAGCGCTTCGCTAGACATCCTTCCCGCTGGTCTCCGTCCCACCCCCCACTGCGTGCGGGGGTCGGTCGGACCCTGGACGCGTGTGTCCAGCATATCCTGCCGAAACCCCAACAAACCGACCACGGTCTCGAGGTGTGTTTACGAACCTCGACCGATTTTGCCCCACTAAAAGTACGCACACACTACGAACACTCTGCTGTCTCGCTCGCTCGCCGTTTTGCTCCAAACTTCGTGCGGACATATGGCGCCGACCTGATAGCATCTGAGAGACGCTACTGGAATCCTCCCTTCCCTACAATTACACAAGATCTTGCAAGAGCGAATCGTGGGTCGGGAATCGGATATCAGTATCCCCACCATCTTGAAATATTATCACACGCACACACACACATCCCCTAACTGAATGCATCGGAATTAAAAAAAAAAGGATGTCTGAATATCGGATGGGATGGGATTATTTCCCGTTTCGAGTGTTATGAGCAGCACTTCAAGAGATGTTACAAAAGCCTCACTCTAAATCAGTCTTAACTTTACCAAAGCACATACACAAATCTTCTACCATCATTGAGCATAATTTCCCCAAGGATTACCGGAAGTCGGGGTGCAAAAATTCCGACTCCAGATGACTTGCCGCATCTCGTCGTTCATTTCCAAACACACGCAATCGCACGCACGCACACGAATCGATGCAGGTGGAGGAAGAGCGGATAAATGGGCGTGGCTTACACTGCGGCGCTTGCAAAATGAATAGGGGCAGCGTTCATTTCTGCATTCATCCACTGGTGAACAAAACTGCAGCAGTCTGTGATGTTGCCGGATGCGGATAATATTGAATTTAGGGGCAAATAATGTTGTAGTAGCTTTAATATTTTCTTAAATTTGTCTATACATCTCCGATGGCTTTAATAAAAACTTCTTCTTCTCTAGGGGCTTCAAGACCTCCTACTAGGCGTCAACGCCGACCATCTAAATCTAACTGTGGTTTACTAGACCTGCTGATACCGCGTGATTGGATAGTAAGAGTCCTCAACAAAACTTTGGGAGGTCGGATCTGGATGGGATTTGAACCCCGGTGTCCTGCCGTTTGAAGACCGGTGACGCTGTCGCTTACACCACCGGGCCGCCTCCGGTGGGTACTGATCCAACAGTGTGAATATTAGAAGCCTTTTGCAGTCTCTTTTCCCGCTGCGAATATTTTACTTTAATTTCTATCTATTTTATTTTAAATACATCTTAAACATGACGGTTTGCACCGTATTGCCTACAACGCGTGTGATGGCTGTGAATAAAAACTAGATTTCTTCCCTGTTTTTTTTTTTACCTTCTTCCAGGCATACTGCATGGTTGTACGTTTATTTCCATACATTAAAATATTTTTGCTAAACTTTTCCACCACCAAAGACATTATAACATCTTGAAATTCCCCAATTTTTGTAGGTTTTTGATTCTCCTATAGATGTATTCTCTCCGTCAACATTCTTCATCTGAACCTTCCTTGCTTCCGTATCGATTCGCCGGCTTTCCGCATATGGCGTACGCCAATCGAACATTTCGACCGGAAAGCGAGATAACACATGTCACATGGAAAGGCTCGTAAAATTCCACATTGCCTAAATGTGCTGCTTCTCTTCCGTTCGGCCTAAAATGCTCACTGGCACGGCACTATCGAGCGCTTGAGTGCGGCAAAAACCCATTACTAGTACGTTCAAGCTTGGAAGGGCAAAGATAAGATTCTGAAGCTATTGTACCTGCGAGCCATCATAAATAAATTACTGGACTTAAGGAATCCCCCCCGAGGGACTGAAGGCATCGTTTGGCGCATGCTACAAGGTAGTGGTAAAACTAGATTTTAAAGTGTTTGTGGATAGCACTGTCACATGGCAACTGCGCAATTTCTACACTCCACAACTGTGTGAGCAGGGCAGCCATTTTAACATTATTTTCATGAGCCATTCGAGCCTTCTTCGACGCGAAAATTAAGAACAAATGTAACGAAAAAATCTACCTAAACCATTCCCCTTTATGCCTGCTTCCGTTTTGAGTCTATTTAAATAGATAATTTAATCGTTTTGACACACCGTTAGAAGCACACGCTAAGCAGTCCATTAACAATCCCATTCAAAGAAGCTCATCAAATATTATACGAAACTAAACCATGACGATTATCTCTTCCTTCCCTTCTCTCGATCAGGTACCGCGTAATCGGAACCTTGGGTTACCTTCTAGCGGTGGCATCATCAGCTAGAGATCACCCTCGATGGTGTAGTGCCCCGTGGTACACGCCTGCCACCATTCCCATTGATATTCTGGCCCGTGCTGCTGCCAGCAGCAAAGGGACAGACTTGCACTTTTTTGCATCCCGAGCACGCAGCACATTCGCTTGTACATGCATGCCGGGTTACAGATCCGATCCGTTTATCTGACATTGGCGATCTATTTAAAACTGTCAGCCGAACCTGAGTGTCATAAATCCTCGCGGCGTGCACGTAGAAGCAGCCACCGCCAGGCAGGTGAGGGAATTGTCGGCAAAAGTTCCTTGAAATGGGTAGCTGCATCTAGCAAGGGCTGCCATCCCGTGCCTCTACATCTGACACCCGGTGCTTCAAACGCACCAAACTGGTTTCTGGATTCGTAACAATTTGGTTGGTGCTGACTAGCAGACGATTGTGGAAGGACTTTCAGCGCACTAAAACATTACAATTATTAAGCACTGTAATGCTCTCTTCTTTCTCTATCTCTCTCTCTCTCTCTCTCTCTCTCTCTCTCTCTCTCTCTCTCTTTTCTAATAGTATCGGTCAACAAAGGTCTGCTACGCCTCTTCTCTATTCGTATCTCTTTAAGTGGACATATATGGACTTGCCTACGAATTCGTGCTACAAAGTAAGGTCATCAAATGTTCAAAACTCTCCTCTAGATTGGGCATCAAACATTCAAGTTGCAGTGAAGTTGTAGGCAGAAGCGTATTTTGCACTGAGGAGACCCCAAGCGAAATAGAAGTTGGAGTGCTCCAGCGGCTAAGCAAGTCCTTCAAGGCAAGTGTATTGGCGACTGGATCACAGAAGTCGCAGAGGCAGTAGGAAGTGCCAACCCTCACTATTTCTTCAATCACTCGAAAGGATCCTCTGATGCTCTGACTAAGATAATACAGGCCTACCCAGCACATCGAACCATCTTCTTCTACCTTCTCTTTATTTCACGTTCTGTTCCCATTCAATTGATGAAAGAAATAATTTCACAAGTATGCTCCTGATTACTTCCGAGCGTAGTACAAATCGGTTTCACATTCCCAGTCAGTCATGTAGAGTTTCGTCCACCGACCGGCTCCTTCCACACCGCATCCGTTCCTATCACTACGCAGCAACGACACACTTTCAGCGCGAGTTAAAAATTGCATCATGCTCCAAAACGACACCGACAGACACCGACGCCCTCCAAACACTGTGCGGCACTCGTACGGAGACGGTGTCTGACAAGTCTAAAATTGTGATTTCAGTTTAATTATAATTTATTCATTGTGACACACATCGTGCACATCCCCCGAGGAGGGTGTGCCGAGATTTGTGTGATACTTACTTTTCGCTTCTTGACTCATCGGGGTTTTCCACGTGGTGCGCGTGGCTAGTAAATAATAACACAATGAATATCTACACACACACACTCACAAACGCATACACTCCTTCGGAAGGGATTTTATGGGTGTGCGGACAAGGGCAGATGGGCGAGGAGGAGAATGCACTTTCACCACCTTCCTCCTAATTGCATGCAGGCGATGCGCGAGCGCTGCATAATTTATTGCCTGGTGCCGTGACCAGGATCCAAGCAACACCGTGGCGGTTGGCTTAAAATGTGCGCCGCCCGGGGAATGATTTTCCAGCCGAACGGGAAAAACTCGCCGCCGCTGTCAACGTGCGCGTCGCGGTGCGCGTATGCACGGTTGGGCGGTTGTTGCTTAATCATTCCAATATGTTTGTCAGTCATAATCAGTCAGCGAAGGAACGGTGCTCTCGCATGGCGATGCCTTTTCGGCTATTTCCGTTAATTGCCCGGCGGTTGGTTGCACTCAACGATGATGCCGAGGTTGAGCAGTTTGACTTGAAACGATCGGCTAGGCAGCAGCTCCAGTGGCACGATCAGATCGGTCATTGTGCCTGCGTTAGAGCTGTTAGAGCTGTTCTAACGCACTTCTTCTGATGGGGGTCGGTGTGTCGCATGATTTGTGTTGATTTTTACACGAGCATGTACCTCGAACGAATTTAAATGCGACTCTTCCTGCAAAGCTTTTCCACCGGCGGAAGATGTCACCGCTGACAGTTGAATGATTATTTCAAGAAAGCGACCCTAACCTTTATGGCCTCGGGTAAACAAAGACATCGCTTACTCTTACAGTAATTCCTTTCCCAATCCCCATTGTTCGTACATTGTTTCGGCTGCTCGGTGGGATGTTGAACCAGAGACACTTCACGCATCAGCAGGGTTTCACCGATGTTCTTCCAAATATCGTGGAGGGTTATAATGGAATTAGGATTCGTCGTCCAGGAGCCACTCTCGCACAGCAAGTGCATCTAAAATAATTAGAAAGTAATGAAATTAACCGAGTGCACCCTTCAGGCCAGTAGTGCGCCGGCACAATAAATCACAAGCTGGTGTAATTCGATTGGGATGACATAATGAAGAGATATCGTTCCCGACACTTGTTTCCCATTCTGGATGTCAGTCGGGTCGGCGAAGGATGATGATGTGCATTTATTTTATTTTTATTATTTTTTTATGTGCAATATGCACACATAACACCGAAACTAGAATCTGGAGCTAGGAACAATGTCTCATCTCACTTGAGTTTTGGCAACAAACACCACATCCCGGCAGCCAGTTGGTTGAGCTGACAATCGCGAAGCAAAACCTTCCCAAAATCGGACCCTCGTCCGCGTGGTAGGACCGACAGTCGGGATGAAATGTTCGAAAGCAGCCAAGCGAAAAGCCATCTGTAATTCACTTTCGGACCGGCCGTAACATAAAACACTCCTCCCTGCCGGTACTCCCTTTGCAGCACAACCCATGTTAGGCCTAATCGTACATCCCACGGGAACTCTTCCAAGTACCAGGTCACTGGATGGTGGCTGGATTACTGTTTTCCCTTTTGCTTCGATTTCCATTTTCCTTTCCCATTTTTTTTTTATTTTATTTCGGCTGCTCTCTCGAACGCGATGACGTATAATTTGTACCACAAACAATGGAAACATGAAGCCGAAGGATTGCGACTTAATGGGGTTTCGGGTGTGCGGCCGAGTGCGTCCTGTGTGTGTGTGTGCGCGCGATTTTATTCACCCTTGAGGATAGGTTTTTCATTTCCCCCGTGCGATGCTGTGCGCAAATCATCATCACGGCAGCAAGGGCGGATAGAATGTGTTTTGCCTCGTTCGGTAAACATTACACCCCATTAACGGGCGTACTTTCGACGGCTGGAAAGGGACACTCACTCTGGAGGAACACACACACGCCAGCCCTTGATGGTGACGGTGCGTTATGGGGGTTTATCTATGTTTGGCGGATTAATCTCAGCGTGCGACATCCGAGACAGCCGAGGGGTCGAGGGAGGAGTTGAAGTGGGGAATAACCGGAGATGCTAGAACTCTCAGCCGCGTACGAGCCTTATCACTGTGAGCACTGTTACGATCAGTTGTCAAACAAAACCGTTCATCGTGTACATGTTTTGAAAAAGAGCAGCATAATGTAGCATAATGTCCACTGAAGCATAATGTAGAGAGGGAAGGGGGGGGGGGGGAGAGATGGAAGGGGGTGCTTTCCTACAGGTGGACGACCAGATGTGAAGCGTTTATTTTCAGCAGTTGCTAAATTTAGTATCACCACCGTAAAATTTATTTTAAACGATGTAGTGCAGAAAGCATACTATTAGGCGCATAATAAAGCAGGGAAAATTAGGTGAAGGCGGACACTTAAAGAATAATTTAAAATCTCTGTTAATTTATAAATCCGGTCATGAGCGACGCAACAACCTTCTTTTGCATCTATTTTTCATGAAAAAGTTCTTAACCGTTATTTTACTATTGTTATTAAGAATTGAGTCTGATATCCGTTTAGTAAAAACAACCGCATTTAACCTCACACCCTGGGGAGCTGGTACAGTTGTTGAGAGCCACGTTTTCTTCTAGTTTGATTCCAGCGAAGCTGCTCTGGCCGAAGATAACAATCTGCTAAGTCGTCAAGAAATGTACAATTTATTTACACATGGTTTATAATCGAATAAATCAACAAAGCAAACTATCACCACTGCCTTGCATCATACACATATGGTTGAATCCGTCCCGTAAGATCAATTTTATTGAGCATCTCTGTCCATATTATTTAAAACAATATGCTGCCTTTTTTGTTTTGTTTCCTAGTTCGCTTCTTTTTTCTTCACACATACGCACGCATGCGACCACCAATCGGACGCAACAATTGGAACAAACAAAACATATTTAATAGAACATCCTATACGCACTTCCTGCTACAAAGTGTATTCGTTCTCCCCTCACGCGCACATGCTTCAGGCGGTGTATGCAGAAGACGGCGTTCGATTATTTACATTGTTTAAGAATAAATTCTTTTCTTTTCGCTACAAAAAATACAAACACACACACACACACGGAACCGACTGTAAACCTAGCTGAACCGGATGCTAGCTTCGCTATCTTCTCGTCAATTTGCTAATTTGCTAGTTTTGCGTCGTTCATGACGCTACACAGTGCCTATTGCGGTGCGTTGTGGCTCGCTCCTGCCAACCAAAGCATTGGGTAAAAATCGTTTTTAACATAAACAAGCTGAGTAGCTATTTAGCAAGGGATTTCGTTGGATCTATTTGGGGTTACGGGTTACGGGGTACGTATGTTCAGGTGTGGGCTAAGCGGTAGTAACAAATCAATTATACAGTAGTATTGATCCCCTACCCCCGTCTTGCGACAAGGAGAACACTTTGCTTACAAACAACCTGTAGTAACAAAAAAACAGAAAAACGTAACGAAAAAGCGCCTAAAATTTCTTCTTTTACTCAGATTTTCATTACTATCGTAAACCTATTACCTGCCATAAAATGATTGGTTTAAGAATTCTGCTTTTTCTTCGTCTCGGCTTAACACGACCTTCTAAGGTTACGCCGGCCGCCTAATCTAAGTGTCTTACTTAGACTTGCTCATATACTCCACAGTTGGATAATCAGCCCTCATCACTACGGGGGAACGATCCCTGTTGGTGTTTGTAACCCTGGGGATCAGCCGGGTGCAGATCCAACGGGCTGACCCTGGTTTAAGAAAGAGTCATTGCATAGAATTAAAGTGGCTCAGAAAAGAAAGGTTACCGAGGCGTGACGACATGTGTCCTCACTAGCGATGACTGTCAACTCTACCAAGCGAAGAGTCAACTCTACCAATTATAGATGAGTCTCGCTAGACTCATTCTTTCAAAACAACGAATGAATCAAATCTTCATATTTGTCATCCACGGCTCTTCAAAGAGCCGTGATAGCGTTATCAAACAGTCTCTCTTAAAGCCCGTTGTCGCTGGTTCCGAACAAAGGTTTTTTTCTTGAAAGTTCAAAGAGTCGATACATTGGAGAGAAATTATTGTTTTAGAAGAATGACTCACAATATTCCAGAGCCATTCTTCTAAATAAAACGAATATCACATCGCTAGTCCTCACTTTCCATGCTCTTAAAATTAACAAAAAACAAATAAAAAACAAACAAGAGCAAGATCCTTAATTAAGCGCAAACGATCGTTTGTCGCGGTTTTTGCCGCGCGAAATCGTGCGTGCCTTAAAGGCGGCCGCATTAAGGAAGCGCTGTTCGGCTTTTACCGTTTTCCGCAGCCGTTCCGGTTCGTCCATCTTCGGACCGAGCTGGAACACCTCCCGCACAAACACATTCTCCGCCAAGTGCACATTCATGCCAAAGCCGAGCGCATTCCGCAGACACGTGTACTGATGGTGGATGGCCCACGTGTTCAGCACCAGCAGCTCGCGACCAAACTTGATGCCAATCTCGGGCGAAATGTCCTCCTCCAGATAGTGCAGCACGTCCCGGAAGGTGGCCCGCTGCACCTTGCGGTCCCGTTTTGCCCGGTACTTGTGTGCGTCGGTCGCCAGCTTCTGGGCCAACTCGATCAGATCCGGCAGCTCGTCCTCCAGGAACTCGTCGTCGTGCTGGCGGCCGAGCTCGTACATAAGCGCGAGCGTTTCGCCCGCCACCATGCGCACTTCCAGTATCGGGCTCTGCAGCATGCCGACCAGATTGCGCACGGACGGTACGATCCCGGTTCCGGCACCGCCGCCCATCAGCGCTACAAACTCGCCCGGCGGCAGCAGCGTCAGCAGCAGCGCCCAAGCGCTCAGTGCCGCACTGTGCAGCGCACCGGCATCGTTGCTGGCACCGCTCGGGCTATTGTCGCCCTTCAGGAAGCTGCCGGCAAAAATGCTCTGTAGCACCTTCATCAGCGGCAGTATCTCGCCAAGATCGTCCACACCGACGAAGCACAGCAAGCCGAGCGCGGCACAGCACTTTGCCCGCGCATCGTACGCAGCCGACCCGTCCTGTGCCGTACTGAGCAGCGCCGGCTTCAGCACCGTCACCAGCTCACCGATATCCTCCAGCGCTTCAATCTGGATCACCAGCAGCGGGATGATGCGGGCGGCCCACGACTGCTCCACGCCTTTGCCGCGCCGCAGCGACTTCTCCACCGCATCCATCAGCGTCACCTTCCGGTCCTCCAGAAAGTCCGGGATGTAGTGGTGCACCAACACCTCGTTGATGATCTGGAGCGCGTTGATACGCGTCTGTTGCGCCTTGTCCGACGCATTCTCGATCGCCTGCAGAAGCTTCTCCTCGTACTTCTCAAACCCACCGCTGCCCGATTCGCCCGACTCGCCCGACTCGATGCTACCGTTCGGACTATCCGCTAGCTGCGTTTCCGAATGGCACGAGTAGGTGCTCGCATTATCGTTCGACGTTTCGTCGTCCGATTGATCATTATTGTGCTGCCAGCTATCGGCGGCTGTAGATGTGGGAACATAAATTGAAAAGAAAACGGCCCCCCAGGGAAGGGGTATTAGTAATTTCCACTGGCGAAAGGTACTATTTGGATGCGTGTGTGTGTGTGTGTGTGTTTTCTCCCTCTGACCCGTATCTTATCGCAGCACGCGTCAGAAGGTGAGCTTCTGACCCGTGGTCACTTTACTTGGCAAACAGCAACCTCAGTTCCCACCGATGACTCTCCCTTCCTTATGCCTAAGATGCAAGAAAACACGCGCTAATGCAATGATGAATCGAAAATTGGCCGTGCTGTCACACTGCACACTCAATCAGTTTCCTCCCCCACTGCTTCTCTGTGCTTCTCACCGCACACTCCACCAGTGCGCAATCGCGTGCATACCAACACAGAAACAACAGCAACAGCACAGGTGTATGCGGTTTGGGTTACTGTGAGCTAATATTGTTTTATGTTTTTTTTTTTTATTCGATGCTGAGTGGATGTGACTGAACAAAGACCACGAACACAATGCAGCATACATTCGACAGTTTGGCCCAGTTTTTTTTTAAATACCATTGTGTTTTTCCGCACTCAAGCCCCAAAAAAAGGTAATATTTTAGTGGATCGCAAAAAAAGAAGATGCAACAATATTAAATTCCGAAAGTGATTCGTTCTTCACCTAGAATTGGGCTTGCCTGTGGAAGGGGAAGGAAGTTTCTTGAATACATCCAAATTGGGCACATGCACATAGCCCTTGGTCTAACGGCATGACTGATGACATGTTTTTCTTTTTGCACGACATTCAATTTATAGACAAATTTATCTACGTTGTCAGCACGTATTCAACTTAGTCTTAAAAAGACTAAAAATGCTTACAGTACCAAAGAGACCGTTAGCTAGCGGAAGCATGCGTGCACAACCCATGTTCGTGAGTCGTAGAACGAGGTCAAACCATGGAACCGAACATCAACACACAACTATCCCCATCCCTTCCCCAGCCAATGGCTCAAGGACGGCCGCAGCACGCACTGGAAAGCGACACAACATGGTCGTGGCGTGCGGTTACTAGTGATGGGTCAAACGACTCTGTTTTTTGCGGATCGACCCGGGTTCGTTCCAGTAGGAACCGAGCGCGCAACCGTGAATGCAACGAGTGCGAATCGACCTTGAATCGGATTGGATACGATATGATTGGGATTCGATAGGGATTTGATCCAGTTCGGATTTCAAAGGGATTTGATCCTATTCGGGTAAGGTTGAATCTATCGAAACTCGTTTTGATTAGGATTTTATATCCTCTGTAGCGAGAAGTGAGATTTTGTCCGTTTTGTTATTTCTGTGGAAATAGGAAACGATTCCGATTGGGATTCTATAAAGATTCTACAGGGATTCTAAAGTGATTCGACTGGAATATTTGAGGGATTCGATTGGGACGACGATTACGATTACGGATGACCCGCTAGGTTCGGTTCGTTCCCACCCATCACTAGTGGTTAGTGAATTTATATGCGACCGTGTGTATCTGTGCGCGTATTTCTCCCGTGCGGGATGTGAACCAATACACACCTGTGTGCTTTTTACGATTTCGTGGCATGGTTGATGGTGAGCTTCGTTGTTCGCTACGTGTAGGGTTTGTGATAGTATTCCTAGTTCAAGGATGTTTGCCGGAAAACTGGATAGCAGGAAACGCGTTGAAGTAGGTTGAATGAGGAGAAACTCACCAGCAGCTCCCGGTGTGTTTGTGTGTCTGTGAAAGAAACCAAAAAGAAAAAAAACAAAACGAATATGTGAAAATAAAAACAGTAAAAACCGTGGCAACAACCAAAAATTAGAAAAAAATCTTTTTTTTTTGCGCTCGTGTGTGTTGAGATGAAAGTAGGCGAATAATCGAGTCTTTTCAAGAGTCAAGGATGAAGGCGGATGGGTTTGAAGGGAGGGGGGGGGGGGGAAGAGAGGAGAGGAAAGCGGCTCTTACTTTCGCAAGGGAGATGAAGTTGAACAGAGCGGAATGAGAAGGCTAGAGGAATGTTTTACTCGAAGGTTAGAAATATATAGGACCGTTTGCGCGATTCTGCGATATAATTCACACACATGCGCCCTGAAGGCATCTAAAATCGTTTTCCCTTTTCCTATATTATTTGTTTGATGCAGCATTAGAGAAACGTGAACCACTTGCCTCTCTACGTGTGCCCTCCCTTCAAGTCAGCATGGAGACGAGGCAAGCGATCTGGGGGTTTTTTGATCCTGTGCCAACACAAACGGAAAAGAGCTTCTATCAGGTAACGAAGTCAGGTGGAAATTTAAAATAAAAAAGGAGCCAACAAAAACTACCCAAACCATACAGCTGTTCTAACCCACCTACAACGGCTCTCCGATACACTGGTCGCCCCCAACACACAGACACACACACAAACTCACGAAAACGATGCACTCGGAATAGTACTATACGCGACGGTTTCGATGCTGGTTCTCGCCCGCTTTAATCGTTCCTATTAAGCAACTTTAGGGTTAGGTTTTTTCACCTCTTGGCTAGCTTTTCGCGCCCAAAAACACAGCAAGCGAGATGATCCGAATAATTCAAACTAACTATCTTCCGCCTCGTTCATGTAAGCGTATGCGTGTGCCTGAATGCACACGGGAAAGCACAGACGCACGCGCTCGCGTGTCAGCTGCACCAGTGTCTTTTAGATGGCACTAATCAGGAACGCTTCCCTTTTATATGGCAGTAATTAGCACCGATTTCGACACGGTTCGCAACAAACTTCACCGCACTGGCAAGCGCTGCACAGCGAGCTACTTCCGCACCAACACCACCAGCGACGGACGCAAACGGTAACAGCAGTGAGTAATTGTCGTGGCCAATGTTATGAAATAATGAACAGTGCATGATGTAGTCCGACGGGCTGCTTCTCTCCCCCAGCGATGTTTAGATCCACACACACACACACTGAACGCACAGGGTAGGGTGGTGGGTGGGTGAATGATGCAGTCCAACAGAAAAATAAAATCGATTGCTTCTAATTCACTTTGAACTCTATCCTTTTCTATTTTGTTTCCTCCTCTTGCGAAATGATACCGTGATACTGGGACGCTGCGATGAGTAATGGCTGATTGATGGTAAGAGAATTGAAAAATTACGTACACCAAGCGCAACGCGTGCGTGCTCGTTTTGCTCGTCGTGCCAGAAGGAACTGTCAAGTAAGTGACAGTTGGTGCCTTTTTGGCCATTTTGACTTTTTCTGACTCATTGACAGATGCATGCAATACGTGAAACTTGTGACTTTTGGATTGGGCGGTTCAACGATACGTTTTGACAAGCATCCAGCGTTGCGCCATTCTAGGAACAATTTCTGGCGGAGTTGAACGTTAACGCGTCCCGATCGAGTAAAATCGTAGTGTTCAGTGAAAGTATTCAGTATTGGCGTGAAAGAAGGTATCATTTTACACTAAATGAGAGAAAAATATGTTTGATTAGTGTTGTTTCTAGCCGTACTCTTCGCTATCGGTGAGGTGATCAAGATTTTTACACACCCAAATAAAAGCCGGTGTAATTGTAGAATGTAATTAGGATAGGCATGATTCTGAATGTCCGAACCACTAACAAGCAGCGTCCGAAAGTATTTAATTAAGGAAATCCAACTCTCTTTTGGAATTCGTGGTGGAAATCGGCCACGGCAACCAGGCAAGCTTAGAACAGACGGACGAAAAAATAACCTCAAATCAACAGTTCGTAGAAATTCCACATCATAGTCCACATTCTTCCGGATGTATGTATGTATGTAGTATGTATGTAGAATATCACCGATGCGATCATTCGCAGCTTACATCAATTTTTATCGAAACAAAGAATCACACTACGAAAATGAAAGGATGCAATCGAAGCTGAATCGGATACATTGAAACGTCACCGCATACACGTTGAAACATGCAAGCGACGCAGGATATGTGCACATGATCAGATTGTTTGGTCATGTTGTGTGTTGCGCTAATACCGTTTGTTGAATCATTGCTGCTTCATACATCAGAGCCGTCACCCGTTTGATAATATAATACATTTTTTTCAATATCTCTTCCAGGAAACGATTATATCACCGGCAATTAATATACCGTGATTCATATTGATTGCATGTGAAACCGATAGCTAATACTATTTGAACGGAGCCTACAGTTAATCATTATGGACAAAAAAACTGCAAGTAAGGTGCGTCTGTTTCTGCGTTACACATTTATTCTAATTCCTCCTATTTTTTGTTCACTTTTAAGAAATCAAAAAGAAATGCTGTGAATGCCGTCGCAAGAAGAAACATCGCAAGAAGCGAAAAAAAATTAAAACCGAAAACGATATTGCATTCGCGGACGCGGTTGAGGCCCTAGAAAGAATCTCCTTAGGTAAATTCACTTTTTCTTTTTTCAGTTTCACTTATTTCAGTTTCTATTCGATGTATGAACCAAAATGTAAGCTTTCTGGAGGAATGTGGAAACAATGAACATTATAAATAAGGCATTTCCTCCTCACTCTTACAGTATCCCTGGCATACTCGGTTAAAAATGGGTGCATTTACTGAAAGAAAATATGGTTAGCCAAGCTAGAGTTGCGTTCCGAATAAAACGGAACAGTTCCGTCACGAGTGAAAACACTTCCCTAATCAAGCGACATCCAAAGTCCCTGCCTGAGCATGAGATATATTTTTCGAAAAACGTTCACATAAGTCGCCTATTCGAGATACAATTGGCTGTCGACCCTACAGCCTGGTGGACGCCGGCCACGAGAGATTTCACAATCAAAAGTTCAGGTTCACATGAGTTTTTGTTAAATTGTGTGGCTTTGCAATCGCTTTTTGAGATCCTGTTGCTTACAAAAACTATCTGTACGAGGCAACGGAGAAAAAGCTGAAATAGCATTCTTGGGATTCTTTGACAGTTTCACATCGATCGAACTGTTGAAGTTCGAAATTTACCTTGGCCCGCTGCCTTTTGAATTGGTGCAGGTGCATGGCGCAATATCCCCGCCGAAACACACCGAAACTAGTGGTGGGAACTCCGAGATGGATTAATGATTCAACTCCGACTGCGACCTGTAAAAACTGTACTATACTCCGTAAAAGATCCGTAGTAAACTCCTGAGTTTGCTTCAGATTAGTCCGGAGATTATACCGGAGCAATGCATAGTTTACTCCGGAGTTCATAAAGGAGTAATCTCGGATATGAACTCCGGAGTTCATAAAGAAGTAATCTCGGATATGAACTCCGGAGTGCACTGCATTATCAAATGCAGGTTACCCTATCAGCGGTTACCCCGGGGCATCGACCGCTTATTTTATTTCGGAGTCAAGACCAAAATCGCTGTCGATTTTGAAATAATTCTGTATCCTCAGATTAATCAGACTCTGGGAAAAATGACAAATTACCCATCACTAGCCTTAATAAGCTGAAATGAAACATCAAAAAGTGACAGCTAAATAACGCCTCTCTTTATTGATTATCACGCAAAAGAGAATAATATTGCTTATATATATATATTTTTTATCAAAGCTATTTACCCAAATTATTCGTACGTTTCCATTCAACATCCTTTATCCAAAGATCAGTTTATTTCCGACAAAATCCGTGATCACTGAGTGGAACCATCGTTTTGGCTTTGTTTTTTTTCGATGTGTCTCGCCGCCGTGTTGCTAGAACCAAGCTAACAAGCCGATCGCATTTTCGAAGCGTTTCAATACTTCCTATACAGTAAATAAAACACTCAATTCCTCGGTAGTGGATGCTCATTCTAACATTCGTTTCGTTCATACAGAGCCACCGTCCCAGGAGGCGAATCAACAACCCCCGGATCAGGTAGAGGAAGCAGCGATCGAGGGGATCATTTCTGACATGTTGGAGGGTTGGTACTGTCGGACCATGAACGAGGAAGCCCAGCGCAAAACCCCGCTCATGACCATGATAGAGCAAACGCAACCCAACGCGCTCGTATCCTCAATGAACGAGGAAACGCAGCACATGAATCCCATGATTTCGCTCACCAATGAAGAGCCACAGCCGCAGACTTCCTCTATGATGTCGATGGTAAATGCGGCAACACAGCAACGCAACGCCGCCGCAGCGCCTACCGGAAACGAACAGCCAGCGGTCGATGGGAACACCAGCGTAGAAGAAAACACTGATGAGGAGGACTCCGGCACATCCTATACCAATTGGAAGGAACTGTACACCGATTTGAAAAGGAAAATGAAAATTCTTATCCGTGTAAGTAGTTTTCAATTTAAACAGTACAGTAGCATTTTTGTGCACCAAGTTCTAGGCCATTAGACGTACACCACACTTCCTTGTGGACCTCCTGAAAAACCCTACTAATTCAGCGGACAAAGCGCTCTAGCACAGTAATTGCAATTAAACAAAAAAGGGGAGAACCGATTTAATGTTGGATCTTTAACTCCTAGTTTTTATAAGTTTTTCCAATAGTAACTTATGTGGGATGCTATCGAAGGCTGCCCGAAAGTCAACATAGATTATAGAGATTATATTTTTTTTCTCCTTCCAACAAATTGCAGGAAAACATCTATTTTAAACAGACTTTGGCGTTTCACCAGAATCGTTTGCTGACAGTTATACGCGATCGTTCGTTTTTGCTTGATCAGTTGCTAAAATATGAGTATCCGGAGATGACGTCGTCCGACAGTGATGAAACGGTGGAGTCGGATAGTTCAGTAAATGTTGTGGAGCAGCCGGCGAAAAAGCGTAAGACGGAAGCGTCCTCATCACAGAGCGCTGTTTCCGTAATGAAACCACCGGCTGCGCCGAAGCGCACCAAAAAGGTAACCAAAAAGCAGCAACAGCAGCAGCTGCAGCAACAACAACAGCAACAACAGCAGAAGCAACAACAACAGCAGAAGCAACAACAACAGCAGAAGCAACAACCACAGCAGCGGCAACAACAACAGCAGAAGCAACTACAGCAGACGCAACAACAACAGCAGAAACAACAACAACAGCAGAAGCAACAACAACTGCAGAAGCAACAACAACTGCAGAAGCAACAACAACAGCAGAAGCAACAACAGCAGAAGCAACAACAACTGCAGAAGCAACAACTGCAGAAGCAACAACAACAGCAGAAGCAACAACAACAGCAGAAGCAACAACAACAGCAGAAGCGGCAACAACTGCAGAAGCAACAACAACAGCAGCGGCAACAACAGCAACGACAACAGCAGCCGCAACAACAGCAGCCACCACAACAGCAGCCGCAACAACAAGTATCAGAACCGCAGGAACAAATTGCTGGGCAGGTGTTACAGATGCCTTCGCATCTCACTGTGCAACATCAACAACCTGATGCGCAACAGCAGCAACAGATGTTACAGCAAACAGAACAGTTGTCACAGTCTTCGCAAGATATGTTGGACCAACTGCCACCAGAGGATCAACTGCTTCTGCACATGCAGCAGGACAAATTAATGGATTTGATCAAACAAATACCGCAATCGCAGCAACTGCTGCAGGCATCTCAGCAGCAACCCCAGCCACAGCAGCAACAACAACTGATGCAGCCACACGGCTCACAAATATCGCAGGCTCAGCAACAGTTGCAGCAGATGCAACAGCAGCAGCAACAACAACCCCAACAGCAGCAGATCCTGCAAGCGCAACAGCCACCCCAGGTTGTACAGGCGCCGGTGCTGGTGAATCATCCACACATGATGCAGCTACAAGTGATGCAACAAACACCACAATCCCAGCATCAAACCCAGGTGCAGCAATTTCTGAACAATCCGGCGCCACAAGGTTTACCACCGATCAGACAGCAGCAACAGCAACTCCGGCAGCATCATCAGCTCGACCAGATGGAGTTACAGCAGCTGCAGCAGCACATACTGTTCCAGCCTTCCACGTACGTCCAGCAACCGGCAACGAGCAGTGCGTACCAGTTTCCGCTCTCGATGATGTCGCAGGTGCCGGCGGAGCTGCTCGCCACCGCTTCCTACACCGACATAGAGACGTCCATGCCCGGTGACGACGTATCGATGGAGAGTCAAATGACGAAGGAGGAACTCGAGCGGCATCTGCAATCGCGACAAACGATGCCCCAGGTGATACCGGAAGGCGAGCTACCGATCGAAATGTTTAGCAACAATTCATCCACCGAACCGCATGATCAGCTAAACTAAACATTTTGGAGGAGTACAGGGAGGTGGGTTGGAGGTTACAACCCCAATTTTTTTGCTCTTTTTCTTTCTATTAAACGAAATATCTTCAAGGATCTTCAAAGATGGCACGTTTTTTCGAACTAAAAACTAAAAAAACTAAACTAAAGAAAAACTAAAAAAATATTATTTGTTGCCTGGAATAGGGTTAACACTTTGAATGCCACGTTTACTTCCTTCAAGAGACCTCTGGTCACGAATAGTAATCGTGATGTATGGTGCAGTTCACTCGCACAAGAGTGTTTCTTGTAGTAATGGGGCGTAAAGGGCAGTGAAAGTACAAAAAATGTACAATTTTCCAGTCGTAGGACAGGACTGAGCACTCAGACAAGAGTCGAGGGTTTTTTGTTAGGTTGAGTTGAGTTCAGTAATTCTACCGTGGCGTTTACGATCAGTCGCTTCATTGATTAAAGTGGTTAAATGCTGCCCACAATTGATTGTCAATCATTCATGCGATATTTCATCATCATTTGTCGCTATCCGCCGGAATTATGTACGCGTTTCAGTTCTACAAAATAAAAATAAAACAAAACAAACAAGAAAAGGAGCCTTGATTTTCTTATTCGCGAACAAACCCCTGTCGGATTCCACCGAACCGTAAAAAAGCAGTTCATTTTTGCTAATATTTTTGTGCTCTTACGCTTAAAATAATAAAAGAGCTGAGTGTCGTTACCAACAGCTACGAACGCATCCCGTAACCTTCGATTCTTAGTAGCGTAAGAGGTTTTTTATTTTTGGTTTCTTCATCCAACCGTTAAATGCACCTTCTTCATGACGGTGTTTGAAATCTCGTTAGGTAGCCTACGCACTCCACGGGTTTCCTCGGCAGGACCGGATATCGAATCCCAACCGGACCGTTTCAGGCTCCTCCAAAATGGCACAGTAAAACCCTCTCGAAGCAGTGCGTCGATCGAGTTTTCACATACACCAAACCTAAAGTCGATGAAATAAAGTCACTCCATCTCAAATCACTCTCGTTGCCTTTAGATCATTAGTATATGGCTAAGGTATGTGCCTATTTTCAGAAATGATAACAGCCATTTTAAAAAATTATGACCAGAAACAGCAACACCGCTAGCGCAGTACTGATCCATATTAGCAGGCAGGTGCGCTTCTTAAGCGCTTTAATCTTGTACTCGCGAGCCTTCTGCAGCTGGTGCGCACCGTGATCCGTGTTGAGCGTCGCCTGTTGCGCGTGGTACTCGATCACCTGCACCAGGCTGGCCTGCTCCATCACCAGGCTGGATATGCGCACAAACATATCGCGCACTTCCATCAACGATTTTTCCAACGCTTCCAGCTGACTGTGGCGCGTCATGATGTCACGTAGTATTTGCCGCTCTCGTTCCGTTTCCTCTAGTAGCTACGAGAGAGAAATGCGGAAAACTCCATACTAGAAACATTTCAATAAAACTGCTACCCTAGAATGCTGGGTCGCTCACACATGCATACATTGCCTGCGAAAGGTGACCTCTGATTGCCGGTAAGTTGCTCCAGTGCCTCATCGTCCGTGATGTTGTAGTTCACTGGAAGGATTTATTGCTCAGGTGTTATTTATATTCTGCATCGATTCTAGCCAAAAGTATCTAATGACACTGCCATTCTTACTTGCTTTCGCTTCCAACTTCATCATCGACATGATACGATGCTCGTAATATGCCACTAGCTCGTCATGTTCCCGGTACGCAGTCAGGTAGTCGTCCCGGATCACCAAGAACTGTGTGTTTTTAATCCGGAACAACACGCCCGTTCTGTGTACGCTATCGTCGCCGAGTTCCGACTCGAGCTGCTTGATGGAGCTGTAAATGCGCTGGCAGAGCTGATTGTTTTCCTTCATCTTTTCCTCTATCCGGTCGCGTATGGCTGCCGACGTGGGGTTATAAGATTCAACAACAAAAATATCAGCAATGGCGGATTTTAGTCTCTTCCCTCATCGTTGGAAAATAAATTATTACGTTTATCATTGTAGTGAAATTTGGATGTTCCGATCAGTTTTCGCATGTCGGTAATGTTGGTCCGTATCGTTTGTATCCAGCCAGTAAGTTGAGAAAACTGAAACGAGATAGGATCGCAATAAAATTTATTCGTGTCTTGACGTGTTTTTATTCGTCTTGCTTGATTTTATTTTGCTCGATTGTGTAGGTGGTTTGTAAGTTAAATTCTCTGTAGGTTAAATAAGTTCTAGGAGGAAAGATAATTGAGGAATCATCTATGATTGATGAGCTTTACAAATTGTACAAATACAGAACAGGCAGGAAAGTTTAATAGATAACTAGGACACAGTCGTTTAAATTGTTTATTGCAAGCTTCCTGCGGAGAAAGGACCCTCCTTACTATCTTGGACTTGGAACAGGGTATATTATATTCATACTTCACATTTGGTAGTACTTTAAACGACTATCCTTCTGTTATGTGTTAGACGGCTTAGCATCTAAATAATCGAGCTAATTAAACTCAAAATTTAAATTAAATTTACCAACACACATACCTTTTCGAGATTTTGGAAGATTTCTTCTTGTGATCTGGACAACGGCATCTCCCCCTGCCCGACGTCATCCGGATTGTGATTGGCGTACTTACTTCTCTGCGGTCATTGTACGGTTCCAGACATCGTATCGAAAGGGCCCAACAGCAAGTGGAGTATATACGCAAACGATTTGATTACATATTGGTTTGCGAATCGCGTTTTGTTTTATGTACTCATTTTGATCGTCGTCTGGGGATGGTTAGAATAGCAACAAAAAAAAAAAAACGACGCAAGAGCACCGCAACTACCATACCAACGACCCTGGGGGACGTTGCCACTAATTGGCGCTAATTGAAAAACGGTTCAACACGGCGATCGACATCCGGCCGACGGTAACTGGTGCTTGCGAACCGGTTCGATCAGGAGCTAGGAGGGGTTGAGGAAGGGGTGTACGGATCAAATAGCCTTTCACTTACGCTTTTCAGCTCCGCTAGCCGATCCTTCACCATGGTTGGAGATCCGTTTCGTGGTTGATCGATGGAACGAGGCGAGGATGTCGTGTGGTACCGTTGCTTGGTGCATTTGATTTTGATAGCTGTGCAATCTCAGCAGTCGTCGGTGTAGGCGTGTGAGGATTAACCAATCAACGTTGTTACTGGGCAGAGCACACAACAGCTACCGACATTCCCGGCAGAAGAATTTAAATATTTCGGAAGTGTGAGATGCTCTACTTCTATCACATTGACGAGCACAACCGTGTCTCACTACGTGCACGCTTATCAGGCGATGTCAGGTGTGATGACTATGATTCATTAGCAACACGAAACCCCACTGCGGGCCAGCGAATGGTGAAGTTGTCCAGATATTGTGCTGATCGGCCCCAAGGAGACTAGTGCGCTCTGACACACTATCTGACCCGTACGGATACGAACCTCCGTTAGCACTAAGCCGCTAATAGCGACCGAGCTGGAGAGCAGAAGCACGCATACTGCACTGTGTGTGCAAACGTACACCACGCTGCTGCTGATGTGGTCTAAAGCACATAAAGCCTACTTGGAGGGTTGCGCGCGCCCGCACACACACGTGGACTCGCAGAGCATGTTGCCGCGCTCACTTTCTTGCTCTCTCCAGTGAGGGTAAAACCCGTAATAGCCACAGTTTACGCACCCCATCGTTTGCAGTGTATGTACACAACAGCCCCAAGTGTTCCAGTTATTTTACTACCAGCCCCATCTAGTCACGGTGTTAGTTCGATAGCGTTCTGTGGCGCACACATACCGATAACGAGATGTAGGAGATAAGATAATGCATCGTGATGACATGTTTTTTTTTGTCTCTTTTAGCTAGTAAATTTTATCTAACTTTAGTGCGCATTTTGAAAGGGAAATTGAGTTCATTAACAATTTAAGGATGGATCGCCGGTATCGAAAACTAGAAACTAGTTTCTTGCACTGTCTACCGGAACCTACTACAACAGTCACAAAGGTAAGGTTAGAATCTGAAAATAAAGAAGTGCTTGTTTTTTGAGGATGCTTTAATCCGTTCTTCTAGAATTAGCAAGGCCAAAAATCATACTGCACTGTGTGTGCAAACGTACACCACGCTGCTGCTGATGTGGTCTAAAGCACATAAAGCCTACTTGGAGGGTTGCGCGCGCCCGCACACACACGTGGACTCGCAGAGCATGTTGCCGCGCTCACTTTCTTGCTCTCTCCAGTGAGGGTAAAACCCGTAATAGCCACAGTTTACGCACCCCATCGTTTGCAGTGTATGTACACAACAGCCCCAAGTGTTCCAGTTATTTTACTACCAGCCCCATCTAGTCACGGTGTTAGTTCGATAGCGTTCTGTGGCGCACACATACCGATAACGAGATGTAGGAGATAAGATAATGCATCGTGATGACATGTTTTTTTTTGTCTCTTTTAGCTAGTAAATTTTATCTAACTTTAGTGCGCATTTTGAAAGGGAAATTGAGTTCATTAACAATTTAAGGATGGATCGCCGGTATCGAAAACTAGAAACTAGTTTCTTGCACTGTCTACCGGAACCTACTACAACAGTCACAAAGGTAAGGTTAGAATCTGAAAATAAAGAAGTGCTTGTTTTTTGAGGATGCTTTAATCCGTTCTTCTAGAATTAGCAAGGCCAAAAATCAACATGATGGTGGCGCACCAACAACATAGGAATTGCGCAAGGGTGCTCGCTGCATCCAACCGGTCATACTACAGGAAACTTATCTACCTAAAATACCACCATAAAATAGTCGCGACGGACGATGCCTTGGCTGTATTGAGCATGTCCTGTATCAGTGCTCTGGTCTCATCTGAAATTCTTTTCCTTCTTTGTCCCTGAAGAAAAAAGGACGAAAGGACAATGGAGGAGCCGGTACAATGGGTGGTAGTCCAGCTGGTTATGCTGTTAGAATGGCATCAGGAGATTTAATCACTAAAATCATTTTAGACCGTCCTCTTGGGCTCTACACATCCTCTTGAGGGCTTGGTTCCTTGCGCATTTTTTTAGAGAAGTTCACAAGCAAGCGGTTTGATTGATGCCTAGTACAATCATGAGAGTTTCAGACTGTTCACAGATATTTGAAGGCCCCGACCATTATTGAATGCCGAATTTAGATCAACAGAATTTTGTTCCAATGATCCAGGTTTGAAAATGATTTCTCAATGCAAAACTCGTAATTCCTTCGTCAGCTCAAACCCACAGACACACACATCATTTACTATCAAAATGGGGAAAAAGGGAGAGGTTTGCATTTGTATTTCCGTAATAATGTTCTGTACATCGCTTTTTTTTTTTTGTTCGCTCGTGGCATATTTCTTACAATTAGTTTTGCTTTTATTAGAAATATCGTTCCTACTAGCTAGGTTAAACAAATCCTCTGGGAAATACCTGTCAAGTGTAGGGTAAAGAAACGAAGTATAAGGCAGCAAATTTTAAAACAGGTATGTCTGACTTACTTCAGCAGGGGGGGTTTATATCTGATTGTTGATAAAAGCAACAAAAAAAAAAAAAGCTGTAACATAAAAGTGAAGTTACTAAAACTAAAATGTTGGCTTATCGTATCGCTATTCTATTGCTTGTTGTGTCCTTGGCAGGCTACTTTGATGCGTTTTGAGATTCCTTTTAGAAGCTGCCAGAATCGTTGCGTGGGATAATAAGTATACCTGATTTAAATTGTGCGTCCTTATCAACATTTTGCCACACTATTAGCAATACAAACAAATGCGTAACATATGGAAGGCGAATAAGTAACTTTTAAAGTTAAAGTAAAGTGTTGCTTCCTTTGTAAGCTCCAATCGTCTAGTCCTGGTAAAATCGGTAAAATGGTTTTCCTGTGTTCCAACAACAACTTATGTTCATTCGATTTTTGATTTGATTTGTTTGCCCGGAAAGATTGAAACGTGGAACATTTTTCATTCCAGGATTTTTTTTTATGTTCTGTTTGTGCGTTGCTACAAAACAACTAACTTCTAGGGTAAAATTTGACTGAAAACTAGAAACAAGCAAATAGCTAGTTTGATATCGTAAGCGTAATCGCCAGCATAATCTCAAACACGGAAGAAAAAAAAAACTATCCACCTAAATGTTCCAGTCAGGACAAAAAATAAAAGATTAACCATATACACCTAAACTAACTTCAATGGAAGCAAATAGTTTAACTCGTTTGAAAAACATTAATTAAAAAAAACATCTCAGTTTTGCTTACTACGAGCAAATCAACAAAACAAATAATACGTAATACTTTCCATATGCTGAAGTTTCTAACTTCGTGCTAATCAACTGATTTTCATTCTAAATCGATCATATGTCATGGTTTACTGCTTTCTGTTCGCTAGTGCGCATAGTTACGGTTGCATTATCAAACTCAACGTCTGGGATATGGGACCGTGTAACAATCGTATAATTTGTGTCAAGGAAGCATCGATGAGTGTGTCGATTAACAATGTTGATAACGCTTAACAGAATCCCGGCAGCACAGAATGCGATTCAATGATGTAAAGAGAATGCAACAAAATAACAGCAGTTTTCTTCTAATAAATCGATGGCACTGCCACACAACCGAAAGGCCCTGGTTCATATGCCGCCTCCCTGAATACTCAATTTTCTTGAGCTTTTTGTTTGTTTCGTTTCGTTTTAATGGCGCTGCTGAATACCATTTTTACTGGATTTATGTTTCGTGTGTGGTAACTTATAACTTCTACCGATTGCATTATGGGAACACCCCGTCTGGGCTGCTCCTTTAAGGCTTTGGTGTGCGTACCATGCAGGATCAGGGTATGACCATGGCCGTATATATTCACCAAACTCTCTACCACTCTAACCGATACGTATTATTTGGCTCTGCGTCCGATATACAGGTCCCTTGGGTTGCCTTGTACGTAAATATTGATAGCTTTTTATGATTTATATGCATTAGTTAAGGTTTTTTGTTGTTGTTGTTGCTTGTGTTTCATTACCAGCCATTTTTCTCGCATCGCAAAGTAATACTTTTATCTCTCCAGACATCAACTTAGATTTTTTTTTCGCTCTTAATTCCAGAAACCCTGACTAAACTTTATTTGATTACGACGGTCCAGTGCCGTATTGTCAAAACCTGTTGGGGTAGGTGTGTCTTATTATTTTCCCATAGACGGATAACCATACTTTGATTTGGAAAGCACAGATCGGCCCATAATAATGAGCAGCAATTTACAGGGTTTCAATCATAACTCTCAATGTTTGCATAATATCAGCCAGTAGAAAATCATGAAAAAGGCCAAATAGCCATTATAAACACTAGAAAATTCGTTGAAAAGCTCTCTAGCTGTATCTTGTAAATTTAATTATATGATTATTTTAGAAAAAATTAAGAAAATATTTTTTCACTGAACTAACTCGGTGCTCGGTCTAACTAAGCATAATTAATTCAGTTTTTAGTGTCATTTTGAGGATAAAAAGGAGCATAAAAAAGTTCATTATCGAACATAGCTCTAATCAAAACCTATACCCTCCCGGCGGAGGTGAATAATTTGAAAATGAATGAGTTAACAGTTGAAAAAAAAAATCAACTCAACTTCTCTTAACCTTAGAGATCCACCATCTGCATACACAGCAACGGGAAATTACATTGCATGCGCCGTTGGGGAAATAAAACAAAAATACTTTAGTAATCGTTCAATATATCGTTAAAACAAGTTTTACCCAGCAACAGAAAGACAAACAAACGATTAAAAATTATATAAAACGAACTCAATTTCATTACGCCTGGCTCTCCAAAAGCATGAAAACGTCCTCTAATCCACTTTAGAGGAGGAAAAGTTTAAGTTGACTGTTATAACTTCTTACTTGGTGTTGAGCTAGTCGAACGTAATCGACCGTACTGGTTCACCGGCCCAATACTTGTTTACGTAGAAAGCCTGAAGTGTGTATAGTGTTAATGAGGTTGGTAATGTCGTTTTTCGTCTGAAATTTGTCAACACCAAACCACGAGTTGCCTTTTTTGAACCCACCTCCACTGCCTTGCCCCGCCCAATCTATAGTGCGGTAGTTCTGACGTTGAGATTCATTCGCATAACCGTCGCGCAAGCTTGCCAAACGATGCATCCAAACATCGTCGTACTCCGTAGACTAGGGATACTGCCGTGCCCGTAATTCCTCCGCAATGTCCTGAAAGCGTGCAATGTAATCAACGGTGTTTTCGCTCATCACTGACATGTCCACCTGCAACGGGAAAACCAAAAAGGTGTCGTGTCGTTGTTAATGTTCCTAAAATATGCTCGCTGCTGCACTACTTACGTCCGGATCGATCGATTGCCGGATCGGGGATGAGAACGGTTCAAAGCTGTTCAGGATGTTGGATAACGACAGATCGTTCAGGTTCACGTCGCCCATCTTGTCATCGCAGGGTTCCTGTGCTAGCAGGCCCGCTGATGTGCCACTACCGCACGGCACAATATCGGGGAACAGGTTCGCCATCATGGAAGCTGAGGTGGATGGCAGCGAGAGGTCGAAGATGCTGAGGCTCATATCGCTAAGCGACAGTTCGGCGCCAGGGTTCTTCACCGGGCTGAGAACCGGAAACAAATCATGGCCGGTACGTGGACCATTGGAAGACGTTGGATTGGTATTTTCAATATTATTTCTGTTCATAGAGTTGGTGTCGTTTGCTGGGATCGAAGCAATGCTGTTGTTGTTGTTGCTACTGCTGCTGTTACTGGCGGTGCTTTTCAAAGTTAGATTTATGTTTGTACCCACTTCTGCTGCACAATACTGAGGATTGGTGGACTGTTGAGCGACTGTTTGCGCAGGGGTGACGATCACTTTTTCACTTGCGCTCGGGAGCACCGAAACCGTTGGCTTGGACGGTTGAATCATCCGCGAACCGGCAGTATTGCCAGAGGAGGAGGTAGTAACTGTTGCGGATGGTAGCGCCCGTACCATGCTCGGATGCAGTGGATGCATTGTGTGGAGGCGATTGATTCGAGAACGCCACCAGCGAGACTGCTTGTAACGAGGTGGAACGTGCTGGAAAATGCGTTGATCAAGATGTAAGGTTCAGGGTGTCCACTCAGATTAAGATTTCAAATTCCCGATTTTTTCAGTTTTTTCTCAGCTTTTCCCGGTTTTTTTTTCTAGTTTATGCAGGTTCACTACATTTCGATTGCTCAATGTAGATAAACTTATCTGTTATATGTCTATGGTTTCTAGAACTGCATGTAAGTTATGTGTTAAAGACATACTTTAAGGAAATAACTTCAAAATTTTCCAAAACAAAAACTCTTGCAAACTGAACGAAAACAAGGAGAACATATACGGGTTGACATTATAGAGAATCATAAACTGAATTTTTATTGCAACAACACACATTGCTTGAGCGTATATAGAATTAGAAAATGTATATAAAAATGTTGTAGAATAACTTCAATAATGGCATACAAACAAATTAATTTTTAAAATGGCTCAAAATTAGAAATGAATAAAGTTTTTCTTAAAATCATAAAATTTGCTCAATCAACATTGTTCAACAAACGAAGAGAGATGTAGCATACCGTCGATACAAATGATTCATGGTATCAAAATATCAAGCAAACACACCAACAACGCAAATGACCTACATTTCATGAAATTTAAAAACATAAAACCCGTTTTCTTCGGCGAAATTCCCGGTTTTCCCGTTTTTTCCCCGTTAAAATTAAAATCAAGGCTGATTCCCAGCTTTCCCGATTCCCGGTTGAGTGCCCACCCTGGAGGTTGAATAAAGCATTGAACAAATGAAAAAGCTCTCCGAGAACAGCCCAGTACTTACAAGATCTGGCACAAGGTGATTTATGGGGTTGGGCCCAGGCAGCATCGGATGTTTAAACTGCAAACGGTCATCTTGTGCCGATGCAATGCCGCCATCGATTTCGGTTCGCTGCAATATTGGAAGGAATGCATTCGTGTTAAGAAATAATTAGAATTATAGCAAACTTAGACGACCATACGGCAAATAGCTCTCATCATCTTCTTCTTGGCTTGGATGCCGTGTTCAATTCCCATCCCAACTTTTATAGCGTTTAATAGGGTCCGAACAATTCTGAGCAACCCAACTTTTTTGTTTTACAGCATCATACTGACAATGTAGAACAATAGCATGATAATAATATCGTAACGTACCTTTGGTTTACGTTCTGCCGCACTTCCAGGACGCTTTTTCGGATCCTTATTGCCCAAGCTGGCCAAAAACAGTAGGCTCTTTAATCGCCGGCTAATGGAATCGACCGGACACCATTGCTGTTCCTTCACTTCCTCCTTCGCAGTCGCTGCCGCTGCTCCTTCCTCTTTCACACCGGCAGGTTCAGTCGTGGACGGTTCCTGAGCGAGCATTAATTTCATGTTACCGTCATCCGTCAGCTGCTCCGAATGCTCTCCACCTTGATCCTGAAGCGCCGTCTTAGTAGCGGCAGTCGATACACACTCCTTCACCTCTTGTTTCACCGTAGCAGCAGCAGTAGTACGATTCTCCCGCACCCAATCGTACTCTAGCTCGACCTTCATCTCTGTCCCGAACATTATGTACAGATCGCCAACCGTCAGATCGCCTACGCTGTCGAGCGTCCATCCGTCCCGAATCCGTTGCATCTGTTCCTCCGATACGAGCGGTCGGAAGTGATTCATTGATGGATGGCCACCGTTTGGTTTGTTGACATCGCCACCCTTCCGTCGGTGATACTTTTTCTTCTTCTTCTGCACCGTCACGATAGTGGTGGTGGTCGTGGTTTTGGTAGTAACGCTCGTGTTCGTAATCGTGGTCGTCATCGTGCTACTGGACATCCCACCGTTTCTAGCGCCCTTGATCGCTTCCTCACCAGCTGAACTTTCGGCCGTATCCGGTTGATATCGGGCGGCCAGCAGCATATCTTCCTCTGATCCTCTGTATGCCCCTGTGGAAGTTTTTGACATAAAAAATATTATGGTTACCGAAGCTGCTATATTATGTTGTACATTCCCAACCTAGTCCCTGTGTGTATCACCATGTTTCCCTTAATCAATTTTCCCGCTTTTTCCGCTCCCCATTTTTTCCTCTTTCTTGTAGATTAAGATTGGTTGTTAAGTTTAGATTGTAAGAGTTTTGTTAATCCTAGAGATGGAAAACAAGTATACGCATTGAATTGAATCTTACCATCTAGCAACGCAAACCCGTCGCACGAATTGTCACTTTGCCGTGCGACCGGCGTATCAGAATCTGTCGCACGCGACGGAGCATAATGGTGCCGTCCATCGCACGCAAGAAAGTCCTTCAGCTCGGTCGACTCGTTGGAAGCGTTCGGTGATTTGAATTGTTCGGTGAAGGTACCGTTTTGCGCCACCATCTCGCCGGACGGTTTTTCCTCGCTCGGTTCCTTGGCACCAACGTCATCGTACTTTGGCTTTTTGCTTTCGCTGCACGCCTTCTCCGAACCGCTGTCCGTACGCGGGCGTCGACCAGCCGCCGCCGTTACACGCTCCTTGCACGCGTTCGGTTTCTCCGCCCCGCATAGCGTTTCGCCCGGTACCTTCACCCCGATGCGCTGCTCGTACGAATTGAGACAGATGCTGGTGTTGCTCTGGAAGTCGGTCAAGCTGATCATTGGCCGATGGATGATGGCGTTCTGGGCCGGTACGAACCGCAAAACTGGCACACCGATCATCCTGGCGCCGTCCTTTGCTTCCGGTGGCGCGAATAGCTGTATCTCGTGCTGTATGCGCTGGCGCGACAACTTCGACGAAATGGTTGCCGACGTACGCTTCATCCCGTCTAACCGTTCGACGAGCCGTACGTCCTGGGCGCGCCATTTCTGCTGAAACAGTTGCAGCAGCGCGGACAGTCGCTTCTGTATCGTGACGGTGATGCGCACGCGCGGATTCTGCGCCAACGACTGTACCCGGCCCCACGCCTCCACGGTGGACGGTTTCAGCAGCACATCCACCTTCGGCGGCAACTTAATCTCTTCCTGCCATTCTTCCAGCTGGTTCAGCTTCCGCAGTGCCCGACAGGAAGGCGTCTTGATGCGAATGTTTTTGCCCTTCTCACGTACCATCGTAAAACCCTTGTACACCAAATCTTTCAACTTGTGGAAGTACTTCTTGTTCTGGAATGGTACCTTCCGGCGCATCTCACCGTAATTGATCAGTGCGTACAGTTCTTGCGCTTCCCGCTTTACCTCGTCCGAAAAGTGTAGATACTTCATTGCTTTCTGATTGAACTGGTAGTACAAGTTGCGGACATCTTTCGATTTAAAAACCTGCTGCTCGGTACTATCCTTTCGGCGCTTTTTCGTGTTCAAATAGTTAATAATCGCTTCGAAATCCTTCCCGTACTCGTTCAACGCTTCGAAGAAAAGGTTTTTGTCATGATTGCTCCAGACGACGCGCATCTGCTTCGGTTGAATGGGCGCTTTCGTAAGGGTTGAGGTGTGCGGTTTTGCCGCTTCCTTGCGTTCGGCCAGCGGTGGCGTACTGCTCCGTATCGAGTCCATCCGCATCTTGTGCTTTACCCGGGCGCTCGTACGCAAAGTTTGCCCATTCTCCAGATCGCCGGACGGGTAAAAGGTGGTCACCGAGCCAAGCAGCTCCTCGGTCGGGAACGTAACGCTACAGCTGCGCACACTGCTGTCCTTGCGGGCCGCTGGTTTCGCCACCTTTCCGGATGGACCCGGTTCGGGGGCCGGTTGGCTTTTCGAGCTCGGCGCTTCGAAGCCGTGAAGCGGGTGGGGAGACTTTGGCAGCTCGAACGGGACAGTCGCTTCCGGTGCGCCATTGTTGCACTGCTCGGCCGAACCGTCAAGCTGTGTGGAGGTAGTGGACGTAAAATGTAGCTCGACATGCGTTGTTATGGATGACCCAGGGGCGGCGCTGCTGTGAACTGCCTTTTCGAGTTCCTCCGCAAGCGAACCACTTTTGTTCGATGGAGTTATGAACTGCAATTCCTGGAAATTTTTAATTCCCGCAAAACAATTGCTGCTGCTGGATGCGTACATTCTTCTAAGCAGGAAAAACTATGACAAACGTGTGTGTCATTGAAAACAAACAGGTAGACTGTGGCCAACATCCGTCGATGAATCATGCACGCAGGAGAACATTCTCGTCTACTGCTCATAGACCGACCCAACAGTACCTGATCAACAAGCCTGCCTTTGCTGATCCGTTTTCTTCCGTGACGAGGTAGAGGTTCTGTAATAGTAAAAAATAGGCAAGTAAATATTTTCACGCCATTAAGTATATACTAATCCGTTAGCTTTGGGATGGGTAAAACCACAATTTTCCCGGAGTCGGGTTAATCCGACTCCGAGGCATTCCGGAGGTTACTCCAGAGTAATTACTCTGGAGTAATCTCCGATACTAACTCCAGAGTGTACTGCGGAATCAATTGCAGATTACTGCGGATTATATTATGCTATGAGGCTATGAGCAGCCTACAATTGATTCCGCAGTGAACTCCAGATTACTCCGGAGAAAATTCTGCTTCTCTCCGGAGTAATTACGCCGGATTTTTTCCGACCTATACTCCAGCTTTTATACGTCCGGGTCAGAGTGGATTCATTAATCCACTCCAGAGTTCCTACCACTAGTCAGCATACATTAGACTCCCGTTCCTTCTAAGAGCTGTTAATATGTTTTAAAGGCAATGTAAAAGAAAAAGCACACATTTACCTCAAACGTTTTGCAATATTTTTTTTTTTTTCGTTACCAAAGATTAAGGCTCCTTTCGCTAATCTACTTTTATATCCTAAAAAAGCGTTTCGGTATGTGTTTGTGTTGCTACCAGCTACCAACACACAGGACACGCATAAGTGTTACGTGTCTTTTATTTAACAACTCTTTTTTCTATTGATTGATATTGAGCATGAAATGGTTTTGATTGCAGGTGTAAAGTGTTTGATTGCGGAAAAATTGCAAAGAATGCCCGATTCACTAATTTCTAGAAATTCGTTGATAAATGGCATCACGGCGCTATCGCGTCGCTAACGCAAGGCACGCCATTGACATACTTTTATCACTTCGCAACTTTGCACCCTTGCAAAAGGCTGCACGAAACTAACTTCATGCAACGTATCGCTCGATTACGGTGCACTTTTAACCCATTTTCCATCCACCAAGGATCAACAATTTTCCATATTGAACGAGAGGATTTTCAACACCAGAAAAATGGCGGAATCGGTCGCGCGAAAGTTTTCACAGGAAGCGTAAATTATTTTTACCACTCAGGTTTTTTTATGAGTGCGCGTCTCCGTTTCCCGAAACGAATAAACCCAATCGGCTAAGCGAACGGAGGGCACATTAAACACTTCACCACAACAACGGCAAAACTCTTAACGATATTACTGAACAGAACTAGTTAACCAACAGAAAGACGCAGACTACGTTTCCAAAGATGTCGTTCGGCTTTGGGTTGCATTGGCGCTCGGAGGCTGCATAGCTCTTCCAATATAAGCGAACCGTTTTCCTGCTTGGCCGTTCGCTGGTTTGCTTGTCAAAATTGAAACGTCATAATAAACAGCTTTCGGGAGGGAAAAACAAACACAGCCCAAGCAAACATTTTGGAGGATGACTGTACAAGGAAATGCAAATGATAACTTGCGGCGGACCAACTTTGGCGAATATCGCAAGCGCTTATGAAATCCTCGATCACTGATATTAAATACCCGAATACTTTAGCGAATCAGCACAAATAGAAACAAAATCATACCAAATAGATACGAAAGTCGTTGCGATTGATATGGAAAATGTATATTAGCCCGTTGAAGAGTTGAAAATGTAAACAAACTTTTTTACATTATTATTTTATGAAATTACTTAGTTTCTGTGCGCGAAACCAAGTGAAAATTTTTATTTTATAGTGGTTAAACATAAACTGCTTGGTTTTTACCTTAAAATGACAAAAATTAAAAATCGTATCCCAAAAACATGAAAATTTGATTTCAAGATTTGAACCGGTACGTATATACAAATGCGTTCAAACATCGTTCTGTCATGCTAGGTAAAATCCGTTTAGATATAAAATTTTTTTTTTTATGTTAGCAAGCGAAGTATCTACAATTTGTCGACTTGGGGGTATGCTTCTGTCGGTATTTTTTGTTGTTTTGCTGCTTGGCACTGCTTAGCAATACGTATCAACCTGTGGTTGAAAATCCGTTTACATTGCACAGACGGGAAAAGGACATTTATGAGCGTTGATGTAGTATGAGATTGGTTGAGCAGAATATTTTGCAATAATAAGCAGCATAGCTTGCGTGAGGCTTTTCCGATTCGATTTCAGCACAGAGAGAGATGGGAAATGAATGTAACCGTACCGACACCATGTGCGAAGCAAAATATAAAAGAACTTCCAGAAAATTTTCCTTTATTCGATACAGGAACCGCGATAATGTTCCAGACAGCCAAAAAGATATATTGTTCCCGTTTAAGATGGATAAGCAACGTTTCTTATAATGATTTATAAACATGATTAGTAACAGGTTCGTAAAAAGGTTCTCATGAGTGTTTGTGAAATTTTCTCGCTTTTATATTGCTTTTTGAGATCCTGGTGCATACACAATCTAGCTAATCGCCAAATTTTCCTAGAAGCATTCTAGAAATCTGAGTTTTGACATTTTTTGACAGTTTCGCATCGATTTTAGCAGTTTGAAATTTGCCGTGGCCCGGAGCTTTTGTATGAGATTTGACAAATTTTGGTCATGCTACCAAAACTGTTATTTTTTATCTGTCTAATCACATATAAAATGTTGACATTATCATGCGAAAAAATCGAAACGATGGAACTGTACCACATGCCTAGGGGATCGTGAAGACTTGGTGTGGTTGTACGGGATGGCATAAATCAAAAGCTTACCTTAAAAATGGTGAGCCCATAGTTCATGCCACTGTTGTATTTTTAAACTTAATCGCTTATCTCATCATTTGATGTTAATTTATTGGCTCCTTTGCAAGTTTTCAAACAGTTTGATGCTATTACCTAAACCAATTCAAGAATAAGTGTTAACTATAAACCTACAAAACTTTGGTATAGAAATAAAGTCAATGTTTTTAAACTAAAGTTTTAATTTTTTTAACTGATGTTTTGTACTTGTTTATGCACGTTGCATTAATGATTTAATGAATTAATTTAATTAATTAAATTAAATTCATTTAATTCTTCATGAATTTAATGAAGAAGAAAAAGAAATTAAAATTTTGTAATGTACATGAATAAAACAGTTAACCGATCCATATAAACAGACCGAAAGATCGATCGATATTTCGGCCACTCTGGTTATCCGGGTTTGGAAGGAAAAACCACACTCTTTCGGCTATTACCCAGTTGTGGTCCCTGATGTGCCGTTGCTTCAAAGATTTTTACTTGTTCTTTCCGTCTAAAGTTAACCACCAAGAATAGTGCCGATGTTCGGTGATAAAATAAAGCTCAACATTGAAACGGAATATAAACGACATTTCGTTCCAGGCGATAGCACGATGCAAAACGCACAGGTATCAAGTGGGCGAGCTAATTCCGCACCTTTCACAGCTGAACAACCACCTAGTTTTAAAGGAGTGAATTTTAGTGTAGAAGAAAAAAATCAACAAAAAGGGTTACTCTCATTCGTGTGCGTGCGTGTGCGTGACACACGGTCTAGTTATGGCAATGTCCTTTTTTCATGAACGGCATCACCCGTTGCATTATGGGCAGCCGGTAAATGTATCCCTTTCAGTAGTTTGCTTGGTATGATGGTTTGGCAACCTTTTAATTCAATTTTACCTCTTCTGATTATTGCCAAGTTTCCCATGCGCAAACGTTATGTGATATTACACCCAGTATGTAGTGCAAATGCTACCGTATGGAACAAACATGGCTGGCACGGGAGAGGTTTTTTCAGCGTCATATGTTACAAATGCAAAGTTAACGCTTGTAACGTAACAAATTGTTCGGTTTTCGTTTCAATTTGACACTTTAAATCAGTAATACGAATCGCAGGGCATTACGTTTAATGATTTCGCTATTTTTCTCGATCTTCGGTTAGCTTCACTCATAAATTGTGGTTTATGAGCACGTTAAAGTGTGGTAGTTTTGATCGAAATTATTCTGGAATGTTGTAGGCAAAACGATTTGAAGCGCTTTACCATGACAGTGAAAATGAAATCGGCATTTTTAACATTCTGAAAATGAATTATACTATGGATGCATGCTATACTATGGATATAGCATGTACTATGGATATAGCATGGATATAGCTGTAGTATGCATGTAGCATATACTATGGATTAGTGCAATAAAAATGAACTTCCATAGTGAGGACTTACTATTCAATTTTCTGCTATCGGCTAGTCTAGTAAGCTATTATAAGGCCGGCGTCCCCTAGAAGGTCATTAAGGCAAGAAGTAGCGAACTTAAGTACGAATAGTGTGCAGCGGATGTGTATGTACCGTTTCTCATTTTACAAAATATATTATTATTTTAGGATTATGGAGAACTTTACGACAAAAAAAAGAGAAAATCTTGCTCAAATTCTGAACCTGCATCTTCAATCAATGTTAGAGATGTCTTTGACGGGATGTCTTGAAGATTATAGTCTTGAGGCAAAAACACACCAGGCATGGGAGCACCAGGATCCCCGGATGCCCGTTAGTGGGAAGGGGGCGTTATTCAGCCTATGGCCCATTTCGGATGTGACACGGATTAATCCTCTCATGTTATGCTAAATGTATACTATTGTTGCAATAGTAGTGGATTAGGTTAAGAGTTGTAGTTGTGATTGGAAAAATCTAGATGTATATTTACAACTGACAGTTTTTCGGATGTGTGCCAAGTCGTCATGCGTTGAATATATTGCTAGTAGAGTTAAAAAACTGCTGTAAACCCCGTAAGCTGACAGCAAGAAGCATGGGAAAACGATCCATACCTTACAGAAGAGAGACGAGCATGGGAGGATCGAGCTCTAATGATAATGATGTTCCCTCCTATGCACATGATCGTGGAACTGTAGCATCAACAACAGCGCGCCAAGTGGATATGCGGGACTCGACCTGATTGACACTTGCCGGCACGTCCCTGCCGCTGCTGGTTGGATCATCTTCGGAGCTAATGCAACGTTTAGAGGCGCATGTGATCGGTACCCTATCCTTCCTTCCCTTCGCTCGCTCTGATTGGCTCACCTGTCTGGAACGGGGCCAGCGGAGCCGGTAACGTATGTATTGCCGCTTAGAAATAGTATAGTCAACCGAATCCCATCCACCCTTGATAAGTTCCGTTTCGGTACCATTCGATGGGGAAGTATCGTTCTGGACGGGTGATTGTCGGGGAGTGTGTGTGCACGCGTGCGAAGCCAGCGAGATCTGCGTATGTCAGTCGGTCCACATCACACCGGCAGGCAACCACTTATTGGCACGGTGCCGGCAGCAAGAGAGTACGGGATACGC